>NW_027669840.1:600000-1026000 GCF_964146895.1 Miniopterus schreibersii | reverse complement strand
CTAACCGTCTCTCTAACCCTAGGCCTCAACCTAACCGTAACCCTAGGTCCAATCCTTACCCTAACCGCCTCTCTAACCCTAGCCCTCAACATAACCCTAACCCTAGGTCCAATCCTAACCCTAACCGTCTCTCTAACCCTAGCCCTCAACATCACCCTAACCCTAGGTCCAATCCTAACCCTAACCGTCTCTCTAACCGTAGCCCTCAACATAACCCTAACCCTAGGTCCAATCCTAACCCTAACCGTCTCTCTAACCCTAGCCGTCAACATAACCCTAACCCTAGGTCCAATCCTCACCCTAACCGACTCTCTAACCCTAGCCCTCAACATAACCCTAACCCTAGGTCCAATCCTAACCCTAACCGTCTCTCTAACCCTAGCCCTCAACATAATCCTAACCCTAGTTCCAATCCTAACCCTAACCATCTCTCTAAACCTAGCCCTCAACCTAACCCTAACCCTAGGTCCAATCCTAACCCTAACCGTCTCTCTAACCCTAGCCCTCAACATAATCTTAACCCTAGGTCCAATCCTAACCCTAACCCTCTCTCTAACTCTACCACTCAACATAACCCGAACCCTATGTCCAATCCTATCCCTAACCGTCTCTCTAACCCTAGCCCTCAACATAACCCGAACCTTAGGTCCAATCCTAACCCTAACAGTCTCTCTATCCCTAGCCGTCAACATAACCCTAACCCTAGGTCCAATCCTAACACTAACCGTCTCTCTAACCCTAGCCCTCAACATAACCCTAACCCTAGGTCCAATCCTAACCCTAACCGACTCTCTAACCCTAGCCCTCAACATAACCCTAACCCTAGGTCTAATCCTAACCCTAACCGTCTCTCTAACCCTAGCCCTCAACATAACCTTAATCCTAGGTCCAATCCTAACCCTAACCGTCTCTCTAAGCCTAGCCCTCAAAATAACCCTAACCCTAGGTCCAATCTTAACCCTAACCGTCTCTCTAACCCTAGCCCTCACCATAACACTAACCCTAGGTCCAATCCTCACCCTAACCGTCTCTCTAAACATAGCCCTCAACATAACCCTAACACTAGGTCCAATCCTAACCCTAACCCTCTCTCTAACCCTAGCCCTCAACATAACCCTAAACCTAGGTCCCATCCTAACCCTAACCGTCTCTCTAACTCTAGCCCTCAACATAACTCTAACCCTAGGTCCAATCCTAACCCTAACCGTCTCTCTAACCCTAGCACTCAACCTAACCCTAACCCTAGGTCCAATCCTAACCCTAACCGTCTCTCTAACCCTAGCACTCAACCTAACCCTAACCCTAGGTCCAATCCTAACCCTAACCGTCTATCTAACCCAAGCCCTCAACCTAACCCTAACCCTAGGTCCAATCCTAACCCTAAGCATCTCTCTAACCCTAGCCCTCAGCATAACCCTAAACCTAGGTCCTATCCTAAGCCTAACCGTCTCTCTAACCCTAGCCCTCAACATAACCCTAACCCTAGGTCCAATCCTCACCCTAACCGTCTCTCTAACCCTAGCCCTCAACATAACCCTAACCCTAGGTCCAATCCTCACCCTAACCGTCTCTATAACCCTAGCCCTCAACCTAACCCTAACCCTAGGTCCAATCCTAACCCTAACCGTCTCTCTAACCCTAGCCCTCAACATAACCCGAATCCTAGGTCCAATCCTAACCCTAACAGGCTCTCTAACCATAGCCCTCAACATAACCCTAACCCTAGGTCCAATCCTAACCCTAACCCTCTCTCTAACCCTAGCCCTCAACATAACCCTAACCCTAGTCCAATCCTAACCCTAACAGTCTCTCTAACCCTTGCCCTCAACATAATTCTAACCCTAGGTCCAATCCTCACCCTAACCGTCTCTCTAACCCTAGCCCTCAACATAACCCTAACCCTAGGTCCAATCCTAACCCTAACCGTCTCTCTAACCCTAGCCCTCAACATAACTCTAACCCTAGGTCCAATCCTAACCCTGACGGTCTCTCTAACCCTAGCCCTCAACATAACTATTACCCTAGGTCCAATCCTAACCCTGACCGTCTCTCTAACCCTAGCACTCAACCTAACCCTAACCCTAGGTCCAATCCTAACCCTAACCGTCTCTCTAACCCAAGCCCTCAACCGAACCCTAACCCTAGGTCCAATCCAAACCCTAAGCATCTCTCTAAACCTAGCCCTCAACATAACCCTAACCCTAGGACCAATCCTAACCCTAACCCAATCTCTGACCCTAGCCCTCAACATAACCCTAACCCTAGGTCTAATCCTCACCCTAAACGTCTCTCTAACCCTAGCCCTCAACATAACCCTAACCCTATGTCCAATCCTCACACTAACCGTCGCTCTAACCCTAGCCCTCAACATAACCCTAACCCTATGTCCAATCCTAAACCTAACCGTCTCTCTGTCCCTAGCCCTCAACATAACCCTAACCCTAGGTCCAATCCTAAGCCTAACCGTCTCTCAAACCCTAGCCCTCAACATAACCCTAACCCTAGGTCCAATCCTAACCCTATCCGTCTCTCTAACTCTAGCCCTCAACATGACCCTAACCCTAGGACCAATCCTAACCCTAACCGTCTCTCTAACCCTAGCCCTCAACTTAAACCTAACACTAGGTCCAATCCTAACCCTAACAGTCTCTCTAACCCTAGCCCTCAACATAACCCTAACCCTAGTTCCAATCCTAACCCTAACTGTCTCTCTAACCCTAGCCCTCAACATAACCCTAACTCTAGGTCCAATCCTAACCCTAACCGTCTTTCTAACCCTAGCCCTCAACATAACCCTAACCCTAGGTTCAATCCTAACCCTAACCGAATCTCTGACCCTAGCCCTCAACATAACCCTTACCCTAGGTCTAATCCTCACCCTAACCGTCTCTCTAACCCTAGCCCTCAACATAACCCTAACCCTAGGTCCAATCCTCACCCTAACCGTCTCTCTAACCCTAGCCCTCAACATAACCCTAACCCTAGGTCCAATCCTAACAATAACTGTCTCTCTAACCCTAGCCCTCAACATAACCCTAACCCTAGGTCCAATCCTCACCGTAACCGTCTCTCTAACCCTAACCCTCAACATAACTCTAACCCTAGGTCCAATCCTAACCCTAACCGTCTCTCTAACCCTAGCCCTCAACAATACCCTAACCCTAGGTCCAATCCTAACCCTTTCCGTGTCTCTAACTCTAGCCCTCAACATAACCCTAACCCTAGGTCCAATCCTAACCCAAACCGTCTCTCTGACCCTAGCCCTCAACATAACCCTAACCCTAGGTCCAATCCTAGCCCTAATTGTCTCTCTAAACCTAGCCCTCAACATAAGCCTAACCGTAGTTCCAATCCTAACCCTAACCGTCTGTCTAACCCTAGCCCTCAACATAACCCTAACCCTAGGTCCAATCCTAACCCTAACCGTCTCTCTAAACCTAGGCCTCAACCTAACCATAACCCTAGGTCCAATCCTAACCCTAACCGTCTCTCTAACCCTAGCCCTCAACATAACCCCAACCCTAGGTTCAATCGTAACCCTAACCGTCTCTCTAACCCTAGCCCGCTACATAACCCTAACCCTAGTTACAATCCTCACCCTAACCGTCTCTCTAATCCTAGCCCTCAACATAACCCTAACCCTAGGTCCAATCCTAACCCTAACCGCCTCTCTGACCGTAGCCCTCAACATAACCCTAACCCTAGGTCCAATCCTCACCCTAACCGACTCTCTAACCCTAGCCCTCAACATAAACCTAACCCTAGGTCCAATCTTAACCCTAACCGTCTTTCTGACCCTAGCCCTCAACATAATCCTAACCCTAGGTCCAATCCTAACCCTAACCGTCTCTCTAACCGTAGCCCTCAACATGACCCTAACCCTAGGTCCAATCCTAACCCAAACCCTCTCTCTAACCCTAGCCCTCAACATAACCTTAATCCTAGGTCCAATCCTAACCCTGACCGTCTCTCTAACCCTAGCCCTCAAAATAACCCTAACCCTAGGTCCAATCTTAACCCTAACGGTCTCTCTAACCCTAGCCCTCACCATAAGGCTAACCCTAGGTCCAATCCTCACCCTAACCGTCTCTCTAACCCTAGCCCTCAACGTAACCCTAACCGTAGGTCCAATCCTCACCCTAGCCGTCTCTCTAACCCTAGCCCTCAACCTAACCCTAACCGTAGGTCCAATCCTAACCCTAAACGTCTCTCTAACCCTAGCCCTCAACATAACCCCAAACCTAGGTTCAATCCTAACCCTAACCGTCTCTCTAACCCTAGCCCTCAACATAACCCTTACCCTAGTTACAATCCTCACCCTAACCGTCTCTCTAACCCTAGCTCTCAACATAACCCTAACCCTAGGTCCAATCCTAACCCTAACCGCCTCTCTAACCCTAGCCCTCAACATAACCCTAACCCTAGGTCCAATCCTAACCCTAACCGTCTCTCTAACCCTAGCCGTCAACATAACCCAAACCCTAGGTCCAATCCTAACCCTAACCGTCTCTCTAACCCTAGCCCTCAACATAACCCTAACCCTAGGTCCAATCCTAACCCTAACAGTCTCTCTAACCTTAGCCCTCAACATAACCCTAACCCTAGGTCCAATCCTAACCAAAACTGTCTCTCTAACCCTAGCACTCAACCTAACCCTAACCCTAGGTCCAATCTTAACCCTAACCGTCTCTCTAAACCAAGCCCTCAACCTAACCCTAACCCTAGGTCCAATCCTAACCCTAAGCAGCTCTCTAACCCTAGCCCTCAACATAACCCTAAACCTAGGTCCAATCCTAACCCTAACCGTCTCTCTAACCCTAGCCCTCAACATAACCCTAACCCTAGGTCCAATCCTCACCCCAACCGTCTCTCTAACCCTAGCCCTCAACATAACCCCAACCCTAGGTCCAATCCTCACCCTAACCGTCTCTATAACCCTAGCCCTCAACCTAACCCTAAACCTAGGTCCAATCCTAACCCTAACCGTCTCTCTAACCCTAGCCCTCAACATAACCCGAATCCTAGGTCCAATCCTAACCCTAACAGTCTCTCTAAACATAGCCCTCAACATAATCCTAACCCTAGGTCCAATCCTAACCCTAACCCTCTCTCTAAACCTAGCCCTCAACCTAACCCTAACCCTAGGTCCAATCCTAACCCTAACCGTCTCTCTAACCCTAGCCCTCAACATAACTTTAACCCTAGGTCCATTCCTAACCCTAACCCTCTCTCTAACCCTAGCCCTCAACATAACCCGAACCCTAGGTCAAATCCTAAACCTAACCGTCTCTCTAACCCTAGCCCTCAACATAACCCGAACCTTAGGTCCAATCCTAACCCTAACCGTCTCTCTATCCCTAGCCGTCAACATAACCCTAACCCTAGGTCCAATCCTAACACTAACCGTCTCTCTAACCCTAGCCCTCAACATAACCCTACCCCTAGGTCCAATCCTAACCCTAACCGACTCTCTAACCCTAGCCCTCAACATAACCCTAACCCTAGGTCTAATCCTAACCCTAACCGTCTCTCTAACCCTAGCCCTCAACATAACCTTAATCCTAGGTCCAATCCTAACCCTGACCGTCTCTCTAACCCTAGCCCTCAAAATAACCCTAACCCTAGGTCCAATCTTAACCCTAACCGTCTCTCTAACCCTAGCCCTCACCATAAGGCTAACCCTAGGTCCAATCCTCACCCTAACCGTCTCTCTAACCCTAGCCCTCAACCTAACCCAAACCGTAGGTCCAATCCTCACCCTAGCCGTCTCTCTAACCCTAGCCCTCAACCTAACCCTAACCGTAGGTCCAATCCTAACCCTAAACGTCTCTCTAACCCTCGCCCTCAACATAACCCCAAACCTAGGTTCAATCCTAACCCTAACCGTCTCTCTAACCCTAGCCCTCAACATAACCCTTACCCTAGTTACAATCCTCACCCTAACCGTCTCTCTAACCCTAGCCCTCAACATAATCCTAACCCTAGGTCCAATCCTAACCCTAACCGCCTCTCTAACCCTAGCCCTCAACATAACCCTAACCCTAGGTCCAATCCTAACCCTAACCGTCTCTCTAACCCTAGCCGTCAACATAACCCAAACCCTAGGTCCAATCCTCACCCTAACCGACACTCTAACCCTAGCCCTCAACATAAACCTAACCCTAGGTCCAATCCTAACCCTAACCGTCTCTCTGACCCTAGCCCTCAACATAATCCTAACCCTAGGTCCAATCCTAACCCTAACCGTCTCTCTAACCGTAGCCCTCAACATGACCCTAACCCTAGGTCCAATCCTAACCCAAACCGTCTCTCTAACCCTAGCCGTCAACATAACCCAAACCCTAGGTCCAATCCTAACCCTAACCGTCTCTCTAACCCTAGCCCTCAACATAACCCTAACCCTAGGTCCAATCCTAACCCTAACAGTCTCTCTAACCTTAGCCCTCAACATAACCCTAACCCTAGGTCCAATCCTAACCAAAACTGTCTCTCTAACCCTAGCACTCAACCTAACCCTAACCCTAGGTCCAATCCTAACCCTAACCGTCTCTCTAACCCAAGCCCTCAACCTAACCCTAACCCTAGGTCCAATCCTAACCCTAAGCAGCTCTCTAACCCTAGCCCTCAACATAACCCTAAACCTAGGTCCAATCCTAACCCTAACCGTCTCTCTAACCCTAGCCCTCAACATAACCCTAACCCTAGGTCCAATCCTCACCCCAACCGTCTCTCTAACCCTAGCCCTCAACATAACCCTAACCCTAGGTCCAATCCTCACCCTAACCGTCTCTATAACCCTAGCCCTCAACCTAACCCTAACCCTAGGTCCAATCCTAACCCTAACCGTCTCTCTAACTCTAGCCCTCAACATAACCCGAATCCTAGGTCCAATCCTAACCCTAACAGTCTCTCTAAACATAGCCCTCAACATAATCCTAACCCTAGGTCCAATCCTAACCCTAACCCTCTCTCTAAACCTAGCCCTCAACCTAACCCTAACCCTAGGTCCAATCCTAACCCTAACCGTCTCTCTAACACTAGCCCTCAACATAACCTTAACCCTAGGTCCAATCCTAACCCTAACCCTCTCTCTAACCCTAGCCCTCAACATAACCCGAACCCTAGGTCAAATCCTAAACCTAACCGTCTCTCTAACCCTAGCCCTCAACATAACCCGAACCTTAGGTCCAATCCTAACCCTAACCGTCTCTCTATCCCTAGCCGTCAATATAACCCTAACCCTAGGTCCAATCCTAACACTAACCTTCTCTCTAACCCTAGCCCTCAACATAACCCTACCCCTAGGTCCAATCCTAACCCTAACCGACTCTCTAACCCTAGCCCTCAACCTAACCCTAACCGTAGGTCCAATCCTAACCCTAAACGTCTCTCTAACCCTAGCCCTCAACATAACCCCAAACCTAGGTTCAATCCTAACCCTAACCGTCTCTCTAACCCTAGCCCTCAACATAACCCTTACCCTAGTTACAATCCTCACCCTAACCGTCTCTCTAACCCTAGCCCTCAACATAATCCTAACCCTAGGTCCAATCCTAACCCTAACCGCCTCTCTAACCCTAGCCGTCAACATAACCCAAACCCTAGGTCCAATCCTCACCCTAACCGACTCTCTAACCCTAGCCCTCAACATAAACCTAACCCTAGGTCCAATCCTAACCCTAACCGTCTCTCTGACCCTAGCCCTCAACATAATCCTAACCCTAGGTCCAATCCTAACCCTAACCGTCTCTCTAACCGTAGCCCTCAACATGACCCTAACCCTAGGTCCAATCCTAACCCAAACCGTCTCTCTAAACCTAGCCCTCAACATAACCCTAACCCTAGGTCCAATCCTCACCCTAACCGACTCTCTAACCTAGCCCTCAACATAACCCTAACCTTATGTCCAATCCTAACCCTATCTGTCTCTTTAACCCTAGCCCTCAACATAATCCTAACTCTAGGTCCAATCCTAACCCTAACCCTCTCTCTAAACCTAGCCCTCAACCTAACCCTAAACCTAGGTCCAATCCTAACCCTAACCGTCTCTCTAACCCTAGCCCTCAACATAACCTTAACCCTAGGTCCAATCCTAACCCTAACCCTCTCTCTAACCCTAGCCCTCAACATAACCCGAACCCTAGGTCAAATCCTAAACCTAACGGTCTCTCTAACCCTAGCCCTCAACATAACCCGAACCTTAGGTCCAATTCTAACCCTAACCGTCTCTCTATCCCTAGCCGTCAACATAACCCTAACCCTAGGTCCAATCCTAACACTAACCGTCTCTCTAACCCTAGCCCTCAACATAACCCTAACCCTAGGTCCAATCCTAACCCTAACCGACTCTCTAACCCTAGCCCTCAACATAACCCTAACCCTAGGTCCAATCCTAACCCTAACCGTCTCTCTAACCCTAGCCCTCAACGTAACCTTAATCCTAGGTCCAATCCTCACCCCGACCGTCTCTCTAACCCTAGCCCTCAACATAACCCTAACCCTAGGTCCAATCCTCACCCTAACCGTCTCTATAACCCTAGCCCTCAACCTAACCCTAACCCTAGGTCCAATCCTAACCCTAACCGTCTCTCTAACCCTAGCCCTCAACATAACCCGAATCCTAGGTCCAATCCTAACCCTAACAGTCTCTCTAAACATAGCCCTCAACATAACCCTAACCCTAGGTCCAATCCTAACACTAACCGTCTCTCTAACCCTAGCCCTCAACATAACCCTACCCCTAGGTCCAATCCTAACCCTAACCGACTCTCTAACCCTAGCCCTCAACATAACCCTAACCCTAGGTCTAATCCTAACCCTAACCGTCTCTCTAACCCTAGCCCTCAACATAACCTTAATCCTAGGTCCAATCCTAACCCTGACCGTCTCTCTAACCCTAGCCCTCAAATTAACCCTAACCCTAGGTCCAATCTTAACCCTAACCGTCTCTCTAACCCTAGCCCTCACCATAAGGCTAACCCTAGGTCCAATCCTCACCCTAACCGTCTCTCTAACCCTAGCCCTCAACCTAACCCAAACCGTAGGTCCAATCCTCACCCTAGCCGTCTCTCTAACCCTAGCCCTCAACCTAACCCTAACCGTAGGTCCAATCCTAACCCTAAACGTCTCTCTAACCCTAGCCCTCAACATAACCCCAAACCTAGGTTCAATCCTAACCCTAACCGTCTCTCTAACCCTAGCCCTCAACATAACCCTTACCCTAGTTACAATCCTCACCCTAACCGTCTCTCTAACCCTAGCCCTCAACATAATCCTAACCCTAGGTCCTATCCTAACCCTAACCGCCTCTCTAACCCTAGCCCTCAACATAATCCTAACCCTAGGTCCAATCCTAACCCTAACCGCCTCTCTAACCCTAGCCCTCAACATAACCCTAACCCTAGGTCCAATCCTAACCCTAACCGTCTCTCTAACCCTAGCCCTCAACATAACCCTAACCCTAGGTCCAATCCTCACCCTAACCGACTCTCTAACCCTAGCCCTCAACATAACCCTAACCCTAGGTCCAATCCTAACCCTAACCGTCTCTCTAACCCTAGCCCTCAACATAATCCTAACCCTAGTTCCAATCCTAACCCTAACCGTCTCTCTAAACCTAGCCCTCAACCTAACCCTAACCCTAGGTCCAATCCTAACCCTAACCGTCTCTCTAACCCTAGCCCTCAACATAACCTAAACCCTAAGTCCAATCCTAACCCTAACCCTCTCTCTAACCCTACCCCTCAACATAACCCGAACCCTAGGTCCAATCCTAACCCTAACCGTCTCTCTAACCCTAGCCCTCAACATAACTCTAACCCTAGGTCCAATCCTAACCCTAACCGTCTCTCTAACCCTAGCACTCAACCTAACCCTAACCCTAGGTCCAATCCTAACCCTAACCTTCTCTCTAACCCAAGCCCTCAACCTAACCCTAACCCTAGGTCCAATCCTAACCCTAAGCAGCTCTCTAACCCTAGCCCTCAACATAACCCTAAACCTAGGTCCAATCCTAACCCTAACCGTCTCTCTAACCCTAGCCCTCAACATAACCCTAACCCTAGGTCCAATCCTCACCCCAACCGTCTCTCTAACCCTAGCCCTCAACATAACCCTAACCCTAGGTCCAATCCGAACCCTAACCGTCTCTCTAACCCTAGCCCTCAACATAACCCGAACCCTAGGTCCAATCCTAACCCTAACCGTCTCTCTAACCCTAGCCCTCAACATAACCCGAATCCTAGGTCCAATCCTAACCCTAACAGTCTCTCTAAACATAGCCCTCAACATAACCCTAACCCTAGGTCCAATCCAAACCCTAACCCTCTCTCTAACCCTAGCCCTCAACAGACCCTAACCCTAGTCCAATCCTAACCCTACAGTCTCTCTAACCCTAGCCCTCAACATGACTCTAACCCTAGGTCCAATCCTCACCCTAAGCATCTCTCTAACCCTAGCCCTCAACATAACCCTAACCCTAGGTCCAATCCTCACCCTAACCGTCTCTCTAAACCTAGCCTTCAACATAACCCTAACCCTAGGTCCAATCCTCACCCTAACCGTCTCTCTAACCCTAGCCCTCAACATAACACTAACCCTAGGTCCAATCCTCACCCTAACCGTCTCTCTAACCCTAGCCCTCAACAAAACCCTAACCCTAGGTCCAATCCTAACCTTAACCGTCTCTCTAACCGTAGCACTCAACATAACCCTAACCCTAGGTCCAATCCTAACCCTTACCGTCTCTCTAACCCAAGCCATCAACCTAACCCTAATCCTAGGTCCAATCCTAACCCTAAGCATCTCTCTAACCTTAGCCCTCAACATAACCCTAACCCTAGGTCCAATCCTAACCCTAACCGTCTCTCTAACCCTAGCCCTCAACATAACCCTAACCCTAGGTCCAATCCTCACCCTAACCGTCTCTCTAACCCTAGCCCTCAAAATAACAATAACCCTAGGTCCAATCCTAACCCTAAGCATCTCTCTAACCTTAGCCCTCAACATAACTCTAACCCTAGGTCCAATCCTAACCCTAACCGTCTCTCTAACCCTTGCACTCAACCTAACCTTAACCGTAGGTCCAATCCTAACCCTAACCGTCTCTCTAAACCAAGCCCTCAACCTAACCCTAACCCTAGGTCCAATCCTAACCCTAAGCATCTCTCTAACCCTAGCCCTCAACATAACACTAACCCTAGGTCCAATCCTAACCCTAACCGTCTCTCTAACCCTAGCCCTCAACATAACCCTAACCCGAGGTTCAATCCTCACCCTAACCGTCTCTCTAACCCTAGCCCTCAACATAACTCTAACCTTAGGTCCAGTCCTAACCCTAACCGTCTCTCTAACCCTAGCCCTCAACATAACTCTAACCCTAGGTCCAATCCTAACCCTAACCGTCTCTCTAACCCTAGCACTCAACCTAACCCTAACCCTAGGTCCAATCCTAACCCTTACCGTCTCTCTAACCCAAGCCCTCAACCTAACCCTAACCCTAGGTCCAATCCTAACCCTAACCCTCTCTCTAACCCTAGCCCTCAACATAACCTTAACCCTAGGTACAATCCTAACCCTAACCCTCTCTCTAACCCTAGGCCTCAACATAACTCGAACCCTAGGTCCATTCCTAACCCTAACCGTCTCTCTAACCCTAGCCCTCAACATAACCCGAACCATACGTCCAATCCTAACCCTAACCGTCTCTCTATCCCTAGCCGTCAACATAACCCTATCCCTAGGTCCAATCCTCACCCTAACCATCTCCCTAACCCTAGCCCTCAACATAACCCTAACCCTACGTCCAATTCTAACCCTAACCGTCTCTCTAACCTTAGCCCTCTACATAAACCTAACCCTACGTCCAATCCTAACCCTAACAGTCTCTCTAACCCTAGCCTTCAACATAACCCTAACTCTAGGTCCAATCCTCACCCTAACCACCTCTCTAACCCTAGCCCTCAACATAACCCTAACCCTAGGTCCAATCCTAACCCTAACCGTCTCTCTAATCCTAGCCCTCAACATAACCCTAACGCTAGGTCCAATCCTAACCCTGACGGTCTCTCTAACCCTAGCTCTCAACATAACCCTAACCCTAGGCCCAATCCTAACCCTAACCGTCTCTCTAACCCTAGCGCTCAACATAACCCTAACCCTAGGTCCAATCCTCACCCTAACCGTCTCTCTAACCCTAGCCCTCAACATAACCCTACCCCTAGGTCCAATCCTAACCCTAACCGTCTCTCTAACCCTAGGCCTCAACCTAACCGTAACCCTAGGTCCAATCCTAACCCTAACCGCCTCTCTAACCCTAGCCCTCAACATAACCCTAACCCTAGGTCCAATCCTAACCCTAACCGTCTCTCTAACCCTAGCCCTCAACATAACCCTAACCCTAGGTCCAATCCTAACCCTAACCGTCTCTCTAACCGTAGCCCTCAACATAACCCTAACCCTAGGTCCAATCCTAACCCTAACCGTCTCTCTAACCCTAGCCCTCAACATAACCCTAACCCTACGTCCAATCCTCACCCTAACCGACTCTCTAACCCTAGCCCTCAACATAACCCTAACCCTAGGTCCAATCCTAACCCTAACCATCTCTCTAACCCTAGCCCTCAACATAATCCTAACCCTAGTTCCAATCCTAACCCTAACCATCTCTCTAAACCTAGCCCTCAACCTAACCCTAACCCTAGGTCCAATCCTAACCCTAACCGTCTCTCTAACCCTAGCCCTCAACATAACCTAAACCCTAAGTCCAATCCTAACCCTAACCCTCTCTCTAACCCTACCCCTCAACATAACCCGAACCCTAGGTCCAATCCTAACCCTAACCGTCTCTCTAACCCTAGCCCTCAACATAACTCTAACCCTAGGTCCAATCCTAACCCTAACCGTCTCTCTAACCCTAGCACTCAACCTAACCCTAACCCTAGGTCCAATCCTAACCCTAACCGTCTCTCTAACCCAAGCCCTCAACCTAACCCTAACCCTAGGTCCAATCCTAACCCTAAGCAGCTCTCTAACCCTAGCCCTCAACATAACCCTAAACCTAGGTCTAATCCTAACCCTAACCGTCTCTCTAACCCTAGCCCTCAACATAACCCTAACACTAGGTCCAATCCTCACCCCAACCGTCTCTCTAACCCTAGCCCTCAACATAACCCTAACCCTAGGTCCAATCCTCACCCTAACCGTCTCTATAACCCTAGCCCTCAACCTAACCCTAACCCTAGGTCCAATCCTAACCCTAACCGTCTCTCTAACCCTAGCCCTCAACATAACCCGAATCCTAGGTCCAATCCTAACCCTAACAGTCTCTCTAAACATAGCCCTCAACATAACCCTAACCCTAGGTCCAATCCTAACACTAACCGTCTCTCTAACCCTAGCCCTCAACATAACCCTACCCCTAGGTCCAATCCTAACCCTAACCGACTCTCTAACCCTAGCCCTCAACATAACCCTAACCCTAGGTCTAATCCTAACCCTAACCGTCTCTCTAACCCTAGCCCTCAACATAACCTTAATCCTAGGTCCAATCCTAACCCTGACCGTCTCTCTAACCCTAGCCCTCAAAATAACCCTAACCCTAGGTCCAATCTTAACCCTAACCGTCTCTCTAACCCTAGCCCTCACCATAAGGCTAACCCTAGGTCCAATCCTCACCCTAACCGTCTCTCTAACCCTAGCCCTCAACCTAACCCAAACCGTAGGTCCAATCCTCACCCTAGCCGTCTCTCTAACCCTAGCCCTCAACCTAACCCTAACCGTAGGTCCAATCCTAACCCTAAACGTCTCTCTAACCCTAGCCCTCAACATAACCCCAAACCTAGGTTCAATCCTAACCCTAACCGTCTCTCTAACCCTAGCCCTCAACATAACCCTTACCCTAGTTACAATCCTCACCCTAACCGTCTCTCTAACCCTAGCCCTCAACATAATCCTAACCCTAGGTCCTATCCTAACCCTAACCGCCTCTCTAACCCTAGCCCTCAACATAATCCTAACCCTAGGTCCAATTCTAACCCTAACCGCCTCTCTAACCCTAGCCCTCAACATAACCCTAACCCTAGGTCCAATCCTAACCCTAACCGTCTCTCTAACCCTAGCCCTCAACATAACCCTAACCCTAGGTCCAATCCTCACCCTAACCGACTCTCTAACCCTAGCCCTCAACATAACCCTAACCCTAGGTCCAATCCTAACCCTAACCGTCTCTCTAACCCTAGCCCTCAACATAATCCTAACCCTAGTTCCAATCCTAACCCTAACCGTCTCTCTAAACCTAGCCCTCAACCTAACCCTAACCCTAGGTCCAATCCTAACCCTAACCCTCTCTCTTACCCTAGCCCTCAACATAACCTAAACCCTAAGTCCAATCCTAAGCCTAACCCTCTCTCTAACCCTACCCCTCAACATAACCCGAACCCTAGGTCCAATCCTAACCCTAACCGTCTCTCTAACCCTAGCCCTCAACATAACTCTAACCCTAGGTCCAATCCTAACCCTAACCGTCTCTCTAACCCTAGCACTCAACCTAACCCTAACCCTAGGTCCAATCCTAACCCTAACCTTCTCTCTAACCCAAGCCCTCAACCTAACCCTAACCCTAGGTCCAATCCTAACCCTAAGCAGCTCTCTAACCCTAGCCCTCAACATAACCCTAAACCTAGGTCCAATCCTAACCCTTACCGTCTCTCTAAACCTAGCCCTCAACATAACCCTAACCCTAGGTCCAATCCTCACCCCAACCGTCTCTCTAACCCTAGCCCTCAACATAACCCTAACCCTAGGTCCAATCCGAACCCTAACCGTCTCTCTAACCCTAGCCCTCAACATAACCCGAACCCTAGGTCCAATCCTAACCCTAACCGTCTCTCTAACCCTAGCCCTCAACATAACCCGAATCCTAGGTCCAATCCTAACCCTAACAGTCTCTCTAAACATAGCCCTCAACATAACCCTAACCCTAGGTCCAATCCAAACCCTAACCCTCTCTCTAACCCTAGCCCTCAACATAACCCTAACCCTAGTCCAATCCTAACCCTACAGTCTCTCTAACCCTAGCCCTCAACATGACTCTAACCCTAGGTCCAATCCTCACCCTAAGCATCTCTCTAACCCTAGCCCTCAACATAACCCTAACCCTAGGTCCAATCCTCACCCTAACCGTCTCTCTAAACCTAGCCTTCAACATAACCCTAACCCTAGGTCCAATCCTCACCCTAACCGTCTCTCTAACCCTAGCCCTCAACATAACACTAACCCTAGGTCCAATCCTCACCCTAACCGTCTCTCTAACCCTAGCCCTCAACAAAACCCTAACCCTAGGTCCAATCCTAACCTTAACCGTCTCTCTAACCGTAGCACTCAACATAACCCTAACCCTAGGTCCAATCCTAACCCTAACCGTCTCTCTAACCCAAGCCCTCAACATAACCCGAACCCTAGGTCCAATCCTAACCCTAACCGTCTCTCTAACCCTAGCCCTCAACATAACCCGAACCGTAGGTCCAATCCTAACCCTAACCGTCTCTCTAACCATAGCCCTCAACATAACCCTAACCCTAGGTCCAGTCCTAACCCTAACCGTCTCTCTATCCCTAGCCCTCAACATAACTCTAACCCTAGGTCCAATCCTAACCCTAACCGTCTCTCTAACCCTAGCACTCAACCTAACCCTAACCCTAGGTCCAATCCTAACCCTTACCGTCTCTCTAACCCAAGCCATCAACCTAACCCTAATCCTAGGTCCAATCCTAACCCTAAGCATCTCTCTAACCTTAGCCCTCAACATAACCCTAACCCTAGGTCCAATCCTAACCCTAACCGTCTCTCTAACCCTAGCCCTCAACATAACCCTAACCCTAGGTCCAATCCTCACCCTAACCGTCTCTCTAACCCTAGCCCTCAAAATAACAATAACCCTAGGTCCAATCCTAACCCTAAGCATCTCTCTAACCTTAGCCCTCAACATAACTCTAACCCTAGGTCCAATCCTAACCCTAACCGTCTCTCTAACACTTGCACTCAACCTAACCTTAACCGTAGGTCCAATCCTAACCCTAACCGTCTCTCTAAACCAAGCCCTCAACCTAACCCTAACCCTAGGTCCAATCCTAACCCTAAGCATCTCTCTAACCCTAGCCCTCAACATAACACTAACCCTAGGTCCAATCCTAACCCTAACCGTCTCTCTAACCCTAGCCCTCAACATAACCCTAACCCGAGGTTCAATCCTCACCCTAACCGTCTCTCTAACCCTAGCCCTCAACATAACTCTAACCTTAGGTCCAGTCCTAACCCTAACCGTCTCTCTAACCCTAGCCCTCAACATAACTCTAACCCTAGGTCCAATCCTAACCCTAACCGTCTCTCTAACCCTAGCACTCAACCTAACCCTAACCCTAGGTCCAATCCTAACCCTTACCGTCTCTCTAACCCAAGCCCTCAACCTAACCCTAACCCTAGGTCCAATCCTAACCCTAACCCTCTCTCTAACCCTAGCCCTCAACATAACCTTAACCCTAGGTACAATCCTAACCCTAACCCTCTCTCTAACCCTAGGCCTCAACATAACTCGAACCCTAGGTCCATTCCTAACCCTAACCGTCTCTCTAACCCTAGCCCTCAACATAACCCGAACCATACGTCCAATCCTAACCCTAACCGTCTCTCTATCCCTAGCCGTCAACATAACCCTATCCCTAGGTCCAATTCTCACCCTAACCATCTCCCTAACCCTAGCCCTCAACATAACCCTAACCCTACGTCCAATTCTAACCCTAACCGTCTCTCTAACCTTAGCCCTCTACATAAACCTAACCCTACGTCCAATCCTAACCCTAACAGTCTCTCTAACCCTAGCCTTCAACATAACCCTAACTCTAGGTCCAATCCTCACCCTAACCACCTCTCTAACCCTAGCCCTCAACATAACCCTAACCCTAGGTCCAATCCTAACCCTAACCGTCTCTCTAATCCTAGCCCTCAACATAACCCTAACCCTAGGTCCAATCCTAACCCTGACGGTCTCTCTAACCCTAGCTCTCAACATAACCCTAACCCTAGGCCCAATCCTAACCCTAACCGTCTCTCTAACCCTAGCGCTCAACATAACCCTAACCCTAGGTCCAATCCTCACCCTAACCGTCTCTCTAACCCTAGCCCTCAACATAACCCTACCCCTAGGTCCAATCCTAACCCTAACCGTCTCTCTAACCCTAGGCCTCAACCTAACCGTAACCCTAGGTCCAATCCTCACCCCAACCGTCTCTCTAACCCTAGCCCTCAACATAACCCTAACCCTAGGTCCAATCCGAACCCTAACCGTCTCTCTAACCCTAGCCCTCAACATAACCCGAACCCTAGGTCCAATCCTAACCCTAACCGTCTCTCTAACCCTAGCCCTCAACATAACCCGAATCCTAGGTCCAATCCTAACCCTAACAGTCTCTCTAAACATAGCCCTCAACATAACCCTAACCCTAGGTCCAATCCAAACCCTAACCCTCTCTCTAACCCTAGCCCTCAACATAACCCTAACCCTAGTCCAATCCTAACCCTACAGTCTCTCTAACCCTAGCCCTCAACATGACTCTAACCCTAGGTCCAATCCTCACCCTAAGCATCTCTCTAACCCTAGCCCTCAACATAACCCTAACCCTAGGTCCAATCCTCACCCTAACCGTCTCTCTAAACCTAGCCTTCAACATAACCCTAACCCTAGGTCCAATCCTCACCCTAACCGTCTCTCTAACCCTAGCCCTCAACATAACACTAACCCTAGGTCCAATCCTCACCCTAACCGTCTCTCTAACCCTAGCCCTCAACAAAACCCTAACCCTAGGTCCAATCCTAACCTTAACCGTCTCTCTAACCGTAGCACTCAACATAACCCTAACCCTAGGTCCAATCCTAACCCTAACCGTCTCTCTAACCCAAGCCCTCAACATAACCCGAACCCTAGGTCCAATCCTAACCCTAACCGTCTCTCTAACCCTAGCCCTCAACATAACCCGAACCGTAGGTCCAATCCTAACCCTAACCGTCTCTCTAACCATAGCCCTCAACATAACCCTAACCCTAGGTCCAGTCCTAACCCTAACCGTCTCTCTATCCCTAGCCCTCAACATAACTCTAACCCTAGGTCCAATCCTAACCCTAACCGTCTCTCTAACCCTAGCACTCAACCTAACCCTAACCCTAGGTCCAATCCTAACCCTTACCGTTTCTCTAACCCAAGCCATCAACCTAACCCTAATCCTAGGTCCAATCCTAACCCTAAGCATCTCTCTAACCTTAGCCCTCAACATAACCCTAACCCTAGGTCCAATCCTAACCCTAACCGTCTCTCTAACCCTAGCCCTCAACATAACCCTAACCCTAGGTCCAATCCTCACCCTAACCGTCTCTCTAACCCTAGCCCTCAAAATAACAATAACCCTAGGTCCAATCCTAACCCTAAGCATCTCTCTAACCTTAGCCCTCAACATAACTCTAACCCTAGGTCCAATCCTAACCCTAACCGTCTCTCTAACCCTTGCACTCAACCTAACCTTAACCGTAGGTCCAATCCTAACCCTAACCGTCTCTCTAAACCAAGCCCTCAACCTAACCCTAACCCTAGGTCCAATCCTAACCCTAAGCATCTCTCTAACCCTAGCCCTCAACATAACACTAACCCTAGGTCCAATCCTAACCCTAACCGTCTCTCTAACCCTAGCCCTCAACATAACCGTAACCCGAGGTTCAATCCTCACCCTAACCGTCTCTCTAACCCTAGCCCTCAACATAACTCTAACCTTAGGTCCAGTCCTAACCCTAACCGTCTCTCTAACCCTAGCCCTCAACATAACTCTAACCCTAGGTCCAATCCTAACCCTAACCGTCTCTCTAACCCTAGCACTCAACCTAACCCTAACCCTAGGTCCAATCCTAACCCTTACCGTCTCTCTAACCCAAGCCCTCAACCTAACCCTAACCCTAGGTCCAATCCTAACCCTAACCCTCTCTCTAACCCTAGCCCTCAACATAACCTTAACCCTAGGTACAATCCTAACCCTAACCCTCTCTCTAACCCTAGGCCTCAACATAACTCGAACCCTAGGTCCATTCCTAACCCTAACCGTCTCTCTAACCCTAGCCCTCAACATAACCCGAACCATACGTCCAATCCTAACCCTAACCGTCTCTCTATCCCTAGCCGTCAACATAACCCTATCCCTAGGTCCAATCCTCACCCTAACCATCTCCCTAACCCTAGCCCTCAACATAACCCTAACCCTACGTCCAATTCTAACCCTAACCGTCTCTCTAACCTTAGCCCTCTACATAAACCTAACCCTACGTCCAATCCTAACCCTAACAGTCTCTCTAACCCTAGCCTTCAACATAACCCTAACTCTAGGTCCAATCCTCACCCTAACCACCTCTCTAACCCTAGCCCTCAACATAACCCTAACCCTAGGTCCAATCCTAACCCTCACCGTCTCTCTAATCCTAGCCCTCAACATAACCCTAACCCTAGGTCCAATCCTAACCCTGACGGTCTCTCTAACCCTAGCTCTCAACATAACCCTAACCCTAGGCCCAATCCTAACCCTAACCGTCTCTCTAACCCTAGCGCTCAACATAACCCTAACCCTAGGTCCAATCCTCACCCTAACCGTCTCTCTAACCCTAGCCCTCAACATAACCCTACCCCTAGGTCCAATCCTAACCCTAACCGTCTCTCTAACCCTAGGCCTCAACCTAACCGTAACCCTAGGTCCAATCCTAACCCTAACCGCCTCTCTAACCCTAGCCCTCAACATAACCCTAACCCTAGGTCCAATCCTAACCCTAACCGTCTCTCTAACCCTAGCCCTCAACATAACCCTAAACCTAGGTCCAATCCTAACCCTAACCGTCTCTCTAACCGTAGCCCTCAACATAACCCTAACCCTAGGTCCAATCCTAACCCTAACCGTCTCTCTAACCCTAGCCCTCAACATAACCCTAACCCTAGGTCCAATCCTCACCCTAACCGACTCTCTAACCCTAGCCCTCAACATAACCCTAACCCTAGGTCCAATCCTAACCCTAACCATCTCTCTAACCCTAGCCCTCAACATAATCCTAACCCTAGTTCCAATCCTAACCCTAACCATCTCTCTAAACCTAGCCCTCAACCTAACCCTAACCCTAGGTCCAATCCTAACCCTAACCGTCTCTCTAACCCTAGCCCTCAACATAACCTAAACCCTAAGTCCAATCCTAACCCTAACCCTCTCTCTAACCCTACCCCTCAACATAACCCGAACCCTAGGTCCAATCCTAACCCTAACCGTCTCTCTAACCCTAGCCCTCAACATAACTCTAACCCTAGGTCCAACCCTAACCCTAACCGTCTCTCTAACCCTAGCACTCAACCTAACCCTAACCCTAGGTCCAATCCTAACCCTAACCGTCTCTCTAACCCAAGCCCTCAACCTAACCCTAACCCTAGGTCCAATCCTAACCCTAAGCAGCTCTCTAACCCTAGCCCTCAACATAACCCTAAACCTAGGTCCAATCCTAACCCTAACCGTCTCTCTAACCCTAGCCCTCAACATAACCCTAACACTAGGTCCAATCCTCACCCCAACCGTCTCTCTAACCCTAGCCCTCAACATAACCCTAACCCTAGGTCCAATCCTCACCCTAACCGTCTCTATAACCCTAGCCCTCAACCTAACCCTAACCCTAGGTCCAATCCTAACCCTAACCGTCTCTCTAACCCTAGCCCTCAACATAACCCGAATCCTAGGTCCAATCCTAACACTAACAGTCTCTCTAAACATAGCCCTCAACATAACCCTAACCCTAGGTCCAATCCTAACACTAACCGTCTCTCTAACCCTAGCCCTCAACATAACCCTACCCCTAGGTCCAATCCTAACCCTAACCGACTCTCTAACCCTAGCCCTCAACATAACCCTAACCCTAGGTCTAATCCTAACCCTAACCGTCTCTCTAACCCTAGCCCTCAACATAACCTTAATCCTAGGTCCAATCCTAACCCTGACCGTCTCTCTAACCCTAGCCCTCAAAATAACCCTAACCCTAGGTCCAATCTTAACCCTAACCGTCTCTCTAACCCTAGCCCTCACCATAAGGCTAACCCTAGGTCCAATCCTCACCCTAACCGTCTCTCTAACCCTAGCCCTCAACCTAACCCAAACCGTAGGTCCAATCCTCACCCTAGCCGTCTCTCTAACCCTAGCCCTCAACCTAACCCTAACCGTAGGTCCAATCCTAACCCTAAACGTCTCTCTAACCCTAGCCCTCAACATAACCCCAAACCTAGGTTCAATCCTAACCCTACCGTCTCTCTAACCCTAGCCCTCAACATAACCCTTACCCTAGTTACAATCCTCACCCTAACCGTCTCTCTAACCCTAGCCCTCAACATAATCCTAACCCTAGGTCCTATCCTAACCCTAACCGCCTCTCTAACCCTAGCCCTCAACATAATCCTAACCCTAGGTCCAATCCTAACCCTAACCGCCTCTCTAACCCTAGCCCTCAACATAACCCTAACCCTAGGTCCAATCCTAACCCTAACCGTCTCTCTAAACCTAGCCCTCAACATAACCCTAACCCTAGGTCCAATCCTCACCCTAACCGACTCTCTAACCCTAGCCCTCAACATAACCCTAACCCTAGGTCCAATCCTAACCCTAACCGTCTCTCTAACCCTAGCCCTCAACATAATCCTAACCCTAGTTCCAATCCTAACCCTAACCGTCTCTCTAAACCTAGCCCTCAACCTAACCCTAACCCTAGGTCCAATCCTAACCCTAACCGTCTCTCTAACCCTAGCCCTCAACATAACCTAAACCCTAAGTCCAATCCTAACCCTAACCCTCTCTCTAACCCTACCCCTCAACATAACCCGAACCCTAGGTCCAATCCTAACCCTAACCGTCTCTCTAACCCTAGCCCTCAACATAACTCTAACCCTAGGTCCAATCCTAACCCTAACCGTCTCTCTAACCCTAGCACTCAACCTAACCCTAACCCTAGGTCCAATCCTAACCCTAACCTTCTCTCTAACCCAAGCCCTCAACCTAACCCTAACCCTAGGTCCAATCCTAACCCTAAGCAGCTCTCTAACCCTAGCCCTCAACATAACCCTAAACCTAGGTCCAATCCTAACCCTAACCGTCTCTCTAACCCTAGCCCTCAACATAACCCTAACCCTAGGTCCAATCCTCACCCCAACCGTCTCTCTAACCCTAGCCCTCAACATAACCCTAACCCTAGGTCCAATCCGAACCCTAACCGTCTCTCTAACCCTAGCCCTCAACATAACCCGAACCCTAGGTCCAATCCTAACCCTAACCGTCTCTCTAACCCTAGCCCTCAACATATCCCGAATCCTAGGTCCAATCCTAACCCTAACAGTCTCTCTAAACATAGCCCTCAACATAACCCTAACCCTAGGTCCAATCCAAACCCTAACCCTCTCTCTAACCCTAGCCCTCAACATAACCCTAACCCTAGTCCAATCCTAACCCTACAGTCTCTCTAACCCTAGCCCTCAACATGACTCTAACCCTAGGTCCAATCCTCACCCTAAGCATCTCTCTAACCCTAGCCCTCAACATAACCCTAACCCTAGGTCCAATCCTCACCCTAACCGTCTCTCTAAACCTAGCCTTCAACATAACCCTAACCCTAGGTCCAATCCTCACCCTAACCGTCTCTCTAACCCTAGCCCTCAACATAACACTAACCCTAGGTCCAATCCTCACCCTAACCGTCTCTCTAACCCTAGCCCTCAACAAAACCCTAACCCTAGGTCCAATCCTAACCTTAACCGTCTCTCTAACCGTAGCACTCAACATAACCCTAACCCTAGGTCCAATCCTAACCCTAACCGTCTCTCTAACCCAAGCCCTCAACATAACCCGAACCCTAGGTCCAATCCTAACCCTAACCGTCTCTCTAACCCTAGCCCTCAACATAACCCGAACCGTAGGTCCAATCCTAACCCTAACCGTCTCTCTAACCATAGCCCTCAACATAACCCTAACCCTAGGTCCAGTCCTAACCCTAACCGTCTCTCTATCCCTAGCCCTCAACATAACTCTAACCCTAGGTCCAATCCTAACCCTAACCGTCTCTCTAACCCTAGCACTCAACCTAACCCTAACCCTAGGTCCAATCCTAACCCTTACCGTCTCTCTAACCCAAGCCATCAACCTAACCCTAATCCTAGGTCCAATCCTAACCCTAAGCATCTCTCTAACCTTAGCCCTCAACATAACCCTAACCCTAGGTCCAATCCTAACCCTAACCGTCTCTCTAACCCTAGCCCTCAACATAACCCTAACCCTAGGTCCAATCCTCACCCTAACCGTCTCTCTAACCCTAGCCCTCAAAATAACAATAACCCTAGGTCCAATCCTAACCCTAAGCATCTCTCTAACCTTAGCCCTCAACATAACTCTAACCCTAGGTCCAATCCTAACCCTAACCGTCTCTCTAACCCTTGCACTCAACCTAACCTTAACCGTAGGTCCAATCCTAACCCTAACCGTCTCTCTAAACCAAGCCCTCAACCTAACCCTAACCCTAGGTCCAATCCTAACCCTAAGCATCTCTCTAACCCTAGCCCTCAACATAACACTAACCCTAGGTCCAATCCTAACCCTAACCGTCTCTCTAACCCTAGCCCTCAACATAACCCTAACCCGAGGTTCAATCCTCACCCTAACCGTCTCTCTAACCCTAGCCCTCAACATAACTCTAACCTTAGGTCCAGTCCTAACCCTAACCGTCTCTCTAACCCTAGCACTCAACCTAACCCTAACCCTAGGTCCAATCCTAACCCTTACCGTCTCTCTAACCCAAGCCCTCAACCTAACCCTAATCCTAGGTCCAATCCTAACCCTAAGCATCTCTCTAACCCTAGCCCTCAACATAACCCTAACCCTAGGTCCAATCCTAACCCTAACCGTCTCTCTAACCCTAGCCCTCAACATAACCCTAACCCTAGGTCCAATCCTCACCCTAACCGTCTCTCTAACCCTAGCCCTCAACATAACAATAACCCTAGGTCCAATCCTAACCCTAACCGTCTCTCTAACCTTAGCCCTCAACATAACTCTAACCCTAGGTCCAATCCTAACCCTAACCGTCTCTCTAAACCTTGCACTCAACCTAACCTTAACCGTAGGTCCAATCCTAACCCTAACCGTCTCTCTAAACCAAGCCCTCAACCTAACCCTAACCCTAGGTCCAATCCTAACCCTAAGCATCTCTCTAACCCTAGCCCTCAACATAACCCTAACCCTAGGTCCAATCCTAACCCTAACCGTCTCTCTAACCCTAGCCCTCAACATAACCCGAACCCTAGGTCCAATCCTAACCCTAACCGTCTTTCTAACGCTAGCCCTCAACATAACCCTAACCCTAGGTCCAATCCTAACCCTAACCGTCTCTCTAACCCTGGCCCTCAACATAACCCTAACCCTAGGTCCAATCCTCACCCTAACAGTCTCTCTAACCCTAGCCCTCAACATAACCCTAACCCTAGGTCCAATCCTAACCCTAACCGTCTCTCTAACCTAAGCCCTCAGCCTAACACTAACCCTAGGTCCAATCCTAACCCTAAGCATTTCTCTAACCCTAGCCCTCAACATAACCCTAACCCTAGGTCCAATCCTAACCCTAACCGTCTCTCTAACCCTTGCCCTCAACATAACCCTAACCCTAGGTCCAATCCTAACCCTAACCGTCTCTCTAACCCTTGCCCTCAACATAACCCTAACCCTAGGTCCAATCCTAACCAAAACTGTCTCTCTAACCCTAGCCCTCAACATAACCCTAACCCTAGGTCCAATCCTAACCCAAACCGTCTCTCTAACCCTAGCCCTCAACATAACCCTAACCCTAGGTCCAATCCTAACCCTAACCCTCTCTCTAACCCTAGCCCTCAACATAACCTTAACCCTAGGTACAATCCTAACCCTAACCCTCTCTCTAACCCTAGCCCTCAACATAACCCGAACCATACGTCCAATCCTAACCCTAACCGTCTCTCTATCCCTAGCCGTCAACATAACCCTATCCCTAGGTCCAATCCTCACCCTAACCATCTCCCTAACCCTAGCCCTCAACATAACCCTAACCCTACGTCCAATTCTAACCCTAACCATCTCTCTAACCTTAGCCCTCTACATAAACCTAACCCTACGTCCAATCCTAACCCTAACAGTCTCTCTAACCCTAGCCTTCAACATAACCCTAACTCTAGGTCCAATCCTCACCCTAACCACCTCTCTGACCCTAGCCCTCAACATAACCCTAACCCTAGGTCCAATCCTAACCCTAACCGTCTCCCTAATCCTAGCCCTCAACATAACCCTAACCCTAGGTCCAATCCTAACCCTGACGGTCTCTCTAACCCTAGCTCTCAACATAACCCTAACCCTTGGCCCAATCCTAACCCTAACCGTCTCTCTAACCCTAGCGGTCAACATAACCCTAACCCTAGGTCCAATCCTAACCCTAACCGTCTCTCTAACCCTAGCCCTCAACCTAACCCTAACCATAGGTCCAATCCTAACCCTAACCGTCTCTCTAACCCTAGGCCTCAACCTAACCGTAACCCTAGGTCCAATCCTAACCCTTACCGCCTCTCTAACCCTAGCCCTCAACATAACCCTAACCCTAGGTCCAATCCTAACCCTAACCGTCTCTCTAACCCTAGCCCTCAACATAACCCTAACCCTAGGTCCAATCCTAACCCTAACCGTCTCTCTAACCGTAGCCCTCAACATAACCCTAACCCTAGGTCCAATCCTAACCCTAACCGTCTCTCTAACCCTAGCCCTCAACATAACCCTAACCCTAGGTCCAATCCTAACCCTAACCGTCTCTGTAACCCTAGCACTCAACCTAACCCTAACCCTAGGTACAATCCTAACCCTAACCGTCTCTCTAACCCTAGCCCTCAACATAACCCTAACCCTAGGTCCAATCCTCATCCTAACCTTCTCTCTAACCCTAGCCCTCAACATAACCCTAACCCTAGGTCCAATCCTCACCCTAACCGTCTCTCTAACCCTAGCCCTCAACATAACCCTAACCCTAGTTCCAATCATAACGCTAACCGTCTCTCTAACCCTAGCCCTCAACATAACCCTAACCCTAGGTCCAATCCTCACCCTAACCGTCTCTCTAACCCTAGCCCTCAACATAACCCTAACCCTAGGTCCAATCCTCACCCTAACCGTCTCTCTAACCCTAGCCCTCAACATAACCCTAACCCTAGGTCCAATCCTCACCCTAACCGTCTCTCTAACCCTAGCCCTCAACATAACCCTAGCCCTAGGTCCAATCCTAACCCTAACCGTCCCTATAACCCTAGCCCTCAACCTAACCCTAACCCTAGGTCCAATCCTAACCCTAAGCATCTCTTTAAACCTAGCCCTCAACATAACCCTAACACTACGTCCAATCCTAACCCTAACCGTCTCTCTAACCTTAGCCCTCTACATAAAACTAACCCTAAGTCCAATCCTAACCCTAACAGTCTCTCTATCCCTAGCCCTCAACCTAACCCTAACCCTAAGTCCAATCCTAACCCTAACCGTCTCTCTAACCCTAGCCCTCAACATAACTCTAACCCTAGGTCCAATCCTAACCCTAGCCGTCTCTCTAACCCTAGCACTCAACCTAACCCTAACCCTAGGTCCAATCCTAACCCTAACAGTCTCTCTAACCCTAACCCTCAACCTAACCCTAACTCTAGGCCCAATCCTAAACCTAAGCATCTCTCTAACCCTAGCCCTCAACATAACCCTAACCCTAGGTCCAATCCTAACCCTAACTGTCTCTCTAACCCTAGACCGCAACATAACTCTAACCCTAGGTCCAATCCTAACCCTAACCATCTCTCTAACCCTAGCCCTCAACATAACCCTAACCCTAGGTCCAATCCTCACCCTAACCGCCTCCCTAACCCTAGACCTAACCTAACCCTAACCCTAGGTCCAATCCTAACCCTAACCGTCTCTCTAACCCTTGCCCTCAACCTAACCCTAACCCTAGGTCCAATTCTAACCCTAAGCATCTCTCTAACCCTAGCCCTCAACATAACCCTAACCCTACGTCCAATCCTAACCCTAACAGTCTCTCTAACCCTAGCCCTCAACATAACCCTAACTCTAGGTCCAATCCTCACCCTAACCGTCTCTCTAACCCTAGCCCTCAACATAACCCTAACCCTAGGTCCAATCCTAACCCTAACCGTCTCTGTAACCCTAGCACTCAACCTAACCCTAACCCTAGGTACAATCCTAACCCTAACCGTCTCTCTAACCCTAGCCCTCAACATAACCCTAACCCTAGGTCCAATCCTCACCCTAACCGTCTCTCTAACCCTAGCCCTCAACATAACCCTAACCCTAGGTCCAATCCTCACCCTAACCGTCTCTCTAACCCTAGCCCTCAACATAACCCTAACCCTAGGTCCAATCCTCACCCTAACCGTCTCTCTAACCCTAGCCCTCAACATAACCCTAGCCCTAGGTCCAATCCTAACCCTAACCGTCCCTATAACCCTAGCCCTCAACCTAACCCTAACCCTAGGTCCAATCCTAACCCTAAGCATCTCTTTAAACCTAGCCCTCAACATAACCCTAACACTACGTCCAATCCTAACCCTAACCGTCTCTCTAACCTTAGCCCTCTACATAACCCTAACCCTACGTCCAATCCTAACCCTAACAGTCTCTCTATCCCTAGCCCTCAACCTAACCCTAACCCTAAGTCCAATCCTAACTCTAACCGTCTCTCTAACCCTAGCCCTCAACATAACTCTAACCCTAGGTCCAATCCTAACCCTAGCCGTCTCTCTAACCCTAGCACTCAACCTAACCCTAACCCTAGGTCCAATCCTAACCCTAACAGTCTCTCTAACCCTAACCCTCAACCTAACCCTAACTCTAGGCCCAATCCTAAACCTAAGCATCTCTCTAACCCTAGCCCTCAACATAACCCTAACCCTAGGTCCAATCCTAACCCTAACTGTCTCTCTAACCCTAGACCGCAACATAACTCTAACCCTAGGTCCAATCCTAACCCTAACCATCTCTCTAACCCTAGCCCTCCACATAACCCTAACCCTAGGTCCAATCCTCACCCTAACCGCCTCCCTAACCCTAGACCTAACCTAACCCTAACCCTAGGTCCAATCCTAACCCTAACCGTCTCTCTAACCCTTGCCCTCAACCTAACCCTAACCCTAGGTCCAATTCTAACCCTAAGCATCTCTCTAACCCTAGCCCTCAACATAACCCTAACCCTACGTCCAATCCTAACCCTAACAGTCTCTCTAACCCTAGCCCTCAACATAACCCTAACTCTAGGTCCAATCCTCACCCTAACCGTCTCTCTAACCCTAGACCTCAACATAACCCTAATCCTAGGTCCAATCCTCACCGTAACCGTCTCTCTAACCCTAGCCCTCAACATAACCCTAACCCAAGGTCCAATCCTAACCCTAACTGTCTCTCTAACCCTAGACCTCAACATAACTCTAACCCTAGGTCCAATCCTAACCCTAACCATCTCTCTAACCCTAGCCCTCAACATAACCCTAACCCTAGGTCCAATCCTCACCCTAACCGCCTCTCTAACCCTAGCCCTCAACATAACCCTAACCCTAGGTCCAATCCTAACCCTACCCGTCTCTCTAACCCTAGCCCTCAACATAACCCTAACCCTAGGTCCAATCCTAACCCTAACAGTCTCTCTAACCTTAGCCCTTAACATAAACCTAACCCTACGTCCAATCCTAACCCTAACAGTCTCTCTATCCCTAGCCCTCAACATAACCCTAACTCTAGGTCCAATCCTCACCCTAACCGTCTCTCTAACCCTAGCCGTCAACATAACCCTAACCCTAGGTCCAATCCTCACCCTAACCGTCTCTCTAACCCTAGCCCTCAACATAACCCTAACCCTAGGTCCAATCATAACGCTAACCGTCTCTCTAATCCTAGCCCTCAACATAACCCTAACCCTAGGTCCAATCCTAACCCTAACCGTCTCTCTAACCCTAGCCCTCAACATAACCCTAACCCTAGGTCCAATCCTCACCCTAATTGTCTCTCTAACCCTAGCCCTCAACATAACCCTATCCCTAGTTCCAATCATAACGCTAACCGTCTCTCTAACCCTAGCCCTCAACATAACCCTAACCCTAGGTCCAATCCTCACCCTAACCGTCTCTCTAACCCTAGCCCTCAACATAACCCTAACCCTAGGTCCAATCCTCACCCTAACCGTCTCTCTAACCCTAGCCCTCAACATAACCCTAACCCTAGGTCCAATCCTAACCCTAAACGTCTCTCTAACCCTTGCCCTCAACCTAACCCTAACCCTAGGTCCAATCCTAACCCTAAGCATCTGTCTAACCCTAGCCCTCAACATAACCCTAACCCTACGTCCAATCCCAACCCTAACCGTCTCTCTAACCTTCGCCCTCTACATAACCCTAACCCTACGTCCAATCCTAACCCTAACAGTCTCTCTAACCCTAGCCCTCAACTTAACCCTAACTCTAGGTCCAATCCTCACCCTAACCGTCCCTCTAACCCTAGCCCTCAACATAACCCTAACCCTAGGTCCAATCCTAACCCTAACCGTCTCTCTAACCCTAGCCCTCAACCTAACCCTAACCCTAGGTCCAATCCTAACCCTAAGCATCTCTCTAACCCTAGCCCTCAACTTAATCCTAAACCTAGGTCCAATCCTCACCCTAACCGTCTCTCTAACCCTAGCCCTCAACCTAACCCTAACCCTAGGTCCAATCCTAACCCTAAGCATCTCTCTAACCCTAGCCCTCAACCTAACCCTAACCCTAGGTCCAATCCTAACCAAAACTGTCTCTCTAACCCTAGCCCTCAACATAACCCTAACCCTAGGTCCAATCCTAACCCAAACCGTCTCTCTAACCCTAGCCCTCAACATAACCCTAACCCTAGGTCCAATCCTAACCCTAACCCTCTCTCTAACCCTAGCCCTCAACATAACCTTAACCCTAGGTACAATCCTAACCCTATCCGTCTCTCTAACCTTAGCCCTCAACATAACCCGAACCCTAGGTCCATTCCTAACCCTAACCGTCTCTCTAACCCTAGCCCTCAACACAACCCGAACCATACGTCCAATCCTAACCCTAACCGTCTCTCTATCCCTAGCCGTCAACATAACCCTATCCCTAGGTCCAATCCTCAGCCTAACCATCTCCCTAACCCTAGCCCTCAACATAACCCTAACCCTACGTCCAATTCTAACCCTAACCGTCTCTCTAACCTTAGCCCTCTACATAAACCTAACCCTACGTCCAATCCTAACCCTAACAGTCTCTCTAACCCTAGCCTTCAACATAACCCTAACTCTAGGTCCAATCCTCACCCTAACCACCTCTCTAACCCTAGCCCTCAACATAACCCTAACCCTAGGTCCAATCCTAACCCTAACCGTCTCTCTAATCCTAGCCCTCAACATAACCCTAACCCTAGGTCCAATCCTAACCCTGACGGTCTCTCTAACCCTAGCCCTCAACATAACCCTAACCCTAGGTCCAATCCTAACCCAAACCCTCTCTCTAACCCTACCCCTCAACATAACCCGAACCCTAGGTCCAATCCTAACCCTAAGCATCTCTTTAAACCTAGCCCTCAACATAACCCTAACACTACGTCCAATCCTAACCCTAACCGTCTCTCTAACCTTAGCCCTCTACATAACCCTAACCCTACGTCCAATCCTAACCCTAACAGTCTCTCTATCCCTAGCCCTCAACCTAACCCTAACCCTAAGTCCAATCCTAACCCTAACCGTCTCTCTAACCCTAGCCCTCAACATAACTCTAACCCTAGGTCCAATCCTAACCCTAGCCGTCTCTCTAACCCTAGCACTCAACCTAATTCTAACCCTAGGTCCAATCCTAACCCTAACAGTCTCTCTAACCCTAACCCTCAACCTAACCCTAACTCTAGGCCCAATCCTAAACCTACGCATCTCTCTAACCCTAGCTCTCAACATAACCCTAACCCTAGGTCCAATCCTAACCCTAACTGTCTCTCTAACCCTAGACCGCAACATAACTCTAACCCTAGGTCCAATCCTAACCCTAACCATCTCTCTAACCCTAGCCCTCAACATAACCCTAACCCTAGGTCCAATCCTCACCCTAACCGCCTCCCTAACCCTAGACCTAACCTAACCCTAACCCTAGGTCCAATCCTAACCCTAACCGTCTCTCTAACCCTTGCCCTCAACCTAACCCTAACCCTAGGTCCAATTCTAACCCTAAGCATCTCTCTAACCCTAGCCCTCAACATAACCTTAACCCTACGTCCAATCCTAACCCTAACAGTCTCTCTAACCCTAGCCCTCAACATAACCCTAACTCTAGGTCCAATCCTCACCCTAACCGTCTCTCTAACCCTAGCCCTCAACATAACCCTAACCCAAGGTCCAATCCTAACCCTAACTGTCTCTCTAACCCTAGACCTCAACATAACTCTAACCCTAGGTCCAATCCTAACCCTAACCATCTCTCTAACCCTAGCCCTCAACATAACCCTAACCCTAGGAACAATCCTCACCCTAACCGCCTCTCTAACCCTAGCCCTCAACATAACCCTATCCCTAGGTCCAATCCTAACCCTAACCGTCTCTCTAACCCTAGCCCTCAACATAACCCTAACCCTAGGTCCAATCCTCACCCTAACCGTCTCTCTAACCCTAGCCCTCAACATAACCCTAGCCCTAGTTCCAATCATAACGCTAACCGTCTCTCTAACCCTAGCCCTCAACATAACCCTAACCCTAGGTCCAATCCTCACCCTAACCGTCTCTCTAACCCTAGCCCTCAACATAACCCTAACCCTAGGTCCAATCCTCACCCTAACCGTCTCTCTAACCCTAGCCCTCAACATAACCCTAGCCCTAGGTCCAATCCTAACCCTAACCGTCCCTATAACCCTAGCCCTCAACCTAACCCTAACCCTAGGTCCAATCCTAACCCTAAGCATCTCTTTAAACCTAGCCCTCAACATAACCCTAACACTACATCCAATCCTAACCCTAACCGTCTCTCTAACCTTAGCCCTCTACATAACCCTAACCCTACGTCCAATCCTAACCCTAACAGTCTCTCTATCCCTAGCCCTCAACCTAACCCTAACCCTAAGTCCAATCCTAACCCTAACCGTCTCTCTAACCCTAGCCCTCAACATAACTCTAACCCTAGGTCCAATCCTAACTCTAGCCGTCTCTCTAACCCTAGCACTCAACCTAACCCTAACCCTAGGTCCAATCCTAACCCTAACAGTCTCTCTAACCCTAACCCTCAACCTAACCCTAACTCTAGGCCCAATCCTAAACCTAAGCATCTCTCTAACCCTAGCCCTCAACATAACCCTAACCCTAGGTCCAATCCTAACCCTAACTGTCTCTCTAACCCTAGACCGCAACATAACTCTAACCCTAGGTCCAATCCTAACCCTAACCATCTCTCTAACCCTAGCCCTCAACATAACCCTAACCCTAGGTCCAATCCTCACCCTAACCGCCTCCCTAACCCTAGACCTAACCTAACCCTAACCCTAGGTCCAATCCTAACCCTAACCGTCTCTCTAACCCTTGCCCTCAACCTAACCCTAACCCTAGGTCCAATTCTAACCCTAAGCATCTCTCTAACCCTAGCCCTCAACATAACCCTAACCCTACGTCCAATCCTAACCCTAACAGTCTCTCTAACCCTAGCCCTCAACATAACCCTAACTCTAGGTCCAATCCTCACCCTAACCGTCTCTCTAACCCTAGACCTCAACATAACCCTAATCCTAGGTCCAATCCTCACCGTAACCGTCTCTCTAACCCTAGCCCTCAACATAACCCTAACCCAAGGTCCAATCCTAACCCTAACTGTCTCTCTAACCCTAGACCTCAAAATAACTCTAACCCTAGGTCCAATCCTAACCCTAACCATCTCTCTAACCCTAGCCCTCAACATAACCCTAACCCTAGGTCCAATCCTTACCCTAACCGCCTCTCTAACCCTAGCCCTCAACAAACCCTAACCCTAGGTCCAATCCTCACCCTAACCGCCTCTCTAACCCTAGCCCTCAACCTAACCCTAACCCTAGGTCCAATCCTAACCCTAAGCATCTCTCTAACCCTAGCCCTCAACATAACCCTAACCCTACGTCCAATCCTAACCCTACCCGTCTCTCTAACCCTAGCCCTCAACATAACCCTAACCCTACGTCCAATCCTAACCCTAACAGTCTCTCTAACCTTAGCCCTTAACATAACCCTAACCCTACGTCCAATCCTAACCCTAACAGTCTCTCTAACCCTAGCCCTCAACATAACCCTAACTCTAGGTCCAATCCTCACCCTAACCGTCTCTCTAACCCTAGCCCTCAACATAACCCTAACCCTAGGTCCAATCCTCACCCTAACCGTCTCTCTAACCCTAGCCCTCAACGTAACCCTAACCCTAGGTCCAATCATAACGCTAACCGTCTCTCTAATCCTAGCCCTCAACATAACCCTAACCCTAGGTCCAATCCTAACCCTAACCGTCTCTCTAATCCTAGCCCTCAACATAACCCTAACCCTAGGTCCAATCCTAACCCTGACGGTCTCTCTAACCCTAGCTCTCAACATAACCCTAACCCTAGGCTGAATCCTATCCCTAACCGTCCCTCTAACCCTAGCGCTCAACATAACCCTAACCCTAGGTCCAATCCTAACCCTAACCGTCTCTCTAACCCTAGCCCTCAACCTAACCCTAACCGTAGGTCCAATCCTAACCCTAACCGTCTCTCTAACCCTAGGCCTCAACCTAACCGTAACCCTAGGTCCAATCCTAACCCTAACCGCCTCTCTAACCCTAGCCCTCAACATAAGCCTAACCCTAGGTCCAATCCTAACCCTAACCGTCTCTCTAACCCTAGCCCTCAACATAACCCTAACCCTAGGTCCAATCCTAACCCTAACCGTCTGTCTAACCGTAGCCCTCAACATAACCCTAACCCTAGGTCCAATCCTAACCCTAACCGTCTCTCTAACCCTAGCCCTCAACATAACCCTAACCCTAGGTCCAATCCTCACCCTAACCGACTCTCTAACCCTAGCCCTCAACATAACCCTAACCCTAGGTCCAATCCTAACCCTAACCATCTCTCTAACCCTAGCCCTCAACATAATCCTAACCCTAGTTCCAATCCTAACCCTAACCATCTCTCTAAACCTAGCCCTCTACCTAACCCTAACGCTAGGTCCAATCCTAACCCTAACCGTCTCTCTAACCCTAGCCCTCAACATAACCTAAACCCTAAGTCCAATCCTAACCCTAACCCTCTCTCTAACCCTACCCCTCAACATAACCCGAACCCTAGGTCCAATCCTAACCCTAACCGTCTCTCTAACCCTAGCCCTCAACATAACTCTAACCCTAGGTCCAATCCTAACCCTAACCGTCTCTCTAACCCTAGCACTCAACCTAACCCTAACCCTAGGTCCAATCCTAACCCTAACCGTCTCTCTAACCCAAGCCCTCAACCTAACCCTAACCCTAGGTCCAATCCTAACCCTAAGCAGCTCTCTAACCCTAGCCCTCAACATAACCCTAAACCTAGGTCCAATCCTAACCCTCACCGTCTCTCTAACCCTAGCCCTCAACATAACCCTAACCCTAGGTCCAATCCTCACCCCAACCGTCTCTCTAACCCTAGCCCTCAACATAACCCTAACCCTAGGTCCAATCCTCACCCTAACCGTCTCTATAACCCTAGCCCTCAACCTAACCCTAACCCTAGGTCCAATCCTAACCCTAACCGTCTCTCTAACCCTAGCCCTCAACATAACCCGAATCCTAGGTCCAATCCTAACCCTAACAGTCTCTCTAAACATAGCCCTCAACATAATCCTAACCCTAGGTCCAATCCTAACCCTAACCCTCTCTCTAAACCTAGCCCTCAACCTAACCCTAACCCTAGGTCCAATCCTAACCCTAACCGTCTCTCTAACCCTAGCCCTCAACATAACCTTAACCCTAGGTCCAATCCTAACCCTAACCCTCTCTCTAACCCTAGCCCTCAACATAACCCGAACCCTAGGTCAAATCCTAAACCTAACCGTCTCTCTAACCCTAGCCCTCAACATAACCCGAACCTTAGGTCCAATCCTAACCCTAACCGTCTCTCTATCCCTAGCCGTCAACATAACCCTAACCCTAGGTCCAATCCTAACACTAACCGTCTCTCTAACCCTAGCCCTCAACATAACCCTACCCCTAGGTCCAATCCTAACCCTAACCGACTCTCTAACCCTAGCCCTCAACATAACCCTAACCCTAGGTCTAATCCTAACCCTAACCGTCTCTCTAACCCTTGCCCTCAACATAACCTTAATCCTAGGTCCAATCCTAACCCTGACCGTCTCTCTAACCCTAGCCCTCAAAATAACCGTAACCCTAGGTCCAATCTTAACCCTAACCGTCTCTCTAACCCTAGCCCTCACCATAAGGCTAACCCTAGGCCCAATCCTCACCCTAACCGTCTCTCTAACCCTAGTCCTCAACCTAACCCAAACCGTAGGTCCAATCCTCACCCTAGCCGTCTCTCTAACCCTAGCCCTCAACCTAACCCTAACCGTAGGTCCAATCCTAACCCTAAACGTCTCTCTAACCCTAGCCCTCAACATAACCCCAAACCTAGGTTCAATCCTAACCCTAACCGTCTCTCTAACCCTAGCCCTCAACATAACCCTTACCCTAGTTACAATCCTCACCCTAACCGTCTCTCTAACCCTAGCCCTCAACATAATCCTAACCCTAGGTCCAATCCTAACCCTAACCGCCTCTCTAACCCTAGCCCTCAACATAACCCTAACCCTAGGTCCAATCCTAACCCTAACCGTCTCTCTAACCCTAGCCCTCAACATAACCCTAACCCTAGGTCCAATCCTAACCCTAACAGTCTCTCTAACCTTAGCCCTCAACATAACCCTAACCCTAGGTCCAATCCTAACCAAAACTGTCTCTCTAACCCTAGCCCTCAACATAACCCTAACCCTAGGTCCAATCCTAACCCAAACCGTCTCTCTAACCCTAGCCCTCAACATAACCCTAACCCTAGGTCCAATCCTAACCCTAACCCTCTCTCTAACCCTAGCCCTCAACATAACCTTAACCCTAGGTACAATCCTAACCCTAACCCTCTCTCTAACCCTAGGCCTCAACATAACTCGAACCCTAGGTCCATTCCTAACCCTAACCGTCTCTCTAACCCTAGCCCTCAACATAACCCGAACCATACGTCCAATCCTAACCCTAATCGTCTCTCTATCCCTAGCCGTCAACATAACCCTATCCCTAGGTCCAATCCTCACCCTAACCATCTCCCTAACCCTAGCCCTCAACATAACCCTAACCCTACGTCCAATTCTAACCCTAACCGTCTCTCTAACCTTAGCCCTCTACATAAACCTAACCCTACGTCCATTCCTAACCCTAACAGTCTCTCTAACCCTAGCCTTCAACATAACCCTAACTCTAGGTCCAATCCTCACCCTAACCACCTCTCTAACCCTAGCCCTCAACATAACCCTAACCCTAGGTCCAATCCTAACCCTAACCGTCTCTCTAATCCTAGCCCTCAACATAACCCTAACCCTAGGTCCAATCCTAACCCTGACGGTCTCTCTAACCCTAGCTCTCAACATAACCCTAACCGTAGGCCCAATCCTAACCCTAACCGTCTCTCTAACCCTAGCGCTCAACATAACCCTAACCCTAGGTCCAATCCTAACCCTAACCGTCTCTCTAACCCTAGCCCTCAACCTAACCCTAACCGTAGGTCCAATCCTAACCCTAACCGTCTCTCTAACCCTAGGCCTCAACCTAACCGTAACCCTAGGTCCAATCCTAACCCTAACCGCCTCTCTAACCCTAGCCCTCAACATAACCCTAACCCTAGGTCCAATCCTAACCCTAACCGTCTCTCTAACCCTAGCCCTCAACATAACCCTAACCCTAGGTCCAATCCTAACCCTAACCGTCTCTCTAACCGTAGCCCTCAACATAACCCTAACCCTAGGTCCAATCCTAACCCTAACCGTCTCTCTAACCCTAGCCCTCAACATAACCCTAACCCTAGGTCCAATCGTCACCCTAACCGACTCTCTAACCCTAGCCCTCAACATAACCCTAACCCTAGGTCCAATCCTAACCCTAACCATCTCTCTAACCCTAGCCCTCAACATTATCCTAACCCTAGTTCCAATCCTAACCCTAACCATCTCTCTAAACCTAGCCCTCAACCTAACCCTAACCCTAGGTCCAATACTAACCCTAACCGTCTCTCTAATCCTAGCCCTCAACATAACCTAAACCCTAAGTCCAATCCTAACCCTAACCCTCTCTCTAACCCTACCCCTCAACATAACCCGAACCCTAGGTCCAATCCTAACCCTAACCGTCTCTCTAACCCTAGCCCTCAACATAACTCTAACCCTAGGTCCAATCCTAACCCTAACCGTCTCTCTAACCCTAGCACTCAACCTAACCCTAACCCTAGGTCCAATCCTAACCCTAACCGTCTCTCTAACCCAAGCCCTCAACCTAACCCTAACCCTAGGTCCAATCCTAACCCTAAGCAGCTCTCTAACCCTAGCCCTCAACATAACCCTAAACCTAGGTCCAATCCTAACCCTAACCGTCTCTCTAACCCTAGCCCTCAACATAACCCTAACCCTAGGTCCAATCCTCACCCCAACCGTCTCTCTAACCCTAGCCCTCAACATAACCCTAACCCTAGGTCCAATCCTCACCCTAACCGTCTCTATAACCCTAGCCCTCAACCTAACCCTAACCCTAGGTCCAATCCTAACCCTAACCGTCTCTCTAACCCTAGCCCTCAACATAACCCGAATCCTAGATCCAATCCTAACCCTATCAGTCTCTCTAAACATAGCCCTCAACATAACCCTAACCCTAGGTCCAATCCAAACCCTAACCCTCTCTCTAACCCTAGCCCTCAACATAACCCTAACCCTAGTCCAATCCTAACCCTAACAGTCTCTCTACCCCTAGCCCTCAACATAACTCTAACCCTAGGTCCAATCCTCACCATAACCGTCTCTCTAAACCTAGCCCTCAACATAACCCTAACCCTAGGTCCAATCCTCACCCTAACCGTCTCTCTAACCCTAGCCCTCAACATAACCCTAACCCTAGGTCCAATCCTAACCCTAACCGTCTCTCTAAACCTAGCCCTCAACATAACTCTAACCCTAGGTCCAATCCTAACCCTGACGGTCTCTCTAACCCTAGCCCTCAACATAACCCAAACCCTAGGTCCAATCCTAACCCTAACCGTCTCTCTAACCGTAGCACTCAACATAACTATAACCCTAGGTCCAATCTTAACCCTAACCATCTCGCTAACACTAGCCCTCAACCGAACCCTAACCCTAGGTCCAATCCAAACCCTAAGCATCTCTCTAACCCTAGCCCTCAACATAACCCGAACCCTAGGTCCAATCCTAACCCTAACCGTCTCTCTAACCGTAGCCCTCAACATAACCCTAACCCTAGGTCCAATCCTAACCCTAACCGTCTCTCTAACCCTAGCCCTCAACATAACCCTAACCCTAGGTCCAATCCTCACCCTAACCGACTCTCTAACCCTAGCCCTCAACATAACCCTAACCCTAGGTCCAATCCTAACCCTAACCGTCTCTCTAACCCTAGCCCTCAACATAATCCTAACCCTAGTTCCAATCCTAACCCTAACCGTCTCTCTAAACCTAGCCCTCAACCTAACCCTAACCCTAGGTCCAATCCTAACCCTAACCGTCTCTCTAACCCTAGCCCTCAACATAACCTAAACCCTAAGTCCAATCCTAACCCTAACCCTCTCTCTAACCCTACCCCTCAACATAACCCGAACCCTAGGTCCAATCCTAACCCTAACCGTCTCTCTAACCCTAGCCCTCAACATAACTCTAACCCTAGGTCCAATCCTAACCCTAACAGTCTCTCTAACCCTAGCACTCAACCTAACCCTAACCCTAGGTCCAATCCTAACCCTAACCGTCTCTCTAACCCAAGCCCTCAACCTAACCCTAACCCTAGGTCCAATCCTAACCCTAAGCAGCTCTCTAACCCTAGCCCTCAACATAACCCTAAACCTAGGTCCAATCCTAACCCTAACCGTCTCTCTAACCCTAGCCCTCAACATAACCCTAACCCTAGGTCCAATCCTCACCCCAACCGTCTCTCTAACCCTAGCCCTCAACATAACCCTAACCCTAGGTCCAATCCTAACCCTAACCGTCTCTCTAACCCTAGTCCTCAACCTAACCCTAACCCTAGGTCCAATCCTAACCCTAAGCATCTCTCTAACCCTAGCCCTCAACATAACCCTAACCCTACGTCCAATCCTAACCCTAACCGTCTCTCTAACCCTAGCCCTCAACATAACCTTAACCCTAGGTCCAATCCTCACCCTAACCGTCTCTCTAACCCTAGCCCTCAACCTAACCCTAACCGTAGGTCCAATCCTAACCCTAACCGTCTCTCTAACCCTAGGCCTCAACCTAACCGTAACCCTAGGTCCAATCCTAACCCTAACCGCCTCTCTAACCCTAGCCCTCAACATAACCCTAACCCTAGGTCCAATCCTAACCCTAACCGTCTCTCTAACCCTAGCCCTCAACATAACCCTAACCCTAGGTCCAATCCTAACCCTAACCGTCTCTCTAACCGTAGCCCTCAACATAACCCTAACCCTAGGTCCAATCCTAACCCTAACCGTCTCTCTAACCCTAGCCCTCAACATAACCCTAACCCTAGGTCCAATCGTCACCCTAACCGACTCTCTAACCCTAGCCCTCAACATAACCCTAACCCTAGGTCCAATCCTAACCCTAACCATCTCTCTAACCCTAGCCCTCAACATTATCCTAACCCTAGTTCCAATCCTAACCCTAACCATCTCTCTAAACCTAGCCCTCAACCTAACCCTAACCCTAGGTCCAATACTAACCCTAACCGTCTCTCTAATCCTAGCCCTCAACATAACCTAAACCCTAAGTCCAATCCTAACCCTAACCCTCTCTCTAACCCTACCCCTCAACATAACCCGAACCCTAGGTCCAATCCTAACCCTAACCGTCTCTCTAACCCTAGCCCTCAACATAACTCTAACCCTAGGTCCAATCCTAACCCTAACCGTCTCTCTAACCCTAGCACTCAACCTAACCCTAACCCTAGGTCCAATCCTAACCCTAACCGTCTCTCTAACCCAAGCCCTCAACCTAACCCTAACCCTAGGTCCAATCCTAACCCTAAGCAGCTCTCTAACCCTAGCCCTCAACATAACCCTAAACCTAGGTCCAATCCTAACCCTAACCGTCTCTCTAACCCTAGCCCTCAACATAACCCTAACCCTAGGTCCAATCCTCACCCCAACCGTCTCTCTAACCCTAGCCCTCAACATAACCCTAACCCTAGGTCCAATCCTCACCCTAACCGTCTCTATAACCCTAGCCCTCAACCTAACCCTAACCCTAGGTCCAATCCTAACCCTAACCGTCTCTCTAACCCTAGCCCTCAACATAACCCGAATCCTAGGTCCAATCCTAACCCTATCAGTCTCTCTAAACATAGCCCTCAACATAACCCTAACCCTAGGTCCAATCCAAACCCTAACCCTCTCTCTAACCCTAGCCCTCAACATAACCCTAACCCTAGTCCAATCCTAACCCTAACAGTCTCTCTACCCCTAGCCCTCAACATAACTCTAACCCTAGGTCCAATCCTCACCATAACCGTCTCTCTAAACCTAGCCCTCAACATAACCCTAACCCTAGGTCCAATCCTCACCCTAACCGTCTCTCTAACCCTAGCCCTCAACATAACCCTAACCCTAGGTCCAATCCTAACCCTAACCGTCTCTCTAAACCTAGCCCTCAACATAACTCTAACCCTAGGTCCAATCCTAACCCTGACGGTCTCTCTAACCCTAGCCCTCAACATAACCCAAACCCTAGGTCCAATCCTAACCCTAACCGTCTCTCTAACCGTAGCACTCAACATAACTATAACCCTAGGTCCAATCTTAACCCTAACCATCTCGCTAACACTAGCCCTCAACCGAACCCTAACCCTAGGTCCAATCCAAACCCTAAGCATCTCTCTAACCCTAGCCCTCAACATAACCCGAACCCTAGGTCCAATCCTAACCCTAACCGTCTCTCTAACCGTAGCCCTCAACATAACCCTAACCCTAGGTCCAATCCTAACCCTAACCGTCTCTCTAACCCTAGCCCTCAACATAACCCTAACCCTAGGTCCAATCCTCACCCTAACCGACTCTCTAACCCTAGCCCTCAACATAACCCTAACCCTAGGTCCAATCCTAACCCTAACCGTCTCTCTAACCCTAGCCCTCAACATAATCCTAACCCTAGTTCCAATCCTAACCCTAACCGTCTCTCTAAACCTAGCCCTCAACCTAACCCTAACCCTAGGTCCAATCCTAACCCTAACCGTCTCTCTAACCCTAGCCCTCAACATAACCTAAACCCTAAGTCCAATCCTAACCCTAACCCTCTCTCTAACCCTACCCCTCAACATAACCCTAACCCTAGGTCCAATCCTAACCCTAACCGTCTCTCTAACCCTAGCCCTCAACATAACCCTAACCCTAGGTCCAATCCTAACCCTAACAGTCTCTCTAACCTTAGCCCTCAACATAACCCTAACCCTAGGTCCAATCCTAACCAAAACTGTCTCTCTAACCCTAGCCCTCAACATAACCCTAACCCTAGGTCCAATCCTAACCCAAACCGTCTCTCTAACCCTAGCCCTCAACATAACCCTAACCCTAGGTCCAATCCTAACCCTAACCCTCTCTCTAACCCTAGCCCTCAACATAACCTTAACCCTAGGTACAATCCTAACCCTAACCCTCTCTCTAACCCTAGGCCTCAACATAACTCGAACCCTAGGTCCATTCCTAACCCTAACCGTCTCTCTAACCCTAGCCCTCAACATAACCCGAACCATACGTCCAATCCTAACCCTAATCGTCTCTCTATCCCTAGCCGTCAACATAACCCTATCCCTAGGTCCAATCCTCACCCTAACCATCTCCCTAACCCTAGCCCTCAACATAACCCTAACCCTACGTCCAATTCTAACCCTAACCGTCTCTCTAACCTTAGCCCTCTACATAAACCTAACCCTACGTCCATTCCTAACCCTAACAGTCTCTCTAACCCTAGCCTTCAACATAACCCTAACTCTAGGTCCAATCCTCACCCTAACCACCTCTCTAACCCTAGCCCTCAACATAACCCTAACCCTAGGTCCAATCCTAACCCTAACCGTCTCTCTAATCCTAGCCCTCAACATAACCCTAACCCTAGGTCCAATCCTAACCCTGACGGTCTCTCTAACCCTAGCTCTCAACATAACCCTAACCGTAGGCCCAATCCTAACCCTAACCGTCTCTCTAACCCTAGCGCTCAACATAACCCTAACCCTAGGTCCAATCCTAACCCTAACCGTCTCTCTAACCCTAGCCCTCAACCTAACCCTAACCGTAGGTCCAATCCTAACCCTAACCGTCTCTCTAACCCTAGGCCTCAACCTAACCGTAACCCTAGGTCCAATCCTAACCCTAACCGCCTCTCTAACCCTAGCCCTCAACATAACCCTAACCCTAGGTCCAATCCTAACCCTAACCGTCTCTCTAACCCTAGCCCTCAACATAACCCTAACCCTAGGTCCAATCCTAACCCTAACCGTCTCTCTAACCGTAGCCCTCAACATAACCCTAACCCTAGGTCCAATCCTAACCCTAACCGTCTCTCTAACCCTAGCCCTCAACATAACCCTAACCCTAGGTCCAATCGTCACCCTAACCGACTCTCTAACCCTAGCCCTCAACATAACCCTAACCCTAGGTCCAATCCTAACCCTAACCATCTCTCTAACCCTAGCCCTCAACATTATCCTAACCCTAGTTCCAATCCTAACCCTAACCATCTCTCTAAACCTAGCCCTCAACCTAACCCTAACCCTAGGTCCAATACTAACCCTAACCGTCTCTCTAATCCTAGCCCTCAACATAACCTAAACCCTAAGTCCAATCCTAACCCTAACCCTCTCTCTAACCCTACCCCTCAACATAACCCGAACCCTAGGTCCAATCCTAACCCTAACCGTCTCTCTAACCCTAGCCCTCAACATAACTCTAACCCTAGGTCCAATCCTAACCCTAACCGTCTCTCTAACCCTAGCACTCAACCTAACCCTAACCCTAGGTCCAATCCTAACCCTAACCGTCTCTCTAACCCAAGCCCTCAACCTAACCCTAACCCTAGGTCCAATCCTAACCCTAAGCAGCTCTCTAACCCTAGCCCTCAACATAACCCTAAACCTAGGTCCAATCCTAACCCTAACCGTCTCTCTAACCCTAGCCCTCAACATAACCCTAACCCTAGGTCCAATCCTCACCCCAACCGTCTCTCTAACCCTAGCCCTCAACATAACCCTAACCCTAGGTCCAATCCTCACCCTAACCGTCTCTATAACCCTAGCCCTCAACCTAACCCTAACCCTAGGTCCAATCCTAACCCTAACCGTCTCTCTAACCCTAGCCCTCAACATAACCCGAATCCTAGATCCAATCCTAACCCTATCAGTCTCTCTAAACATAGCCCTCAACATAACCCTAACCCTAGGTCCAATCCAAACCCTAACCCTCTCTCTAACCCTAGCCCTCAACATAACCCTAACCCTAGTCCAATCCTAACCCTAACAGTCTCTCTACCCCTAGCCCTCAACATAACTCTAACCCTAGGTCCAATCCTCACCATAACCGTCTCTCTAAACCTAGCCCTCAACATAACCCTAACCCTAGGTCCAATCCTCACCCTAACCGTCTCTCTAACCCTAGCCCTCAACATAACCCTAACCCTAGGTCCAATCCTAACCCTAACCGTCTCTCTAAACCTAGCCCTCAACATAACTCTAACCCTAGGTCCAATCCTAACCCTGACGGTCTCTCTAACCCTAGCCCTCAACATAACCCAAACCCTAGGTCCAATCCTAACCCTAACCGTCTCTCTAACCGTAGCACTCAACATAACTATAACCCTAGGTCCAATCTTAACCCTAACCATCTCGCTAACACTAGCCCTCAACCGAACCCTAACCCTAGGTCCAATCCAAACCCTAAGCATCTCTCTAACCCTAGCCCTCAACATAACCCGAACCCTAGGTCCAATCCTAACCCTAACCGTCTCTCTAACCGTAGCCCTCAACATAACCCTAACCCTAGGTCCAATCCTAACCCTAACCGTCTCTCTAACCCTAGCCCTCAACATAACCCTAACCCTAGGTCCAATCCTCACCCTAACCGACTCTCTAACCCTAGCCCTCAACATAACCCTAACCCTAGGTCCAATCCTAACCCTAACCGTCTCTCTAACCCTAGCCCTCAACATAATCCTAACCCTAGTTCCAATCCTAACCCTAACCGTCTCTCTAAACCTAGCCCTCAACCTAACCCTAACCCTAGGTCCAATCCTAACCCTAACCGTCTCTCTAACCCTAGCCCTCAACATAACCTAAACCCTAAGTCCAATCCTAACCCTAACCCTCTCTCTAACCCTACCCCTCAACATAACCCGAACCCTAGGTCCAATCCTAACCCTAACCGTCTCTCTAACCCTAGCCCTCAACATAACTCTAACCCTAGGTCCAATCCTAACCCTAACAGTCTCTCTAACCCTAGCACTCAACCTAACCCTAACCCTAGGTCCAATCCTAACCCTAACCGTCTCTCTAACCCAAGCCCTCAACCTAACCCTAACCCTAGGTCCAATCCTAACCCTAAGCAGCTCTCTAACCCTAGCCCTCAACATAACCCTAAACCTAGGTCCAATCCTAACCCTAACCGTCTCTCTAACCCTAGCCCTCAACATAACCCTAACCCTAGGTCCAATCCTCACCCCAACCGTCTCTCTAACCCTAGCCCTCAACATAACCCTAACCCTAGGTCCAATCCTAACCCTAACCGTCTCTCTAACCCTAGTCCTCAACCTAACCCTAACCCTAGGTCCAATCCTAACCCTAAGCATCTCTCTAACCCTAGCCCTCAACATAACCCTAACCCTACGTCCAATCCTAACCCTAACCGTCTCTCTAACCCTAGCCCTCAACATAACCTTAACCCTAGGTCCAATCCTCACCCTAACCGTCTCTCTAACCCTAGCCCTCAACCTAACCCTAACCGTAGGTCCAATCCTAACCCTAACCGTCTCTCTAACCCTAGGCCTCAACCTAACCGTAACCCTAGGTCCAATCCTAACCCTAACCGCCTCTCTAACCCTAGCCCTCAACATAACCCTAACCCTAGGTCCAATCCTAACCCTAACCGTCTCTCTAACCCTAGCCCTCAACATAACCCTAACCCTAGGTCCAATCCTAACCCTAACCGTCTCTCTAACCGTAGCCCTCAACATAACCCTAACCCTAGGTCCAATCCTAACCCTAACCGTCTCTCTAACCCTAGCCCTCAACATAACCCTAACCCTAGGTCCAATCGTCACCCTAACCGACTCTCTAACCCTAGCCCTCAACATAACCCTAACCCTAGGTCCAATCCTAACCCTAACCATCTCTCTAACCCTAGCCCTCAACATTATCCTAACCCTAGTTCCAATCCTAACCCTAACCATCTCTCTAAACCTAGCCCTCAACCTAACCCTAACCCTAGGTCCAATACTAACCCTAACCGTCTCTCTAATCCTAGCCCTCAACATAACCTAAACCCTAAGTCCAATCCTAACCCTAACCCTCTCTCTAACCCTACCCCTCAACATAACCCGAACCCTAGGTCCAATCCTAACCCTAACCGTCTCTCTAACCCTAGCCCTCAACATAACTCTAACCCTAGGTCCAATCCTAACCCTAACCGTCTCTCTAACCCTAGCACTCAACCTAACCCTAACCCTAGGTCCAATCCTAACCCTAACCGTCTCTCTAACCCAAGCCCTCAACCTAACCCTAACCCTAGGTCCAATCCTAACCCTAAGCAGCTCTCTAACCCTAGCCCTCAACATAACCCTAAACCTAGGTCCAATCCTAACCCTAACCGTCTCTCTAACCCTAGCCCTCAACATAACCCTAACCCTAGGTCCAATCCTCACCCCAACCGTCTCTCTAACCCTAGCCCTCAACATAACCCTAACCCTAGGTCCAATCCTCACCCTAACCGTCTCTATAACCCTAGCCCTCAACCTAACCCTAACCCTAGGTCCAATCCTAACCCTAACCGTCTCTCTAACCCTAGCCCTCAACATAACCCGAATCCTAGGTCCAATCCTAACCCTATCAGTCTCTCTAAACATAGCCCTCAACATAACCCTAACCCTAGGTCCAATCCAAACCCTAACCCTCTCTCTAACCCTAGCCCTCAACATAACCCTAACCCTAGTCCAATCCTAACCCTAACAGTCTCTCTACCCCTAGCCCTCAACATAACTCTAACCCTAGGTCCAATCCTCACCATAACCGTCTCTCTAAACCTAGCCCTCAACATAACCCTAACCCTAGGTCCAATCCTCACCCTAACCGTCTCTCTAACCCTAGCCCTCAACATAACCCTAACCCTAGGTCCAATCCTAACCCTAACCGTCTCTCTAAACCTAGCCCTCAACATAACTCTAACCCTAGGTCCAATCCTAACCCTGACGGTCTCTCTAACCCTAGCCCTCAACATAACCCAAACCCTAGGTCCAATCCTAACCCTAACCGTCTCTCTAACCGTAGCACTCAACATAACTATAACCCTAGGTCCAATCTTAACCCTAACCATCTCGCTAACACTAGCCCTCAACCGAACCCTAACCCTAGGTCCAATCCAAACCCTAAGCATCTCTCTAACCCTAGCCCTCAACATAACCCGAACCCTAGGTCCAATCCTAACCCTAACCGTCTCTCTAACCGTAGCCCTCAACATAACCCTAACCCTAGGTCCAATCCTAACCCTAACCGTCTCTCTAACCCTAGCCCTCAACATAACCCTAACCCTAGGTCCAATCCTCACCCTAACCGACTCTCTAACCCTAGCCCTCAACATAACCCTAACCCTAGGTCCAATCCTAACCCTAACCGTCTCTCTAACCCTAGCCCTCAACATAATCCTAACCCTAGTTCCAATCCTAACCCTAACCGTCTCTCTAAACCTAGCCCTCAACCTAACCCTAACCCTAGGTCCAATCCTAACCCTAACCGTCTCTCTAACCCTAGCCCTCAACATAACCTAAACCCTAAGTCCAATCCTAACCCTAACCCTCTCTCTAACCCTACCCCTCAACATAACCCGAACCCTAGGTCCAATCCTAACCCTAACCGTCTCTCTAACCCTAGCCCTCAACATAACTCTAACCCTAGGTCCAATCCTAACCCTAACAGTCTCTCTAACCCTAGCACTCAACCTAACCCTAACCCTAGGTCCAATCCTAACCCTAACCGTCTCTCTAACCCAAGCCCTCAACCTAACCCTAACCCTAGGTCCAATCCTAACCCTAAGCAGCTCTCTAACCCTAGCCCTCAACATAACCCTAAACCTAGGTCCAATCCTAACCCTAACCGTCTCTCTAACCCTAGCCCTCAACATAACCCTAACCCTAGGTCCAATCCTCACCCCAACCGTCTCTCTAACCCTAGCCCTCAACATAACCCTAACCCTAGGTCCAATCCTAACCCTAACCGTCTCTCTAACCCTAGTCCTCAACCTAACCCTAACCCTAGGTCCAATCCTAACCCTAAGCATCTCTCTAACCCTAGCCCTCAACATAACCCTAACCCTACGTCCAATCCTAACCCTAACGGTCTCTCTAACCCTAGCCCTCAACATAACCTTTACCCTAGGTCCAATCCTCACCCTAACCGTCTCTCTAACCCTAGCCCTCAACATAACCCTAACCCTAGGTCCAATCATAACGCTAACCGTCTCTCTAACCCTAGCCCTCAACATAACCCTAACCCTAGGTCCAATCCTAGCCCTAACCGTCTCTCTAACCCTAGCCCTCAACATAACCCTAACCCTAGGTCCAATCCTAACCCTAACCGTCTCTCTAACCCTAGCCCTCAACATAACTCTAACCCTAGGTCCAATCCTAACACTAACCGTCTCTCTAACCCTAGCACTCAACATAACCCTAACCCTAGGTCCAATCCTAACACTAACCGTCTCTCTATCCCTAGCCCTCAACATAACCCTAACCCTAGGTCCAATCCTAACCCTAAACGTCTCTCTAACCCTAGCCCTCAACATAACCCTAACCCTAGGTCCAATCGTAACCCTAACCGTCTCTCTAACCCTAGCCCTCAACCTAACCCTAAACTTAGGTCCAATCCTAACCCTAACCGTCTTTCTAACCCTAGGCCTCAACCTAACCGTAACCCTAGGTCCAATCCTAACCCTAACCGCCTCTCTAACCCTAGCCCTCAACATAACCCTAACCCTAGGTCCAATCCTAACCCTAACCGTCTCTCTAACCCTAGCCCTCAACATAAACCTAACCCTAGGTCCAATCCTAACCCTAACCGTCTCTCTAACCGTAGCCCTCAACATAACCCTAACCCTAGGTCCAATCCTAACCCTAACCGTCTCTCTAACCCTAGTCGTCAACATAACCCTAACCCTAGGTCCAATCCTCACCCTAACCGACTCTCTAACCCTAGCCCTCAACATAACCCTATCCCTAGGTCCAATCCTAACCCTAACCGTCTCTCTAAACCTAGCCCTCAACATAATCCTAACCCTAGTTCCAATCCTAACCCTAACCATCTCTCTAAACCTAGCCCTCAACCTAACCCTAACCCTAGGTCCAATCCTAACCCTAACCGTCTCTCTAACCCTAGCCCTCAACATAATCTTAATCCTAGGTCCAATCCTAACCCTAACCCTCTCTCTAACCCTACCACTCAACATAACCCGAACCCTATGTCCAATCCTAACCCTAACCGTCTCTCTAACCCTAGCCCTCAACATAACCCGAACCTTAGGTCCAATCCTAACCCTAACAGTCTCTCTATCCCTAGCCGTCAACATAACCCTAACCCTAGGTCCAATACTAACACTAACCGTCTCTCTAACCCTAGCCCTCAACATAACCCTAACCCTAGGTCCAATCCTAACCCTAACCGACTCTCTAACCCTAGCCCTCAACATAACCCTAACCCTAGGTCTAATCCTAACCCTAACCGTCTCTCTAACCCTAGCCCTCAACATAACCTTAATCCTAGGTCCAATCCTAACCCTAACCGTCTCTCTAAGCCTAGCCCTCAAAATAACCCTAACCCTAGGTCCAATCTTAACCCTAACCGTCTCTCTAACCCTAGCCCTCACCATAACACTAACCCTAGGTCCAATCCTCACCCTAACCGTCTCTCTAAACATAGCCCTCAACATAACCCTAACACTAGGTCCAATCCTAACCCTAACCATCTCTCTAACCCTAGCCCTCAACATAACCCTAAACCTAGGTCCAATCCTAACCCTAACCGTCTCTCTAACTCTAGCCCTCAACATAACTCTAACCCTAGGTCCAATCCTAACCCTAACCGTCTCTCTAACCCTAGCACTCAACCTAACCCTAACCCTAGGTCCAATCCTAACCCTAACCGTCTCTCTAACCCTAGCACTCAACCTAACCCTAACCCTAGGTCCAATCCTAACCCTAACCGTCTATCTAACTAACCCAAGCCCTCAACCTAACCCTAACCCTAGGTCCAATCCTAACCCTAACCGTCTCTCTAACCCTAGCCCTCAACATAACCCTAACCCTAGGTCCAATCCTCACCCTAACCGACTCTCTAACCCTAGCCCTCAACATAACCCTAACCCTAGGTCCAATCCTAACCCTAACCATCTCTCTAACCCTAGCCCTCAACATAATCCTAACCCTAGTTCCAATCCTAACACTAACCATCTCTCTAAACCTAGCCCTCAACCTAACCCTAACGCTAGGTCCAATCCTAACCCTAACCGTCTCTCTAACCCTAGCCCTCAACATAACCTAAACCCTAAGTCCAATCCTAACCCTAACCCTCTCTCTAACCCTACCCCTCAACATAACCCGAACCCTAGGTCCAATCCTAACCCTAACCGTCTCTCTAACCCTAGCCCTCAACATAACTCTAACCCTAGGTCCAATCCTAACCCTAACCGTCTCTCTAACCCTAGCACTCAACCTAACCCTAACCCTAGGTCCAATCCTAACCCTAACCGTCTCTCTAACCCAAGCCCTCAACCTAACCCTAACCCTAGGTCCAATCCTAACCCTAAGCAGCTCTCTAACCCTAGCCCTCAACATAACCCTAAACCTAGGTCCAATCCTAACCCTCACCGTCTCTCTAACCCTAGCCCTCAACATAACCCTAACCCTAGGTCCAATCCTCACCCCAACCGTCTCTCTAACCCTAGCCCTCAACATAACCCTAACCCTAGGTCCAATCCTCACCCTAACCGTCTCTATAACCCTAGCCCTCAACCTAACCCTAACCCTAGGTCCAATCCTAACCCTAACCGTCTCTCTAACCCTAGCCCTCAACATAACCCGAATCCTAGGTCCAATCCTAACCCTAACAGTCTCTCTAAACATAGCCCTCAACATAATCCTAACCCTAGGTCCAATCCTAACCCTAACCCTCTCTCTAAACCTAGCCCTCAACCTAACCCTAACCCTAGGTCCAATCCTAACCCTAACCGTCTCTCTAACCCTAGCCCTCAACATAACCTTAACCCTAGGTCCAATCCTAACCCTAACCCTCTCTCTAACCCTAGCCCTCAACATAACCCGAACCCTAGGTCAAATCCTAAACCTAACCGTCTCTCTAACCCTAGCCCTCAACATAACCCGAACCTTAGGTCCAATCCTAACCCTAACCGTCTCTCTATCCCTAGCCGTCAACATAACCCTAACCCTAGGTCCAATCCTAACACTAACCGTCTCTCTAACCCTAGCCCTCAACATAACCCTACCCCTAGGTCCAATCCTAACCCTAACCGACTCTCTAACCCTAGCCCTCAACATAACCCTAACCCTAGGTCTAATCCTAACCCTAACCGTCTCTCTAACCCTTGCCCTCAACATAACCTTAATCCTAGGTCCAATCCTAACCCTGACCGTCTCTCTAACCCTAGCCCTCAAAATAACCGTAACCCTAGGTCCAATCTTAACCCTAACCGTCTCTCTAACCCTAGCCCTCACCATAAGGCTAACCCTAGGCCCAATCCTCACCCTAACCGTCTCTCTAACCCTAGTCCTCAACCTAACCCAAACCGTAGGTCCAATCCTCACCCTAGCCGTCTCTCTAACCCTAGCCCTCAACCTAACCCTAACCGTAGGTCCAATCCTAACCCTAAACGTCTCTCTAACCCTAGCCCTCAACATAACCCCAAACCTAGGTTCAATCCTAACCCTAACCGTCTCTCTAACCCTAGCCCTCAACATAACCCTTACCCTAGTTACAATCCTCACCCTAACCGTCTCTCTAACCCTAGCCCTCAACATAATCCTAACCCTAGGTCCAATCCTAACCCTAACCGCCTCTCTAACCCTAGCCCTCAACATAACCCTAACCCTAGGTCCAATCCTAACCCTAACCGTCTCTCTAACCCTAGCCCTCAACATAACCCTAACCCTAGGTCCAATCCTAACCCTAACAGTCTCTCTAACCTTAGCCCTCAACATAACCCTAACCCTAGGTCCAATCCTAACCAAAACTGTCTCTCTAACCCTAGCCCTCAACATAACCCTAACCCTAGGTCCAATCCTAACCCAAACCGTCTCTCTAACCCTAGCCCTCAACATAACCCTAACCCTAGGTCCAATCCTAACCCTAACCCTCTCTCTAACCCTAGCCCTCAACATAACCTTAACCCTAGGTACAATCCTAACCCTAACCCTCTCTCTAACCCTAGGCCTCAACATAACTCGAACCCTAGGTCCATTCCTAACCCTAACCGTCTCTCTAACCCTAGCCCTCAACATAACCCGAACCATACGTCCAATCCTAACCCTAATCGTCTCTCTATCCCTAGCCGTCAACATAACCCTATCCCTAGGTCCAATCCTCACCCTAACCATCTCCCTAACCCTAGCCCTCAACATAACCCTAACCCTACGTCCAATTCTAACCCTAACCGTCTCTCTAACCTTAGCCCTCTACATAAACCTAACCCTACGTCCATTCCTAACCCTAACAGTCTCTCTAACCCTAGCCTTCAACATAACCCTAACTCTAGGTCCAATCCTCACCCTAACCACCTCTCTAACCCTAGCCCTCAACATAACCCTAACCCTAGGTCCAATCCTAACCCTAACCGTCTCTCTAATCCTAGCCCTCAACATAACCCTAACCCTAGGTCCAATCCTAACCCTGACGGTCTCTCTAACCCTAGCTCTCAACATAACCCTAACCGTAGGCCCAATCCTAACCCTAACCGTCTCTCTAACCCTAGGCCTCAACCTAACCGTAACCCTAGGTCCAATCCTAACCCTAACCGCCTCTCTAACCCTAGCCCTCAACATAACCCTAACCCTAGGTCCAATCCTAACCCTAACCGTCTCTCTAACCCTAGCCCTCAACATAACCCTAACCCTAGGTCCAATCCTAACCCTAACCGTCTCTCTAACCGTAGCCCTCAACATAACCCTAACCCTAGGTCCAATCCTAACCCTAACCGTCTCTCTAACCCTAGCCCTCAACATAACCCTAACCCTAGGTCCAATCGTCACCCTAACCGACTCTCTAACCCTAGCCCTCAACATAACCCTAACCCTAGGTCCAATCCTAACCCTAACCATCTCTCTAACCCTAGCCCTCAACATTATCCTAACCCTAGTTCCAATCCTAACCCTAACCATCTCTCTAAACCTAGCCCTCAACCTAACCCTAACCCTAGGTCCAATACTAACCCTAACCGTCTCTCTAATCCTAGCCCTCAACATAACCTAAACCCTAAGTCCAATCCTAACCCTAACCCTCTCTCTAACCCTACCCCTCAACATAACCCGAACCCTAGGTCCAATCCTAACCCTAACCGTCTCTCTAACCCTAGCCCTCAACATAACTCTAACCCTAGGTCCAATCCTAACCCTAACCGTCTCTCTAACCCTAGCACTCAACCTAACCCTAACCCTAGGTCCAATCCTAACCCTAACCGTCTCTCTAACCCAAGCCCTCAACCTAACCCTAACCCTAGGTCCAATCCTAACCCTAAGCAGCTCTCTAACCCTAGCCCTCAACATAACCCTAAACCTAGGTCCAATCCTAACCCTAACCGTCTCTCTAACCCTAGCCCTCAACATAACCCTAACCCTAGGTCCAATCCTCACCCCAACCGTCTCTCTAACCCTAGCCCTCAACATAACCCTAACCCTAGGTCCAATCCTCACCCTAACCGTCTCTATAACCCTAGCCCTCAACCTAACCCTAACCCTAGGTCCAATCCTAACCCTAACCGTCTCTCTAACCCTAGCCCTCAACATAACCCGAATCCTAGGTCCAATCCTAACCCTATCAGTCTCTCTAAACATAGCCCTCAACATAACCCTAACCCTAGGTCCAATCCAAACCCTAACCCTCTCTCTAACCCTAGCCCTCAACATAACCCTAACCCTAGTCCAATCCTAACCCTAACAGTCTCTCTACCCCTAGCCCTCAACATAACTCTAACCCTAGGTCCAATCCTCACCATAACCGTCTCTCTAAACCTAGCCCTCAACATAACCCTAACCCTAGGTCCAATCCTCACCCTAACCGTCTCTCTAACCCTAGCCCTCAACATAACCCTAACCCTAGGTCCAATCCTAACCCTAACCGTCTCTCTAAACCTAGCCCTCAACATAACTCTAACCCTAGGTCCAATCCTAACCCTGACGGTCTCTCTAACCCTAGCCCTCAACATAACCCAAACCCTAGGTCCAATCCTAACCCTAACCGTCTCTCTAACCGTAGCACTCAACATAACTATAACCCTAGGTCCAATCTTAACCCTAACCATCTCGCTAACACTAGCCCTCAACCGAACCCTAACCCTAGGTCCAATCCAAACCCTAAGCATCTCTCTAACCCTAGCCCTCAACATAACCCGAACCCTAGGTCCAATCCTAACCCTAACCGTCTCTCTAACCGTAGCCCTCAACATAACCCTAACCCTAGGTCCAATCCTAACCCTAACCGTCTCTCTAACCCTAGCCCTCAACATAACCCTAACCCTAGGTCCAATCCTCACCCTAACCGACTCTCTAACCCTAGCCCTCAACATAACCCTAACCCTAGGTCCAATCCTAACCCTAACCGTCTCTCTAACCCTAGCCCTCAACATAATCCTAACCCTAGTTCCAATCCTAACCCTAACCGTCTCTCTAAACCTAGCCCTCAACCTAACCCTAACCCTAGGTCCAATCCTAACCCTAACCGTCTCTCTAACCCTAGCCCTCAACATAACCTAAACCCTAAGTCCAATCCTAACCCTAACCCTCTCTCTAACCCTACCCCTCAACATAACCCGAACCCTAGGTCCAATCCTAACCCTAACCGTCTCTCTAACCCTAGCCCTCAACATAACTCTAACCCTAGGTCCAATCCTAACCCTAACAGTCTCTCTAACCCTAGCACTCAACCTAACCCTAACCCTAGGTCCAATCCTAACCCTAACCGTCTCTCTAACCCAAGCCCTCAACCTAACCCTAACCCTAGGTCCAATCCTAACCCTAAGCAGCTCTCTAACCCTAGCCCTCAACATAACCCTAAACCTAGGTCCAATCCTAACCCTAACCGTCTCTCTAACCCTAGCCCTCAACATAACCCTAACCCTAGGTCCAATCCTCACCCCAACCGTCTCTCTAACCCTAGCCCTCAACATAACCCTAACCCTAGGTCCAATCCTAACCCTAACCGTCTCTCTAACCCTAGTCCTCAACCTAACCCTAACCCTAGGTCCAATCCTAACCCTAAGCATCTCTCTAACCCTAGCCCTCAACATAACCCTAACCCTACGTCCAATCCTAACCCTAACCGTCTCTCTAACCCTAGCCCTCAACATAACCTTAACCCTAGGTCCAATCCTCACCTTAACCGTCTCTCTAACCCTAGCCCTCAACCTAACCCTAACCGTAGGTCCAATCCTAACCCTAACCGTCTCTCTAACCCTAGGCCTCAACCTAACCGTAACCCTAGGTCCAATCATAACCCTAACCGCCTCTCTAACCCTAGCCCTCAACATAACCCTAACCCTAGGTCCAATCCTAACCCTAACCGTCTCTCTAACCCTAGCCCTCAACATAACCCTAACCCTAGGTCCAATCCTAACCCTAACCGTCTCTCTAACCGTAGCCCTCAACATAACCCTAACCCTAGGTCCAATCCTAACCCTAACCGTCTCTCTAACCCTAGCCCTCAACATAACCCTAACCCTAGGTCCAATCGTCACCCTAACCGACTCTCTAACCCTAGCCCTCAACATAACCCTAACCCTAGGTCCAATCCTAACCCTAACCATCTCTCTAACCCTAGCCCTCAACATTATCCTAACCCTAGTTCCAATCCTAACCCTAACCATCTCTCTAAACCTAGCCCTCAACCTAACCCTAACCCTAGGTCCAATACTAACCCTAACCGTCTCTCTAATCCTAGCCCTCAACATAACCTAAACCCTAAGTCCAATCCTAACCCTAACCCTCTCTCTAACCCTACCCCTCAACATAACCCGAACCCTAGGTCCAATCCTAACCCTAACCGTCTCTCTAACCCTAGCCCTCAACATAACTCTAACCCTAGGTCCAATCCTAACCCTAACCGTCTCTCTAACCCTAGCACTCAACCTAACCCTAACCCTAGGTCCAATCCTAACCCTAACCGTCTCTCTAACCCAAGCCCTCAACCTAACCCTAACCCTAGGTCCAATCCTAACCCTAAGCAGCTCTCTAACCCTAGCCCTCAACATAACCCTAAACCTAGGTCCAATCCTAACCCTAACCGTCTCTCTAACCCTAGCCCTCAACATAACCCTAACCCTAGGTCCAATCCTCACCCCAACCGTCTCTCTAACCCTAGCCCTCAACATAACCCTAACCCTAGGTCCAATCCTCACCCTAACCGTCTCTATAACCCTAGCCCTCAACCTAACCCTAACCCTAGGTCCAATCCTAACCCTAACCGTCTCTCTAACCCTAGCCCTCAACATAACCCGAATCCTAGGTCCAATCCTAACCCTATCAGTCTCTCTAAACATAGCCCTCAACATAACCCTAACCCTAGGTCCAATCCAAACCCTAACCCTCTCTCTAACCCTAGCCCTCAACATAACCCTAACCCTAGTCCAATCCTAACCCTAACAGTCTCTCTACCCCTAGCCCTCAACATAACTCTAACCCTAGGTCCAATCCTCACCATAACCGTCTCTCTAAACCTAGCCCTCAACATAACCCTAACCCTAGGTCCAATCCTCACCCTAACCGTCTCTCTAACCCTAGCCCTCAACATAACCCTAACCCTAGGTCCAATCCTAACCCTAACCGTCTCTCTAAACCTAGCCCTCAACATAACTCTAACCCTAGGTCCAATCCTAACCCTGACGGTCTCTCTAACCCTAGCCCTCAACATAACCCAAACCCTAGGTCCAATCCTAATCCTAACCGTCTCTCTAACCGTAGCACTCAACATAACTATAACCCTAGGTCCAATCTTAACCCTAACCATCTCGCTAACACTAGCCCTCAACCGAACCCTAACCCTAGGTCCAATCCAAACCCTAAGCATCTCTCTAACCCTAGCCCTCAACATAACCCGAACCCTAGGTCCAATCCTAACCCTAACCGTCTCTCTAACCGTAGCCCTCAACATAACCCTAACCCTAGGTCCAATCCTAACCCTAACCGTCTCTCTAACCCTAGCCCTCAACATAACCCTAACCCTAGGTCCAATCCTCACCCTAACCGACTCTCTAACCCTAGCCCTCAACATAACCCTAACCCTAGGTCCAATCCTAACCCTAACCGTCTCTCTAACCCTAGCCCTCAACATAATCCTAACCCTAGTTCCAATCCTAACCCTAACCGTCTCTCTAAACCTAGCCCTCAACCTAACCCTAACCCTAGGTCCAATCCTAACCCTAACCGTCTCTCTAACCCTAGCCCTCAACATAACCTAAACCCTAAGTCCAATCCTAACCCTAACCCTCTCTCTAACCCTACCCCTCAACATAACCCGAACCCTAGGTCCAATCCTAACCCTAACCGTCTCTCTAACCCTAGCCCTCAACATAACTCTAACCCTAGGTCCAATCCTAACCCTAACAGTCTCTCTAACCCTAGCACTCAACCTAACCCTAACCCTAGGTCCAATCCTAACCCTAACCGTCTCTCTAACCCAAGCCCTCAACCTAACCCTAACCCTAGGTCCAATCCTAACCCTAAGCAGCTCTCTAACCCTAGCCCTCAACATAACCCTAAACCTAGGTCCAATCCTAACCCTAACCGTCTCTCTAACCCTAGCCCTCAACATAACCCTAACCCTAGGTCCAATCCTCACCCCAACCGTCTCTCTAACCCTAGCCCTCAACATAACCCTAACCCTAGGTCCAATCCTAACCCTAACCGTCTCTCTAACCCTAGTCCTCAACCTAACCCTAACCCTAGGTCCAATCCTAACCCTAAGCATCTCTCTAACCCTAGCCCTCAACATAACCCTAACCCTACGTCCAATCCTAACCCTAACCGTCTCTCTAACCCTAGCCCTCAACATAACCTTTACCCTAGGTCCAATCCTCACCCTAACCGTCTCTCTAACCCTAGCCCTCAACATAACCCTAACCCTAGGTCCAATCATAACGCTAACCGTCTCTCTAACCCTAGCCCTCAACATAACCCTAACCCTAGGTCCAATCCTAGCCCTAACCGTCTCTCTAACCCTAGCCCTCAACATAACCCTAACCCTAGGTCCAATCCTAACCCTAACCGTCTCTCTAACCCTAGCCCTCAACATAACTCTAACCCTAGGTCCAATCCTAACACTAACCGTCTCTCTAACCCTAGCACTCAACATAACCCTAACCCTAGGTCCAATCCTAACACTAACCGTCTCTCTATCCCTAGCCCTCAACATAACCCTAACCCTAGGTCCAATCCTAACCCTAAACGTCTCTCTAACCCTAGCCCTCAACATAACCCTAACCCTAGGTCCAATCGTAACCCTAACCGTCTCTCTAACCCTAGCCCTCAACCTAACCCTAAACTTAGGTCCAATCCTAACCCTAACCGTCTTTCTAACCCTAGGCCTCAACCTAACCGTAACCCTAGGTCCAATCCTAACCCTAACCGCCTCTCTAACCCTAGCCCTCAACATAACCCTAACCCTAGGTCCAATCCTAACCCTAACCGTCTCTCTAACCCTAGCCCTCAACATAAACCTAACCCTAGGTCCAATCCTAACCCTAACCGTCTCTCTAACCGTAGCCCTCAACATAACCCTAACCCTAGGTCCAATCCTAACCCTAACCGTCTCTCTAACCCTAGTCGTCAACATAACCCTAACCCTAGGTCCAATCCTCACCCTAACCGACTCTCTAACCCTAGCCCTCAACATAACCCTATCCCTAGGTCCAATCCTAACCCTAACCGTCTCTCTAAACCTAGCCCTCAACATAATCCTAACCCTAGTTCCAATCCTAACCCTAACCATCTCTCTAAACCTAGCCCTCAACCTAACCCTAACCCTAGGTCCAATCCTAACCCTAACCGTCTCTCTAACCCTAGCCCTCAACATAATCTTAATCCTAGGTCCAATCCTAACCCTAACCCTCTCTCTAACCCTACCACTCAACATAACCCGAACCCTATGTCCAATCCTAACCCTAACCGTCTCTCTAACCCTAGCCCTCAACATAACCCGAACCTTAGGTCCAATCCTAACCCTAACAGTCTCTCTATCCCTAGCCGTCAACATAACCCTAACCCTAGGTCCAATACTAACACTAACCGTCTCTCTAACCCTAGCCCTCAACATAACCCTAACCCTAGGTCCAATCCTAACCCTAACCGACTCTCTAACCCTAGCCCTCAACATAACCCTAACCCTAGGTCTAATCCTAACCCTAACCGTCTCTCTAACCCTAGCCCTCAACATAACCTTAATCCTAGGTCCAATCCTAACCCTAACCGTCTCTCTAAGCCTAGCCCTCAAAATAACCCTAACCCTAGGTCCAATCTTAACCCTAACCGTCTCTCTAACCCTAGCCCTCACCATAACACTAACCCTAGGTCCAATCCTCACCCTAACCGTCTCTCTAAACATAGCCCTCAACATAACCCTAACACTAGGTCCAATCCTAACCCTAACCATCTCTCTAACCCTAGCCCTCAACATAACCCTAAACCTAGGTCCAATCCTAACCCTAACCGTCTCTCTAACTCTAGCCCTCAACATAACTCTAACCCTAGGTCCAATCCTAACCCTAACCGTCTCTCTAACCCTAGCACTCAACCTAACCCTAACCCTAGGTCCAATCCTAACCCTAACCGTCTCTCTAACCCTAGCCCTCAACCTAACCCTAACCCTAGGTCCAATCCTAACCCTAACCGTCTATCTAACTAACCCAAGCCCTCAACCTAACCCTAACCCTAGGTCCAATCCTAACCCTAAGCATCTCTCTAACCCTAGCCCTCAGCATAACCCTAAACCTAGGTCCAATCCTAACCCTAACCGTCTCTCTAACCCTAGCCCTCAACATAACCCTAACCCTAGGTCCAATCCTCACCCTAACCGTCTCTCTAACCCTAGCCCTCAACATAACCCTAACCCTAGGTCCAATCCTCACCCTAACCGTCTCTATAACCCTAGCCCTCAACCTAACCCTAACCCTAGGTCCAATCCTAACCCTAACCGTCTCTCTAACCCTAGCCCTCAACATAACCCGAATCCTAGGTCCAATCCTAACCCTAACAGTCTCTCTAACCATAGCCCTCAACATAACCCTAACCCTAGGTCCAATCCTAACCTTAACCCTCTCTCTAACCCTAGCCCTCAACATAACCCTAACCCTAGTCCAATCCTAACCCTAACAGTCTCTCTAACCCTTGCCCTCAACATAATTCTAACCCTAGGTCCAATCCTCACCCTAACCGTCTCTCTAAACCTAGCCCTCAACATAACCCTAACCCTAGGTCCAATCCTCACCCTAACCGTCTCTCTAACCCTAGCCCTCAACATAACCCTAACCCTAGGTCCAATCCTAACCCTAACCGTCTCTCTAACCCTAGCCCTCAACATAACTCTAACCCTAGGTCCAATCCTAACCCTGACGGTCTCTCTAACCCTAGCCCTCAACATAACTATAACCCTAGGTCCAATCCTAACCCTAACCGTCTCTCTAACCCTAGCACTCAACCTAACCCTAACCCTAGGTCCAATCCTAACCCTAACCGTCTCTCTAACCCAAGCCCTCAACCGAACCCTAACCCTAGGTCCAATCCAAACCCTAAGCATCTCTCTAAACCTAGCCCTCAACATAACCCTAACCCTAGGACCAATCCTAACCCTAACCCAATCTCTGACCCTAGCCCTCAACATAACCCTAACCCTAGGTCTAATTCTCACCCTAAACGTCTCTCTAACCCTAGCCCTCAACATAACCCTAACCCTATGTCCAATCCTCACACTAACCGTCGCTCTAACCCTAGCCCTCAACATAACCCTAACCCTAGGTCCAATCCTAAGCCTAACCGTCTCTCAAACCCTAGCCCTCAACATAACCCTAACCCTAGGTCCAATCCTAACCCTATCCGTCTCTCTAACTCTAGCCCTCAACATGACCCTAACCCTAGGACCAATCCTAACCCTAACCGTCTCTCAAACCCTAGCCCTCAACATAACCCTAACCCTAGGTCCAATCCTAACCCTAACAGTCTCTCTAACCCTAGCCCTCAACATAACCCTAACCCTAGTTCCAATCCTAACCCTAACTGTCTCTCTAACCCTAACCCTCAACATAACCCTAACTCTAGGTCCAATCCTAACCCTAACCGTCTTTCTAACCCTAGCCCTCAACATAACCCTAACCCTAGGTTCAATCCTAACCCTAACCGAATCTCTGACCCTAGCCCTCAACATAACCCTAACCCTAGGTCTAATCCTCACCCTAACCGTCTCTCTAACCCTAGCCCTCAACATAACCCTAACCCTAGGTCCAATCCTCACCCTAACCGTCTCTCTAACCCTAGCCCTCAACATAACCCTAACCCTAGGTCCAATCCTAACAATAACTGTCTCTCTAACCCTAGCCCTCAACATAACCCTAACCCTAGGTCCAATCCTCACCGTAACCGTCTCTCTAACCCTAACCCTCAACATAACTCTAACCCTAGGTCCAATCCTAACCCTAACCGTCTCTCTAACCCTAGCCCTCAACATAACCCTAACCCTAGGTCCAATCCTAACCCTTTCCGTGTCTCTAACTCTAGCCCTCAACATAACCCTAACCCTAGGACCAATCCTAACCCTAACTGTCTCTCTAACCCTAGCCCTCAACATAATCCTAACCCTAGGTCCAATCCTAACCCAAACCGTCTCTCTGACCCTAGCCCTCAACATAACCCTAACCCTAGGTCCAATCCTAGCCCTAATTGTCTCTCTAAACCTAGCCCTCAACATAAGCCTAACCCTAGTTCCAATCCTAACCCTAACCGTCTGTCTAAACCTAGCCCTCAACATAACCCTAACCCTAGGTCCAATCCTAACCCTAACCGTCTCTCTAACCCTAGGCCTCAACCTAACCATAACCCTAGGTCCAATCCTAACCCTAACCGTCTCTCTAACCCTAGCCCTCAACATAAACCCAACCCTAGGTTCAATCGTAACCCTAACCGTCTCTCTAACCCTAGCCCGCTACATAACCCTAACCCTAGTTACAATCCTCACCCTAACCGTCTCTCTAATCCTAGCCCTCAACATAACCCTAACCCTAGGTCCAATCCTAACCCTAACCGCCTCTCTGACCGTAGCCCTCAACATAACCCTAACCCTAGCTCCAATCCTCACCTAAACCGACTCTCTAACCCTAGCCCTCAACATAAACCTAACCCTAGGTCCAATCCTAACCCTAACCGTCTCTCTGACCCTAGCCCTCAACATAATCCTAACCCTAGGTCCAATCCTAACCCTAACCGTCTCTCTAACCGTAGCCCTCAACATGACCCTAACCCTAGGTCCAATCCTAACCCAAACCGTCTCTCTAACCCTAGCGCTCAACATAACCCTAACCCTAGGTCCAATCCTCACCCTAACCGACTCTCTAACCTAGCCCTCAACATAACCCTAACCTTATGTCCAATCCTAACCCTATCTGTCTCTTTAACCCTAGCCCTCAACATAATCCTAACCCTAGGTCCAATCCTAACCCTAACCCTCTCTCTAAACCTAGCCCTCAACCTAACCCTAAACCTAGGTCCAATCCTAACCCTAACCGTCTCTCTAACCCTAGCCCTCAACATAACCTTAACCCTAGGTCCAATCCTAACCCTAACCATCTCTCTAACCCTAGCCCTCAACATAACCCGAACCCTAGGTCAAATCCTAAACCTAACGGTCTCTCTAACCCTAGCCCTCAACATAACCCGAACCTTAGGTCCAATCCTAACCCTAACCGTCTCTCTATCCCTAGCCGTCAACATAACCCTAACCCTAGGTCCAATCCTAACACTAACCGTCTCTCTAACCCTAGCCCTCAACATAACCCTAACCCTAGGTCCAATCCTAACCCTAACCGATTCTCTAACCCTAGCCCTCAACATAACCCTAACCCTAGGTCTAATCCTAACCCTAACCGTCTCTCTAACCCTAGCCCTCAACATAACCTTAATCCTAGGTCCAATCCTAACCCTGACCGTCTCTCTAACCCTAGCCCTCAAAATAACCCTAACCCTAGGTCCAATCTTAACCCTAACCGTCTCTCTAACCCTAGCCCTCACCATAAGGCTAACCCTAGGTCCAATCCTCACCCTAACCGTCTCTCTAACCCTAGCCCTCAACCTAACCCTAACCGTAGGTCCAATCCTCACCCTAGCCGTCTCTCTAACCTAGCCCTCAACCTAACCCTAACCGTAGGTCCAATCCTAACCCTAAACGTCTCTCTAACCCTAGCCCTCAACATAACCCCAAACCTAGGTTCAATCCTAACCCTAACCGTCTCTCTAACCCTAGCCCTCAACATAACCCTTACCCTAGTTACAATCCTCACCCTAACCGTCTCTCTAACCCTAGCCCTCAACATAACCCTAACCCTAGGTCCAATCCTAACCCTAACCTTCTCTCTAACCCTAGCCGTCAACATAACCCAAACCCTAGGTCCAATCCTAACCCTAACCGTCTCTCTAACCCTAGCCCTCAACATAACCCTAACCCTAGGTCCAATCCTAACCCTAACAGTCTCTCTAACCTTAGCCCTCAACATAACCCTAACCCTAGGTCCAATCCTAACCAAAACTGTCTCTCTAACCCTAGCCCTCAACATAACCCTAACCCTAGGTCCAATCCTAACCCAAACCGTCTCTCTAACCCTAGCCCTCAACATAACCCTAACCCTAGGTCCAATCCTAACCCTAACCCTCTCTCTAACCCTAGCCCTCAACATAACCTTAACCCTAGGTACAATCCTAACCCTAACCCTCTCTCTAACCCTAGCCCTCAACATAACCCGAACCCTAGGTCCATTCCTAACCCTAACCGTCTCTCTAACCCTAGCCCTCAACATAACCCGAACCATACGTCCAATCCTAACCCTAACCGTCTCTCTATCCCTAGCCGTCAACATAACCCTATCCCTAGGTCCAATCCTCACCCTAACCATCTCCCTAACCCTAGCCCTCAACATAACCCTAACCCTACGTCCAATTCTTACCCTAACCGTCTCTCTAACCTTAGCCCTCTACATAAACCTAACCCTACGTCCAATCCTAACCCTAACAGTCTCTCTAACCCTAGCCTTCAACATAACCCTAACTCTAGGTCCAATCCTCACCCTAACCACCTCTCTAACCCTAGCCCTCAACATAACCCTAACCCTAGGTCCAATCCTAACCCTAACCGTCTCTCTAATCCTAGCCCTCAACATAACCCTAACCCTAGGTCCAATCCTAACCCTGACGGTCTCTCTAACCCTAGCTCTCAACATAACCCTAACCCTAGGCCCAATCCTAACCCTAACCGTCTCTCTAACCCTAGCGCTCAACATAACCCTAACCCTAGGTCCAATCCTAACCCTAACCGTCTCTCTAACCCTAGCCCTCAACCTAACCCTCACCGTAGGTCCAATCCTAACCCTAACCGTCTCTCTAACCCTAGGCCTCAACCTAACCGTAACCCTAGGTCCAACCCTAACCCTAACCGCCTCTCTAACCCTAGCCCTCAACATAACCCTAACCCTAGGTCCAATCCTAACCCTAACCGTCTCTCTAACCCTAGCTCTCAACATAACCCTAACCCTAGGTCCAATCCTAACCCTAACCGTCTCTCTAACCGTAGCCCTCAACATAACCCTAACCCTAGGTCCAATCCTAACCCTAACCGTCTCTCTAACCCTAGCCCTCAACATAACCCTAACCCTAGGTCCAATCCTCACCCTAACCGACTCTCTAACCCTAGCCCTCAACATAACCCTAACCCTAGGTCCAATCCTAACCCTAACCATCTCTCTAACCCTAGCCCTCAACATAATCCTAACCCTAGTTCCAATCCTAACCCTAACCATCTCTCTAAACCTAGCCCTCAACCTAACCCTAACCCTAGGTCCAATCCTAACCCTAACCGTCTCTCTAACCCTAGCGCTCAACATAACCTAAACCCTAAGTCCAATCCTAACCCTAACCCTCTCTCTAACCCTACCCCTCAACATAACCCGAACCCTAGGTCCAATCCTAACCCTAACCGTCTCTCTAACCCTAGCCCTCAACATAACTCTAACCCTAGGTCCAATCCTAACCCTAACCGTCTCTCTAACCCTAGCACTCAACCTAACCCTAACCCTAGGTCCAATCCTAACCCTAACCGTCTCTCTAACCCAAGCCCTCAACCTAACCCTAACCCTAGGTCCAATCCTAACCCTAAGCAGCTCTCTAACCCTAGCCCTCAACATAACCCTAAACCTAGGTCCAATCCTAACCCTAACCGTCTCTAACCCTAGCCCTCAACATAACCCTAACCCTAGGTCCAATCCTCACCCCAACCGTCTCTCTAACCCTAGCCCTCAACATAACCCTAACCCTAGGTCCAATCCTCACCCTAACCGTCTCTATAACCCTAGCCCTCAACCTAACCCTAACCCTAGGTCCAATCCTAACCCTAACCGTCTCTCTAACCCTAGCCCTCAACATAACCCGAATACTAGGTCCAATCCTAACCCTAACAGTCTCTCTAAACATAGCCCTCAACATAATCCTAACCCTAGGTCCAATCCTAACCCTAACCCTCTCTCTAAACCTAGCCCTCAACCTAACCCTAACCCTAGGTCCAATCCTAACCCTAACCGTCTCTCTAACCCTAGCCCTCAACATAACCTTAACCCTAGGTCCAATCCTAACCCTAACCCTCTCTCTAACCCTAGCCCTCAACACAACCCGAACCCTAGGTCAAATCCTAAACCTAACCGTCTCTCTAACCCTAGCCCTCAACATAACCCGAACCTTAGGTCCAATCCTAACCCTAACAGTCTCTCTATCCCTAGCCGTCAACATAACCCTAACCCTAGGTCCAATCCTAACACTAACCGTCTCTCTAACCCTAGCCCTCAACATAACCCTACCCCTAGGTCCAATACTAACCCTAACCGACTCTCTAACCCTAGCCCTCAACATAACCCGAACCCTAGGTCAAATCCTAAACCTAACGGTCTCTCTAACCCTAGCCCTCAACATAACCCGAACCTTAGGTCCAATCCTAACCCTAACCGTCTCTCTATCCCTAGCCGTCAACATAACCCTAACCCTAGGTCCAATCCTAACACTAACCGTCTCTCTAACCCTAGCCCTCAACATAACTCTAACCCTAGGTCCAATCCTAACCCTAACCGACTCTCTAACCCTAGCCCTCAACATAACCCTAACCCTAGGTCTAATCCTAACCCTAACCGTCTCTCTAACCCTAGCCCTCAACATAACCTTAATCCTAGGTCCAATCCTAACCCTGACCGTCTCTCTAAACCTAGCCCTCAAAATAACCCTAACCCTAGGTCCAATCTTAACCCTAACCGTCTCTCTAACCCTAGCCCTCACCATAAGGCTAACCCTAGGTCCAATCCTCACCCTAACCGTCTCTCTAACCCTAGCCCTCAACCTAACCCAAACCGTAGGTCCAATCCTCACCCTAGCCGTCTCTCTAACCCTAGCCCTCAACCTAACCCTAACCGTAGGTCCAATCCTAACCCTAAACGTCTCTCTAACCCTAGCCCTCAACATAACCCCAAACCTAGGTTCAATCCTAACCCTAACCGTCTCTCTAACCCTAGCCCTCAACATAACCCTTACCCTAGTTACAATCCTCACCCTAACCGTCTCTCTAACCCTAGCCCTCAACATAATCCTAACCCTAGGTCCAATCCTAACCCTAACCGCCTCTCTAACCCTAGCCCTCAACATAACCCTAACCCTAGGTCCAATCCTAACCCTAACCGTCTCTCTAACCCTAGCCGTCAACATAACCCAAACCCTAGGTCCAATCCTCACCCTAACCGACTCTCTAACCCTAACCCTCAACATAAACCTAACCCTAGGTCCAATCCTAACCCTAACCGTCTCTCTGACCCTAGCCCTCAACATAATCCTAACCCTAGGTCCAATCCTAACCCTAACCGTCTCTCTAACCGTAGCCCTCAACATGACCCTAACCCTAGGTCCAATCCTAACCCAAACCGTCTCTCTAACCCTAGCCCTCAACATAACCCTAACCCTAGGTCCAATCCTCACCCAAACCGACTCTCTAACCTAGCCCTCAACATAACCCTAACCTTATGTCCAATCCTAACCCTATCTGTCTCTTTAACCCTAGCCCTCAACATAATCCTAACCTTAGGTCCAATCCTAACCCTAACCCTCTCTCTAAACCTAGCCCTCAACCTAACCCTAAACCTAGGTCCAATCCTAACCCTAACCGTCTCTCTAAACCTAGCCCTCAACATAACCTTAACCCTAGGTCCAATCCTAACCCTAACCCTCTCTCTAACCCTAGCCCTCAACATAACCCGAACCCTAGGTCAAATCCTAAACCTAACGGTCTCTCTAACCCTAGCCCTCAACATAACCCGAACCTTAGGTCCAATCCTAACCCTAACCGTCTCTCTATCCCTAGCCGTCAACATAACCCTAACCCTAGGTCCAATCCTAACACTAACCGTCTCTCTAACCCTAGCCCTCAACATAACCCTAATCCTAGGTCCAATCCTAACCCTGACCGTCTCTCTAACCCTAGCCCTCAAAATAACCCTAACCCTAGGTCCAATCTTAACCCTAACCGTCTCTCTAACCCTAGCCCTCACCATAAGGCTAACCCTAGGTCCAATCCTCACCCTAACCGTCTCTCTAACCCTAGCCCTCAACCCAACCCTAACCGTAGGTCCAATCCTCACCCTAGCCGTCTCTCTAACCCTAGCCCTCAACCTAACGCTAACCGTAGGTCCAATCCTAATCCTAAACGTCTCCCTAACCCTAGCCCTCAACATAACCCCAAACCTAGGTTCAATCCTAACCCTAACCGTCTCTCTAACCCTAGCCCTCAACATAACCCTTACCCTAGTTACAATCCTCAACCTAACCGTCTCTCTAACCCTAGCCCTCAACATAACCCTAACCCTAGGTCCAATCCTAACTCTAACCGCCTCTCTAACCCTAGCCCTCAACATAACCCTAACCCTAGGTCCAATCCTAACCCTAACCGTCTCTCTAACCCTAGCCGTCAACATAACCCTAACCCTAGGTCCAATCCTAACCCTAACCGTCTCTCTAACCCTAGCCCTCAACATAACCCTAACCCTAGGTCCAATCCTAACCCTAACAGTCTCTCTAACCTTAGCCCTCAACATAACCCTAACTCTAGGTCCAATCCTAACCAAAACTGTCTCTCTAACCCGAGCCCTCAACATAACCCTAACCCTAGGTCCAATCCTAACCCAAACCGTCTCTCTAACCCTAGCCCTCAACATAACCCTAACCCTAGGTCCAATCCTAACCCTAACCCTCTCTCTAACCCTAGCCCTCAACATAACCTTAACCCTAGGTACAATCCTAACCCTAACCCTCTCTCTAACGCTAGCCCTCAACATAACCCGAACCCTAGGTCCATTCCTAACCCTAACCGTCTCTCTAACCCTAGCCCTCAACATAACCCGAACCATACGTCCAATCCTAACCCTAACCGTCTCTCTATCCCTAGCCGTCAACATAACCCTATCCCTAGGTCCAATCCTCACCCTAACCATCTCCCTAACCCTAGCCCTCAACATAACCCTAACCCTACGTCCAATTCTAACCCTAACCGTCTCTCTAACCTTAGCCCTCTACATAAACCTAACCCTACGTCCAATCCTAACCCTAACAGTCTCTCTAACCCTAGCCTTCAACATAACCCTAACTCTAGGTCCAATCCTCACCCTAACCACCTCTCTAACCCTAGCCCTCAACATAACCCTAACCCTAGGTCCAATCCTAACCCTAACCGTCTCTCTAATCCTAGCCCTCAACATAACCCTAACCCTAGGTCCAATCCTAACCCTGACGGTCTCTCTAACCCTAGCTCTCAACATAACCCTAACCCTAGGCCCAATCCTAACCCTAACCGTCTCTCTAACCCTAGCGCTCAACATAACCCTAACCCTAGGTCCAATCCTAACCCTAACCGTCTCTCTAACCCTAGCCCTCAACCTAACCCTAACCGTAGGTCCAATCCTAACCCTAACCGTCTCTCTAACCCTAGGCCTCAACCTAACCGTAACCCTAGGTCCAATCCTAACCCTAACCGCCTCTCTAACCCTAGCCCTCAACATAACCCTAACCCTAGGTCCAATCCTAACCCTAACCGTCTCTCTAACCCTAGCCCTCAACATAACCCTAACCCTAGGTCCAATCCTAACCCTAACCGTCTCTCTAACCGTAGCCCTCAACATAACCCTAACCCTAGGTCCAATCCTAACCCTAACCGTCTCTCTAACCCTAGCCCTCAACATAACCCTAACCCTAGGTCCAATCCTCACCCTAACCGACTCTCTAACCCTAGCCCTCAACATAACCCTAACCCTAGGTCCAATCCTAACCCTAACCATCTCTCTAACCCTAGCCCTCAACATAATCCTAACCCTAGTTCCAATCCTAACCCTAACCATCTCTCTAAACCTAGCCCTCAACCTAACCCTAACCCTAGGTCCAATCCTAACCCTAACCGTCTCTCTAACCCTAGCCCTCAACATAACCTAAACCCTAAGTCCAAAACTAACCCTAACCCTCTCTGTAACCCTACCCCTCAACATAACCCGAACCCTAGGTCCAATCCTAACCCTAACTTTCTCTCTAACCCTAGACCTCAACATAACTCTAACCCTAGGTCCAATCCTAACCCTATCCGTCTCTCTAACCCTAGCACTCAACCTAACCCTAACCCTAGGTCCAATCCTAACCCTAACCGTCTCTCTAACCCAAGCCCTCAACCTAACCCTAACCCTAGGTCCAATCCTAACCCTAAGCAGCTCTCTAACCCTAGCCCTCAACATAACCCTAAACCTAGGTCCAATCCTAACCCTAACCGTCTCTCTAACCCTAGCCCTCAACATAACCCTAACCCTAGGTCCAATCCTCACCCCAACCGTCTCTCTAACCCTAGCCCTCAACATAACCCTAACCCTAGGTCCAATCCTCACCCTAACCGTCTCTATAACCCTAGCCCTCAACCTAACCCTAACCCTAGGTCCAATCCTAACCCTAACCGTCTCTCTAACCCTAGCCCTCAACATAACCCGAATCCTAGGTCCAATCCTAACCCTAACAGTCTCTCTAAACATAGCCCTCAACATAACCCTAACCCTAGGTCCAATCCTAACACTAACCGTCTCTCTAACCCTAGCCCTCAACATAACCCTACCCCTAGGTCCAATCCTAACCCTAACCGACTCTCTAACCCTAGCCCTCAACATAACCCTAACCCTAGGTCTAATCCTAACCCTAACCGTCTCTCTAACCCTAGCCCTCAACATAACCTTAATCCTAGGTCCAATCCTAACCCTAACCGTCTCTCTAACCCTAGCCCTCAAAATAACCCTAACCCTAGGTCCAATCTTAACCCTAACCGTCTCTCTAACCCTAGCCCTCACCATAAGGCTAACCCTAGGTCCAATCCTCACCCTAACCGTCTCTCTAACCCTAGCCCTCAACCTAACCCAAACCGTAGGTCCAATCCTCACCCTAGCCGTCTCTCTAACCCTAGCCCTCAACCTAACCCTAACCGTAGGTCCAATCCTAACCCTAAACGTCTCTCTAACCCTAGCCCTCAACATAACCCCAAACCTAGGTTCAATCCTAACCCTAACCGTCTCTCTAACCCTAGCCCTCAACATAACCCTTACCCTAGTTACAATCCTCACCCTAACCGTCTCTCTAACCCTAGCCCTCAACATAATCCTAACCCTAGGTCCAATCCTAACCCTAACCGCCTCTCTAACCCTAGCCCTCAACATAACCCTAACCCTAGGTCCAATCCTAACCCTAACCGTCTCTCTAACCCTAGCCGTCAACATAACCCAAACCCTAGGTCTAATCCTAACCCTAACCGTCTCTCTAACCCTAGCCCTCAACATAACCCTAACCCTAGGTCCAATCCTAACCCTAACAGTCTCTCTAACCTTAGCCCTCAACATAACCCTAACCCTAGGTCCAATCCTAACCAAAACTGTCTCTAACCCTAGCCCTCAACATAACCCTAACCCTAGGTCCAATCCTAACCCAAACCGTCTCTCTAACCCTAGCCCTCAACATAACCCTAACCCTAGGTCCAATCCTAACCCTAACCCTCTCTCTAACCCTAGCCCTCAACATAACCTTAACCCTAGGTACAATCCTAACCCTAACCCTCTCTCTAACCCTAGGCCTCAACATAACTCGAACCCTAGGTCCATTCCTAACCCTAACCGTCTCTCTAACCCTAGCCCTCAACATAACCCTAACCCTAGGTCCAATCCTCACCCTAACCTACTCTCTAACCCTAGCCCTCAACATAACCCTAACCCTAGGTCCAATCCTAACCTTAACCATCTCTCTAACCCTAGCCCTCAACATAATCCTAACCCTAGTTCCAATCCTAACCCTAACCATCTCTCTAAACCTAGCCCTCAACCTAACCCTAACCCTAGGTCCAATACTAACCCTAACCGTCTCTCTAACCCTAGCCCTCAACATAACCTAAACCCTAAGTCCAATCCTAACCCTAACCCTCACTCTAACCCTACCCCTCAACATAACCCGAACCCTAGGTCAAATCCTAACCCTAACCGTCTCTCTAACCCTAGCCCTCAACATAACTCTAACCCTAGGTCCAATCCTAACCCTAACCGTCTCTCTAACCCTAGCACTCAACCTAACCCTAACCCTAGGTCCAATCCTAACCCTAAGCAGCTCTCTAACCCTAGCCCTCAACATAACCCTAAACCTAGGTCCAATCCTAACCCTAACCGTCTCTCTAACCCTAGCCCTCAACATAACCCTAACCCTAGGTCCAATCCTCACCCCAACCGTCTCTCTAACCCTAGCCCTCAACATAACCCTAACCCTAGGTCCAATCCTCACCCTAACCGTCTCTATAACCCTAGCCCTCAACCTAACCCTAACCCTAGGTCCAATCCTAACCCTAACCGTCTCTCTAACCCTAGCCCTCAACATAACCCGAATCCTAGGTCCAATCCTAACCCTAACCGTCTCTCTGAACATAGCCCTCAACATAACCCTAACCCTAGGTCCAATCCTAACCCTAACCGTCTCTCTAACCCTAGCCCTCAACATAACCCTAACCCTAGGTCCAATCCTAACCCTAACAGTCTCTCTAACCTTAGCCCTCAACATAACCCTAACCCTAGGTCCAATCCTAACCAAAACTGTCTCTCTAACCCTAGCCCTCAACATAACCCTAACCCTAGGTCCAATCCTAACCCAAACCGTCTCTCTAACCCTAGCCCTCAACATAACCCTAACCCTAGGTCCAATCCTAACCCTAACCCTCTCTCTAACCCTAGCCCTCAACATAACCTTAACCCTAGGTACAATCCTAACCCTAACCCTCTCTCTAACCCTAGCCCTCAACATAACCCGAACCCTAGGTCCATTCCTAACCCTAACCGTCTCTCTAACCCTAGCCCTCAACATAACCCGAACCATACGTCCAATCCTAACCCTAACCGTCTCTCTATCCCTAGCCGTCAACATAACCCTATCCCTAGGTCCAATCCTCACCCTAACCATCTCCCTAACCCTAGCCCTCAACATAACCCTAACCCTACGTCCAATTCTAACCCTAACCGTCTCTCTAACCTTAGCCCTCTACATAAACCTAACCCTACGTCCAATCCTAACCTTAACAGTCTCTCTAACCCTAGCCTTCAACATAACCCTAACTCTAGGTCCAATCCTCACCCTAACCACCTCTCTAACCCTAGCCCTCAACATAACCCTAACCCTAGGTCCAATCCTAACCCTAACCCTCTCTCTAACCCTAGCCCTCAACATAACCCGAACCCTCGGTCAAATCCTAAACCTAACGGTCTCTCTAACCCTAGCCCTCAACATAACCCGAACCTTAGGTCCAATCCTAACCCTAACCGTCTCTCTATCCCTAGCCGTCAACATAACCCTAACCCTAGGTCCAATCCTAACACTAACCGTCTCTCTAACCCTAGCCCTCAACATAACCCTAACCCTAGGTCCAATCCTAACCCTAACCGACTCTCTAACCCTAGCCCTCAACATAACCCAAACCCTAGGTCTAATCCTAACCCTAACCGTCTCTCTAACCCTAGCCCTCAACATAACCTTAATCCTAGGTCCAATCCTAACCCTGACCGTCTCTCTAACCCTAGCCCTCAAAATAACCCTAACCCTAGGTCCAATCTTAACCCTAACCGTCTCTCGAACCCTAGCACTCACCATAAGGCTAACCCTAGGTCCAATCCTCACCCTAACCGTCTCTCTAACCCTAGCCCTCAACCTAACCCTAACCGTAGGTCCAATCCTCACCCTAGCTGTCTCTCTAACCCTAGCCCTCAACCTAACCCTAACCGTAGGTCCAATCCTAACCCTAACCGTCTCTCTAACCCTAGCCCTCAACATAACCCTAACCCTAGGTCCAATCCTAACCCTAACAGTCTCTCTAACCTTAGCCCTCAACATAACCCTAACCCTAGGTCCAATCCTAACCAAAACTGTCTCTAACCCTAGCCCTCAACATAACCCTAACCCTAGGTCCAATCCTAACCCAAACCGTCTCTCTAACCCTAGCCCTCAACATAACCCTAACCCTAGGTCCAATCCTAACCCTAACCCTCTCTCTAACCCTAGCCCTCAACATAACCTTAACCCTAGGTACAATCCTAACCCTAACCCTCTCTCTAACCCTAGGCCTCAACATAACTCGAACCCTAGGTCCATTCCTAACCCTAACCGTCTCTCTAACCCTAGCCCTCAACATAACCCTAACCCTAGGTCCAATCCTCACCCTAACCGACTCTCTAACCCTAGCCCTCAACATAACCCTAACCCTAGGTCCAATCCTAACCTTAACCATCTCTCTAACCCTAGCCCTCAACATAATCCTAACCCTAGTTCCAATCCTAACCCTAACCATCTCTCTAAACCTAGCCCTCAACCTAACCCTAACCCTAGGTCCAATACTAACCCTAACCGTCTCTCTAACCCTAGCCCTCAACATAACCTAAACCCTAAGTCCAATCCTAACCCTAACCCTCACTCTAACCCTACCCCTCAACATAACCCGAACCCTAGGTCCAATCCTAACCCTAACCGTCTCTCTAACCCTAGCCCTCAACATAACTCTAACCCTAGGTCCAATCCTAACCCTAACCGTCTCTCTAACCCTAGCACTCAACCTAACCCTAACCCTAGGTCCAATCCTAACCCTAAGCAGCTCTCTAACCCTAGCCCTCAACATAACCCTAAACCTAGGTCCAATCCTAACCCTAACCGTCTCTCTAACCCTAGCCCTCAACATAACCCTAACCCTAGGTCCAATCCTCACCCCAACCGTCTCTCTAACCCTAGCCCTCAACATAACCCTAACCCTAGGTCGAATCCTCACCCTAACCGTCTCTATAACCCTAGCCCTCAACCTAACCCTAACCCTAGGTCCAATCCTAACCCTAACCGTCTCTCTAACCCTAGCCCTCAACATAACCCGAATCCTAGGTCCAATCCTAACCCTAACAGTCTCTCTAAACATAGCCCTCAACATAACCCTAACCCTAGGTCCAATCCAAACCCTAACCCTCTCTCTAACCCTAGCCCTCAACATAACCCTAACCCTAGTCCAATCCTAACCCTAACAGTCTCTCTAACCCTAGCCCTCAACAAAACTCTAACCCTAGGTCCAATCCTAACCCTGACGGTCTCTCTAACCCTAGCCCTCAACATAACTATAACCCTAGGTCCAATCCTAACCCTAACCGTCTCTCTAACCGTAGCACTCAACATAACCCTAACCCTAGGTCCAATCCTAACCCTAACCGTCTCTCTAACCCTAGCCCTCAACATAACCCGAACCCTAGGTCCAATCCTAACCCTAACCGTCTCTCTAACCCTAGCCCTCAACATAACCCGAATCCTAGGTCCAATCCTAACCCTAACAGTCTCTCTAAACATAGCCCTCAACATAACCCTAACCCTAGGTCCAATCCAAACCCTAACCCTCTCTCTAACCCTAGCCCTCAACATAACCCTAACCCTAGTCCAATCCTAACCCTAACCCTCTCTCTAACCCTAGCCCTCAACATAACCTTAACCCTAGGTACAATCCTAACCCTAACCCTCTCTCTAACCCTAGGCCTCAACATAACTCGAACCCTAGGTCCATTCCTAACCCTAACCATCTCTCTAACCCTAGCCCTCAACATAACCCGAACCATACGTCCAATCCTAACCCTAACCGTCTCTCTATCCCTAGCCGTCAACATAACCCTATCCCTAGGTCCAATCCTCACCCTAACCATCTCCCTAACCCTAGCCCTCAACATAACCCTAACCCTACGTCCAATTCTAACCCTAACCGTCTCTCTAACCTTAGCCCTCTACATAAACCTAACCCTACGTCCAATCCTAACCCTAACAGTCTCTCTAACCCTAGCCTTCAACATAACCCTAACTCTAGGTCCAATCCTCACCCTAACCACCTCTCTAACCCTAGCCCTCAACATAACCCTAACCCTAGGTCCAATCCTCACCCCAACCGTCTCTCTAACCCTAGCCCTCAACATAACCCTAACCCTAGGTCCAATCCTCACCCCAACCGTCTCTCTAACCCTAGCCCTCAACATAACCCTAACCCTAGGTCCAATCCTAACCCTAACCGTCTCTCTAAACCTAGCCCTCAACATAACTCTAACCCTAGGTCCAATCCTAACCCTGACGGTCTCTCTAACCCTAGCCCTCAACATAACTATAACCCTAGGTCCAATCCTAACCCTAACCGTCTCTCTAACCGTAGCACTCAACATAACTATAACCCTAGGTCCAATCTTAACCCTAACCGTCTCTCTAACATTAGCCCTCAACCGAACCCTAACCCTAGGTCCAATCCAAACCCTAAGCATCTCTCTAACCCTAGCCCTCAACATAACCCGAACCCTAGGTCCAATCCTAACCCTAACCGTCTCTCTAACCGTAGCCCTCAACATAACCCTAACCCTAGGTCCAATCCTAACCCTAACCGTCTCTCTAACCCTAGCCCTCAACATAACCCTAACCCTAGGTCCAATCCTCACCCTAACCGACTCTCTAACCCTAGCCCTCAACATAACCCTAACCCTAGGTCCAATCCTAACCCTAACCGTCTCTCTAACCCTAGCCCTCAACATAACTATAACCCTAGGTCCAATCCTAACCCTAACCGTCTCTCTAACCGTAGCACTCAACATAACTATAACCCTAGGTCCAATCTTAACCCTAACCGTCTCTCTAACACTAGCCCTCAACCGAACCCTAACCCTAGGTCCAATCCAAACCCTAAGCATCTCTCTAACCCTAGCCCTCAACATAACCCGAACCCTAGGTCCAATCCTAACCCTAACCGTCTCTCTAACCGTAGCCCTCAACATAACCCTAACCCTAGGTCCAATCCTAACCCTAACCTTCTCTCTAACCCTAGCCCTCAACATAACCCTAACCCTAGGTCCAATCCTCACCCTAACCGACTCTCTAACCCTAGCCCTCAACATAATCCTAACCCTAGGTCCAATCCTAACCCTAACCGTCTCTCTAACCCTAGCCCTCAACATAATCCTAACCCTAGTTCCAATCCTAACCCTAACCGTCTCTCTAAACCTAGCCCTCAACCTAACCCTAACCCTAGATCCAATCCTAACCCTAACCGTCTCTATAACCCTAGCCCTCAACATAACCTAAACCCTAAGTCCAATCCTAACCCTAACCCTCTCTCTAACCCTACCCCTCAACATAACCCGAACCCTACGTCCAATCCTAACCCTAACCGTCTCTCTAACCCTAGCCCTCAACATAACTCTAACCCTAGGTCCAATCCTAACCCTAACCGTCTCTCTAACCCTAGCACTCAACCTAACCCTAACCCTAGGTCCAATCCTAACCCTAACCGTCTCTCTAACCCAAGCCCTCAACCTAACCCTAACCCTAGGTCCAATCCTAACCCTAAGCAGCTCTCTAACCCTAGCCCTCAACATAACCCTAAACCTAGGTCCAATCCTAACCCTAACCGTCTCTCTAACCCTAGCCCTCAACATAACCCTAACCCTAGGTCCAATCCTAACCCTAACCGTCTCTCTAACCCTAGCCCTCAACATAACCCGAACCCTAGGTCCAATCCTAACCCTAACCGTCTCTCTAACCCTAGCCCTCAACATAACCCGAATCCTAGGTCCAATCCTAACCCTAACAGTCTCTCTAAACATAGCCCTCAACATAACCCTAACCCTAGGTCCAATCCAAACCCTAACCCTCTCTCTAACCCTAGCCCTCAACATAACCCTAACCCTAGTCCAATCCTAACCCTAAGCAGCTCTCTAACCCTAGCCCTCAACATAACCCTAAACCTAGGTCCAATCCTAACCCTAACCGTCTCTCTAACCCTAGCCCTCAACATAACCCTAACCCTAGGGCCAATCCTAACCCTAACCGTCTCTCTAACCCTAGCCCTCAACATAACCCGAACCCTAGGTCCAATCCTAACCCTAACCGTCTCTCTAACCCTAGCCCTCAACATAACCCGAATCCTAGGTCCAATCCTAATCCTAACAGTCTCTCTAAACATAGCCCTCAACATAACCCTAACCCTAGGTCCAATCCAAACCCTAACCCTCTCTCTAACCCTAGCCCTCAACATAACCCTAACCCTAGTCCAATCCTAACCCTAACAGTCTCTCTAACCCTAGCCCTCAACATAACTCTAACCCTAGGTCCAATCCTCACCCTAAGCATCTCTCTAACCCTAGCCCTCAACATAACCCTAACCCTAGGTCCAATCCTCACCCTAACCGACTCTCTAACCCTAGCCCTCAACATAACCCTAACCCTAGGTCCAATCCTAACCCTAACCGTCTCTCTAACCCTAGCCCTCAACATAATCCTAACCCTAGTTCCAATCCTAACCCTAACCGTCTCTCTAAACCTAGCCCTCAACCTAACCCTAACCCTAGGTCCAATCCTAACCCTAACCGTCTCTAGAACCCTAGCCCTCAACATAACCTAAACCCTAAGTCCAATCCTAACCCTAACCCTCTCTCTAACCCTACCCCTCAACATAACCCGAACCCTAGGTCCAATCCTAACCCTAACCGTCTCTCTAACCCTAGCCCTCAACATAACTCTAACCCTAGGTCCAATCCTAACCCTAACCGTCTCTCTAACCCTAGCACTCAACCTAACCCTAACCCTAGGTCCAATCCTAACCCTAACCGTCTCTCTAACCCAAGCCCTCAACCTAACCCTAACCCTAGGTCCAATCCTAACCCTAAGCAGCTCTCTAACCCTAGCCCTCAACATAACCCTAAACCTAGGCCCAATCCTAACCCTAACCGTCTCTCTAACCCTAGCCCTCAACATAACCCTAACCCTAGGTCCAATCCTAACCCTAACCGTCTCTCTAACCCTAGCCCTCAACATAACCCGAACCCTAGGTCCAATCCTAACCCTAACCGTCTCTCTAACCCTAGCCCTCAACATAACCCGAATCCTAGGTCCAATCCTAACCCTAACAGTCTCTCTAAACATAGCCCTCAACATAACCCTAACCCTAGGTCCAATCCAAACCCTAACCCTCTCTCTAACCCTAGCCCTCAACATAACCCTAACCCTAGTCCAATCCTAACCCTAAGCAGCTCTCTAACCCTAGCCCTCAACATAACCCTAAACCTAGGTCCAATCCTAACCCTAACCGTCTCTCTAACCCTAGCCCTCAACATAACCCTAACCCTAGGTCCAATCCTCACCCCAACCGTCTCTCTAACCCTAGCCCTCAACATAACCCTAACCCTAGGTCCAATCCTCACCCTAACCGTCTCTATAACCCTAGCCCTCAACCTAACCCTAACCCTAGGTCCAATCCTAACCCTAACCGTCTCTCTAACCCTAGCCCTCAACATAACCCGAATCCTAGGTCCAATCCTAACCCTAACAGTCTCTCTAAACATAGCCCTCAACATAACCCTAACCCTAGGTCCAATCCAAACCCTAACCCTCTCTCTAACCCTAGCCCTCAACATAACCCTAACCCTAGTCCAATCCTAACCCTAACAGTCTCTCTAACCCTAGCCCTCAACAAAACTCTAACCCTAGGTCCAATCCTAACCCTGACGGTCTCTCTAACCCTAGCCCTCAACATAACTATAACCCTAGGTCCAATCCTAACCCTAACCGTCTCTCTAACCGTAGCACTCAACATAACCCTAACCCTAGGTCCAATCCTAACCCTAACCGTCTCTCTAACCCTAGCCCTCAACATAACCCGAACCCTAGGTCCAATCCTAACCCTAACCGTCTCTCTAACCCTAGCCCTCAACATAACCCGAATCCTAGGTCCAATCCTAACCCTAACAGTCTCTCTAAACATAGCCCTCAACATAACCCTAACCCTAGGTCCAATCCAAACCCTAACCCTCTCTCTAACCCTAGCCCTCAACATAACCCTAACCCTAGTCCAATCCTAACCCTAACCCTCTCTCTAACCCTAGCCCTCAACATAACCTTAACCCTAGGTACAATCCTAACCCTAACCCTCTCTCTAACCCTAGGCCTCAACATAACTCGAACCCTAGGTCCATTCCTAACCCTAACCGTCTCTCTAACCCTAGCCCTCAACATAACCCGAACCATACGTCCAATCCTAACCCTATCCGTCTCTCTATCCCTAGCCGTCAACATAACCCTATCCCTAGGTCCAATCCTCACCCTAACCATCTCCCTAACCCTAGCCCTCAACATAACCCTAACCCTACGTCCAATTCTAACCCTAACCGTCTCTCTAACCTTAGCCCTCTACATAAACCTAACCCTAGGTCCAATCCTAACCCTAACCGTCTCTCTAACCCTAGCCTTCAACATAACCCTAACTCTAGGTCCAATCCTCACCCTAACCACCTCTCTAACCCTAGCCCTCAACATAACCCTAACCCTAGGTCCAATCCTCACCCCAACCGTCTCTCTAACCCTAGCCCTCAACATAACCCTAACCCTAGGTCCAATCCTCACCCCAACCGTCTCTCTAACCCTAGCCCTCAACATAACCCTAACCCTAGGTCCAATCCTAACCCTAACCGTCTCTCTAAACCTAGCCCTCAACATAACTCTAACCCTAGGTCCAATCCTAACCCTGACGGTCTCTCTAACCCTAGCCCTCAACATAACTATAACCCTAGGTCCAATCCTAACCCTAACCGTCTCTCTAACCGTAGCACTCAACATAACTATAACCCTAGGTCCAATCTTAACCCTAACCGTCTCTCTAACACTAGCCCTCAACCGAACCCTAACCCTAGGTCCAATCCAAACCCTAAGCATCTCTCTAACCCTAGCCCTCAACATAACCCGAACCCTAGGTCCAATCCTAACCCTAACCGTCTCTCTAACCGTAGCCCTCAACATAACCCTAACCCTAGGTCCAATCCTAACCCTAACCGTCTCTCTAACCCTAGCCCTCAACATAACCCTAACCCTAGGTCCAATCCTCACCCTAACCGACTCTCTAACCCTAGCCCTCAACATAACCCTAACCCTAGGTCCAATCCTAACCCTAACCGTCTCTCTAACCCTAGCCCTCAACATAATCCTAACCCTAGTTCCAATCCTAACCCTAACCGTCTCTCTAAACCTAGCCCTCAACCTAACCCTAACCCTAGGTCCGATCCTAACCCTAACCGTCTCTATAACCCTAGCCCTCAACATAACCTAAACCCTAAGTCCAATCCTAACCCTAACCCTCTCTCTAACCCTACCCCTCAACATAACCCGAACCCTAGGTCCAATCCTAACCCTAACCGTCTCTCTAACCCTAGCCCTCAACATAACTCTTACCCTAGGTCCAATCCTAACCCTAACCGTCTCTCTAACCCTAGCACTCAACCTAACCCTAACCCTAGGTCCAATCCTAACCCTAACCGTCTCTCTAACCCAAGCCCTCAACCTAACCCTAACCCTAGGTCCAATCCTAACCCTAAGCAGCTCTCTAACCCTAGCCCTCAACATAACCCTAAACCTAGGTCCATTCCTAACCCTAACCCGTCTCTCTAACCCTAGCCCTCAACATAACCCTAACCCTAGGTCCAATCCTCACCCCAACCGTCTCTCTAACCCTAGCCCTCAACATAACCCTAACCCTAGGTCCAATCCTAACCCTAACCGTCTCTCTAACCCTAGCCCTCAACATAACCCGAACCCTAGGTCCAATCCTAACCCTAACCGTTTCTCTAACCCTAGCCCTCAACATAACCCGAATCCTAGGTCCAATCCTAACCCTAACAGTCTCTCTAAACATAGCCCTCAACATAACCCTAACCCTAGGTCCAATCCAAACCCTAACCCTCTCTCTAACCCTAGCCCTCAACATAACCCTAACCCTAGTCCAATCCTAACCCTAACAGTCTCTCTAACCCTAGCCCTCAACAAAACTCTAACCCTAGGTCCAATCCTCACCATAACCGTCTCTCTAACCCTAGCCCTCAACATAACCCTAACCCTAGGTCCAATCCTCACCCTAACCGTCTCTCTAACCCTAGCCCTCAACATAACCCTAACCCTAGGTCCAATCCTAACCCTAACCGTCTCTCTAAACCTAGCCCTCAACATAACTCTAACCCTAGGTACAATCCTAACCCTGACGGTCTCTCTAACCCTAGCCCTCAACATAACTATAACCCTAGGTCCAATCCTAACCCTAACCGTCTCTCTAACCGTAGCACTCAACATAACTATAACCCTAGGTCCAATCTTAACCCTAACCGTCTCTCTAACACTAGCCCTCAACCGAACCCTAACCCTAGGTCCAATCCAAACCCTAAGCATCTCTCTAACCCTAGCCCTCAACATAACCCGAACCCTAGGTCCAATCCTAACCCTAACCGTCTCTCTAACCGTAGCCCTCAACATAACCCTAACCCTAGGTCCAATCCTAACCCTAACCGTCTCTCTAACCCTAGCCCTCAACATAACCCTAACCCTAGGTCCAATCCTCACCCTAACCGACTCTCTAACCCTAGCCCTCAACATAATCCTAACCCTAGGTCCAATCCTAACCCTAACCGTCTCTCTAACCCTAGCCCTCAACATAATCCTAACCCTAGTTCCAATCCTAACCCTAACCGTCTCTCTAAACCTAGCCCTCAACCTAACCCTAACCCTAGATCCAATCCTAACCCTAACCGTCTCTATAACCCTAGCCCTCAACATAACCTAAACCCTAAGTCCAATCCTAACCCTAACCCTCTCTCTAACCCTACCCCTCAACATAACCCGAACCCTAGGTCCAATCCTAACCCTAACCGTCTCTCTAACCCTAGCCCTCAACATAACTCTAACCCTAGGTCCAATCCTAACCCTAACCGTCTCTCTAACCCTAGCACTCAACCTAACCCTAACCCTAGGTCCAATCCTAACCCTAACCGTCTCTCTAACCCAAGCCCTCAACCTAACCCTAACCCTAGGTCCAATCCTAACCCTAAGCAGCTCTCTAACCCTAGCCCTCAACATAACCCTAAACCTAGGTCCAATCCTAACCCTAACCGTCTCTCTAACCCTAGCCCTCAACATAACCCTAACCCTAGGTCCAATCCTAACCCTAACCGTCTCTCTAACCCTAGCCCTCAACATAACCCGAACCCTAGGTCCAATCCTAACCCTAACCGTCTCTCTAACCCTAGCCCTCAACATAACCCGAATCCTAGGTCCAATCCTAACCCTAACAGTCTCTCTAAACATAGCCCTCAACATAACCCTAACCCTAGGTCCAATCCAAACCCTAACCCTCTCTCTAACCCTAGCCCTCAACATAACCCTAACCCTAGTCCAATCCTAACCCTAAGCAGCTCTCTAACCCTAGCCCTCAACATAACCCTAAACCTAGGTCCAATCCTAACCCTAACCGTCTCTCTAACCCTAGCCCTCAACATAACCCTAACCCTAGGGCCAATCCTAACCCTAACCGTCTCTCTAACCCTAGCCCTCAACATAACGCGAACCCTAGGTCCAATCCTAACCCTAACCGTCTCTCTAACCCTAGCCCTCAACATAACCCGAATCCTAGGTCCAATCCTAATCCTAACAGTCTCTCTAAACATAGCCCTCAACATAACCCTAACCCTAGGTCCAATCCAAACCCTAACCCTCTCTCTAACCCTAGCCCTCAACATAACCCTAACCCTAGTCCAATCCTAACCCTAACAGTCTCTCTAACCCTAGCCCTCAACATAACTCTAACCCTAGGTCCAATCCTCACCCTAAGCATCTCTCTAACCCTAGCCCTCAACATAACCCTAACCCTAGGTCCAATCCTCACCCTAACCGACTCTCTAACCCTAGCCCTCAACATAACCCTAACCCTAGGTCCAATCCTAACCCTAACCGTCTCTCTAACCCTAGCCCTCAACATAATCCTAACCCTAGTTCCAATCCTAACCCTAACCGTCTCTCTAAACCTAGCCCTCAACCTAACCCTAACCCTAGGTCCAATCCTAACCCTAACCGTCTCTAGAACCCTAGCCCTCAACATAACCTAAACCCTAAGTCCAATCCTAACCCTAACCCTCTCTCTAACCCTACCCCTCAACATAACCCGAACCCTAGGTCCAATCCTAACCCTAACCGTCTCTCTAACCCTAGCCCTCAACATAACTCTAACCCTAGGTCCAATCCTAACCCTAACCGTCTCTCTAACCCTAGCACTCAACCTAACCCTAACCCTAGGTCCAATCCTAACCCTAACCGTCTCTCTAACCCAAGCCCTCAACCTAACCCTAACCCTAGGTCCAATCCTAACCCTAAGCAGCTCTCTAACCCTAGCCCTCAACATAACCCTAAACCTAGGCCCAATCCTAACCCTAACCGTCTCTCTAACCCTAGCCCTCAACATAACCCTAACCCTAGGTCCAATCCTAACCCTAACCGTCTCTCTAACCCTAGCCCTCAACATAACCCGAACCCTAGGTCCAATCCTAACCCTAACCGTCTCTCTAACCCTAGCCCTCAACATAACCCGAATCCTAGGTCCAATCCTAACCCTAACAGTCTCTCTAAACATAGCCCTCAACATAACCCTAACCCTAGGTCCAATCCAAACCCTAACCCTCTCTCTAACCCTAGCCCTCAACATAACCCTAACCCTAGTCCAATCCTAACCCTAAGCAGCTCTCTAACCCTAGCCCTCAACATAACCCTAAACCTAGGTCCAATCCTAACCCTAACCGTCTCTCTAACCCTAGCCCTCAACATAACCCTAACCCTAGGTCCAATCCTAACCCTAACCGTCTCTCTAACCCTAGCCCTCAACATAACCCGAACCCTAGGTCCAATCCTAACCCTAACCGTCTCTCTAACCCTAGCCCTCAACATAACCCGAACCCTAGGTCCAATCCTAACCCTAACAGTCTCTCTAAACATAGCCCTCAACATAACCCTAACCCTAGGTCCAATCCAAACCCTAACCCTCTCTCTAACCCTAGCCCTCAACATAACCCTAACCCTAGTCCAATCCTAACCCTAACGGTCTCTCTAACCCTAGCCCTCAACATAACTCTAACCCTAGGTCCAATCCTCACCCTAAGCATCTCTCTAACCCTAGCCCTCAACATAACCCTAACCCTAGGTCCAATCCTCACCCTAACCGTCTCTCTAAACCTAGCCTTCAACATAACCCTAACCCTAGGTCCAATCCTCACCCTAACCGTCTCTCTAACCCTAGCCCTCAACATAACACTAACCCTAGGTCCAATCCTCACCCTAACCGTCTCTCTAACCCTAGCCCTCAACAAAACCCTAACCCTAGGTCCAATCCTAACCTTAACCGTCTCTCTAACCATAGCACTAAACATAACCCTAACCCTAGGTCCAATCCTAACCCTAACCGTCTCTCTAACCCAAGCCCTCAACATAACCCGAACCCTAGGTCCAATCCTAACCCTAACCGTCTCTCTAACCCTAGCCCTCAACATAACCCGAACCGTAGGTCCAATCCTAACCCTAACCGTCTCTCTAACCATAGCCCTCAACATAACCCTAACCCTAGGTCCAGTCCTAACCCTAACCGTCTCTCTATCCCTAGCCCTCAACATAACTCTAACCCTAGGTCCAATCCTAACCCTAACCGTCTCTCTAACCCTAGCACTCAACCTAACCTAACCCTAGGTCCAATCCTAACCCTTACCGTCTCTCTAACCCAAGCCATCAACCTAACCCTAATCCTAGGTCCAATCCTAACCCTAAGCATCTCTCTAACCTTAGCCCTCAACATAACCCTAACCCTAGGTCCAATCCTAACCCTAACCGTCTCTCTAACCCTAGCCCTCAACATAACCCTAACCCTAGGTCCAATCCTCACCCTAACCGTCTCTCTAACCCTAGCCCTCAAAATAACAATAACCCTAGGTCCAATCCTAACCCTAACCGTCTCTCTAACCTTAGCCCTCAACATAACTCTAACCCTAGGTCCAATCCTAACCCTAACCGTCTCTCTAAAACAAGCCCTCAACCTAACCCTAACCCTAGGTCCAATCCTAACCCTAAGCATCTCTCTAACCCTAGCCCTCAACATAACACTAACCCTAGGTCCAATCCTAACCCTAACCGTCTCTCTAACCCTAGCCCTCAACATAACCCTAACCCGAGGTTCAATCCTCACCCTAACCGTCACTCTAACCCTAGCCCTCAACATAACTCTAACCCTAAGTCCAGTCCTAACCCTAACCGTCTCTCTAACCCTAGCCCTCAACATAACTCTAACCCTAGGTCCAATCCTAACCCTAACCGTCTCTCTAACCCTAGCACTCAACCTAACCCTAACCCTAGGTCCAATCCTAACCCTTACCGTCTCTCTAACCCAAGCCCTCAACCTAACCCTAATCCTAGGTCCAATCCTAACCCTATGCATCTCTCTAACCCTAGCCCTCAACATAACCCTAACCCTAGGTCCAATCCTAACCCTAACCGTCTCTCTAACCCTAGCCCTCAACATAACAATAACCCTAGGTCCAATCCTAACCCTAACCGTCTCTCTAACCTTAGCCCTCAACATAACTCTAACCCTAGGTCCAATCCTAACCCTAACCGTCTCTCTAACCCTTGCACTCAACCTAACCTTAACCGTAGGTCCAATCCTAACCCTAACCGTCTCTCTAAACCAAGCCCTCAACCTAACCCTAACCCTAGGTCCAATCCTAACCCTAAGCATCTCTCTAACCCTAGCCCTCAACATAACCCTAACCCTAGGTCCAATCCTAACCCTAACCGTCTCTCTAACCCTAGCCCTCAACATAACCCGAACCCTAGGTCCAATCCTAACCCTAACCGTCTTTCTAACGCTAGCCCTCAACATAACCCTAACCCTAGGTCCAATCCTAACCCTAACCGTCTCTCTAACCCTGGCCCTCAACATAACCCTAACCCTAGGTCCAATCCTCACCCTAACAGTCTCTCTAACCCTAGCCCTCAACATAACCCTAACCCTAGGTCCAATCCTAACCCTAACCGTCTCTCTAACCCAAGCCCTCAGCCTAACACTAACCCTAGGTCCAATCCTAACCCTAAGCATCTCTCTAACCCTAGCCCTCAACATAACCCTAACCCTAGGTCCAATCCTAACCCTAACCGTCTCTCTAACCCTTGCCTTCAACATAACCCTAACCCTAGGTCCAATCCTAACCTTAACCGTCTCTCTAACCCTTGCCCTCAACATAACCCTAACCCTAGGTCCAATCCTAACCAAAACTGTCTCTCTAACCCTAGCCCTCAACATAACCCTAACCCTAGGTCCAATCCTAACCCAAACCGTCTCTCTAACCCTAGCCCTCAACATAACCCTAACCCTAGGTCCAATCCTAACCCTAACCCTCACTCTAACCCTAGCCCTCAACATAACCTTAACCCTAGGTACAATCCTAACCCTAACCCTCTCTCTAACCCTAGCCCTCATCATAACCCGAACCCTAGATCCATTCCTAACCCTAACCGTCTCTCTAACCCTAGCCCTCAACATAACCCGAACCATACGTCCAATCCTAACCCTAACCGTCTCTCTATCCCTAGCCGTCAACATAACCCTATCCCTAGGTCCAATCCTCACCCTAACCATCTCCCTAACCCTAGCCCTCAACATAACCCTAACCCTACGTCCAATCCTAACCCTAACAGTCTCTCTAACCCTAGCCTTCAACATAACCCTAACTCTAGGTCCAATCCTCACCCTAACCACCTCTCTGACCCTAGCCCTCAACATAACCCTAACCCTAGGTCCAATCCTAACCCTAACCGTCTCTCTAATCCTAGCCCTCAACATAACCCTAACCCTAGGTCCAATCCTAACCCTGATGGTCTCTCTAACCCTAGCTCTCAACATAACCCTAACCCTAGGCCCAATCCTAACCCTAACCGTCTCTCTAACCCTAGCGCTCAACATAACCCTAACCCTAGGTCCAATCCTAACCCTAACCGTCTCTCTAACCCTAGCCCTCAACATAAGCCTAACCCTAGGTCCACCCTAACCCTAACCGTCTCTCTAACCGTAGCCCTCAACATAACCCTAACCCTAGGTCCAATCCTAACCCTAACCGTCTCTCTAACCCTAGCCCTCAACATAACCCTAACCCTAGGTCCAATCCTCACCCTAACCGACTCTCTAACCCTAGCCCTCAACATAACCCTAACCCTAGGTCCAATACTAACCCTAACCATCTCTCTAACCCTAGCCCTCAACATAATCCTAACCCTAGTTCCAATCCTAACCCTAACCATCTCTCTAAACCTAGCCCTCAACCTAACCCTAACCCTAGGTCCAATCCTAACCCTAACCGTCTCTCTAACCCTAGCCCTCAACATAACCTAAACCCTAAGTCCAATCCTAACCCTAACCCTCTCTCTAACCCTACCCCTCAACATAACCCGAACCCTAGGTCCAATCCTAACCCTAACCGTCTCTCTAACCCTAGCCCTCAACATAACTCTAACCCTAGGTCCAATCCTAACCCTAACCGTCTCTCTAACCCTAGCACTCAACCTAACCCTAACCCTAGGTCCAATCCTAACCCTAACCGTCTCACTAACCCAAGCCCTCAACCTAACCCTAACCCTAGGTCCAATCCTAACCCTAAGCAGCTCTCTAACCCTAGCCCTCAACATAACCCTAAACCTAGGTCCAATCCTAACCCTAACCGTCTCTCTAACCCTAGCCCTCAACATAACCCTAACCCTAGGTCCAATCCTCACCCCAACCGTCTCTCTAACCCTAGCCCTCAACATAACCCTAACCCTAGGTCCAATCCTCACCCTAACCGTCTCTATAACCCTAGCCCTCAACCTAACCCTAACCCTAGGTCCAATCCTAACCCTAACCGTCTCTCTAACCCTAGCCCTCAACATAACCCGAATCCTAGGTCCAATCCTAACCCTAACAGTCTCTCTAAACATAGCCCTCAACATAATCCTAACCCTAGGTCCAATCCTAACCCTAACCCTCTCTCTAAACCTAGCCCTCAACCTAACCCTAACCCTAGGTCCAATCCTAACCCTAACCGTCTCTCTAACCCTAGCCCTCAACATAACCTTAACCCTAGGTCCAATCCTAACCCTAACCGTCTCTCTAACCCTAGCCCTCAACATAACCCGAACCCTAGGTCAAATCCTAAACCTAACCGTCTCTCTAACCCTAGCCCTCAACATAACCCGAAACTTAGGTCCAATCCTAACCCTAACCGTCTCTCTATCCCTAGCCGTCAACATAACCCTAACCCTAGGTCCAATCCTAACACTAACCGTCTCTCTAACCCTAGCCCTCAACATAACCCTACCCCTAGGTCCAATCCTAACCCTAACCGACTCTCTAACCCTAGCCCTCAACATAACCCTAACCCTAGGTCTAATCCTAACCCTAACCGTCTCTCTAACCCTAGCCCTCAACATAACCTTAATCCTAGGTCCAATCCTAACCCTGACCGTCTCTCTAACCCTAGCCCTCAACCTAACCCTAACCGTAGGTCCAATCCTAACCCTAAACGTCTCTCTAACCCTAGCCCTCAACATAACCCCAAACCTAGGTTCAATCCTAACCCTAACCGTCTCTCTAACCCTAGCCCTCAACATAACCCTTACCCTAGTTACAATCCTCACCCTAACCGTCTCTCTAACCCTAGCCCTCAACATAATCCTAACCCTAGGTCCAATCCTAACCCTAACCGCCTTTCTAACCCTAGCCCTCAACATAACCCTAACCCTAGGTCCAATCCTAACCCTAACCGTCTCTCTAACCCTAGCCGTCAACATAACCCAAACCCTAGGTCTAATCCTAACCCTAACCGTCTCTCTAACCCTAGCCCTCAACATAACCCTAACCCTAGGTCCAATCCTAACCCTAACAGTCTCTCTAACCTTAGCCCTCAACATAACCCTAACCCTAGGTCCAATCCTAACCAAAACTGTCTCTCTAACCCTAGCCCTCAACATAACCCTAACCCTAGGTCCAATCCTAACCCAAACCGTCTCTCTAACCCTAGCCCTCAACATAACCCTAACCCTAGGTCCAATCCTAACCCTAACCCTCTCTCTAACCCTAGCCCTCAACATAACCTTAACCCTAGGTACAATCCTAACCCTAACCCTCTCTCTAACCCTAGCCCTCAACATAACTCGAACCCTAGGTCCATTCCTAACCCTAACCGTCTCTCTATCCCTAGCCGTCAACATAACCCTATCCCTAGTTCCAATCCTCACCCTAACCATCTCCCTAACCCTAGCCCTCAACATAACCCTAACCCTACGTCCAATTCTAACCCTAACCGTCTCTCTAACCTTAGCCCTCTACATAAACCTAACCCTACATCCAATCCTAACACTAACAGTCTCTCTAACCCTAGCCTTCAACATAACCCTAACTCTAGGTCCAATCCTCACCCTAACCACCTCTCTAACCGTAGCCCTCAACATAACCCTAACCCTAGGTCCAATCCTAACCCTAACCGTCTCTCTAATCCTAGCCCTCAACATAACCCTAACCCTAGGTCCAATCCTAACCCTGACGGTCTCTCTAACCCTAGCTCTCAACATAACCCTAACCCTAGGCCCAATCCTAACCCTAACCGTCTCTCTAACCCTAGCGCTCAACATAACCCTAACCCTAGGTCCAATCCTAACCCTAACCGTCTCTCTAACCCTAGCCCTCAACATAATCCTAACCCTAGTTCCAATCCTAACCCTAACCTTCTCTCTAAACCTAGCCCTCAACCTAACCCTAACCCTAGGTCCAATCCTAACCCTAAGCAGCTCTCTAACCCTAGCCCTCAACATAACCCTAAACCTAGGTCCAATCCTAACCCTAACCGTCTCTCTAACCCTAGCCCTCAACATAACCCTAACCCTAGGTCCAATCCTCACCGCAACCGTCTCTCTAACCCTAGCCCTCAACATAACCCTAACCCTAGGTCCAAACCTCACCCTAACCGTCTCTATAACCCTAGCCCTCAAACTAACCCTAACCCTAGATCCAATCCTAACCCTAACCGTCTCTCTAACCCTAGCCCTCAACATAACCCGAATCCTAGGTCCAATCCTAACCCTAACAGTCTCTCTAAACATAGCCCTCAACATAACCCTAACCCTAGGTCCAATCCAAACCCTAACCCTCTCTCTAACCCTAGCCCTCAACATAACCCTAACCCTAGTCCAATCCTAACCCTAACAGTCTCTCTAACCCTAGCCCTCAACATAACTCTAACCCTAGGTCCAATCCTCACCATAACCGTCTCTCTAACCCTAGCCCTCAACATAAGCCTAACCCTAGGTCCAATCCTCACCCTAACCGTCTCTCTAACCCTAGCCCTCAACATAACCCTAACCCTAGGTCCAATCCTAACCCTAACCGTCTCTCTAACCCTAGCCCTCAACATAACTCTAACCCTAGGTCCAATCCTAACCCTGACGGTCTCTCTAACCCTAGCCCTCAACATAACTATAACCCTAGGTCCAATCCTAACCCTAACCGTCTCTCTAACCGTAGCACTCAACATAACTATAACCCTAGGTCCAATCTTAACCCTAACCGTCTCTCTAACACTAGCCCTCAACCGAACCCTAACCCTAGGTCCAATCCAAACCCTAAGCATCTCTCTAACCCTAGCCCTCAACATAACCCGAACCCTAGGTCCAATCCTAACCCTAACCGTCTCTCTAACCGTAGCCCTCAACATAACCCTATCCCTAGGTCCAATCCTAACCCTAACCGTCTCTCTAACCCTAGCCCTCAACATAACCCTAACCCTAGGTCCAATCCTCACCCTAACCGACTCTCTAACCCTAGCCCTCAACATAACCCTAACCCTAGGTCCAATCCTAACCCTAACCGTCTCTCTAACCCTAGCCCTCTACATAATCCTAACCCTAGTTCCAATCCTAACCCTAACCGTCTCTCTAAACCTAGCCCTCAACCTAACCCTAACCCTAGGTCCAATCCTAACCCTAACCGTCTCTCTAACCCTAGCCCTCAACATAACCTAAACCCTAAGTCCAATCCTAACCCTAACCCTCTCTCTAACCCTACCCCTCAACATAACCCGAACCCTAGGTCCAATGCTAACCCTAACCGTCTCTCTAACCCTAGCCCTCAACATAACTCTAACCCTAGGTCCAATCCTAACCCTAACCGTCTCTCTAACCCTAGCACTCAACCTAACCCTAACCCTAGGTCCAATCCTAACCCTAACCGTCTCTCTAACCCAAGCCCTCAACCTAACCCTAACCCTAGGTCCAATCCTAACCCTAAGCAGCTCTCTAACCCTAGCCCTCAACATAACCCTAAACCTAGGTCCAATCCTAACCCTAACCGTCTCTCTAACCCTAGCCCTCAACATAACCCTAAACCTAGGTCCAATCCTAACCCTAACCGTCTCTCTAACCCGAGCCCTCAACATAACCCGAACCCTAGGTCCAATCCTAACCCTAACCGTCTCTCTAACCCTAGCCCTCAACATAACCCGAATCCTAGGTCCAATCCTAACCCTAACAGTCTCTCTAAACATAGCCCTCAACATAACCCTAACCCTAGGTCCAATCCAAACCCTAACCCTCTCTCTAACCCTAGCCCTCAACATAACCCTAACCCTAGTCCAATCCTAACCCTAACAGTCTCTCTAACCCTAGCCCTCAACATAACTCTAACCCTAGGTCCAATCCTCACCCTAAGCATCTCTCTAACCCTAGCCCTCAACATAACCCTAACCCTAGGTCCAATCCTCACCCTAACCGTCTCTCTAAACCTAGCCTTCAACATAACCCTAACCCTAGGTCCAATCCTCACCCTAACCGTCTCTCTAACCCTAGCCCTCAACATAACACTAACCCTAGGTCCAATCCTCACCCTAACCGTCTCTCTAACCCTAGCCCTCAACAAAACCCTAACCCTAGGTCCAATCCTAACCTTAACCGTCTCTCTAACCGTAGCACTCAACATAACCCTAACCCTAGGTCCAATCCTAACCCTAACCGTCTCTCTAACCCAAGCCCTCAACATAACCCGAACCCTAGGTCCAATCCTAACCCTAACCGTCTCTCTAACCCTAGCCCTCAACATAACCCGAACCGTAGGTCCAGTCCTAACCCTAACCGTCTCTCTAACCATAGCCCTCAACATAACCCTAACCCTAGGTCCAGTCCTAACCCTAACCGTCTCTCTAACCCTAGCCCTCAACATAACTCTAACCCTAGGTCCAATCCTAACCCTAACCGTCTCTCTAACCCTAGCACTCAACCTAACCCTAACCCTAGGTCCAATCCTAACCCTTACCGTCTCTCTAACCCAAGCCATCAACCTAACCCTAATCCTAGGTCCAATCCTAACCCTAAGCATCTCTCTAACCTTAGCCCTCAACATAACCCTAACCCTAGGTCCAATCCTAACCCTAACCGTCTCTCTAACCCTAGCCCTCAACATAACCCTAACCCTAGGTCCAATCCTCACCCTAACCGTCTCTCTAACCCTAGCCCTCAACATAACAATAACCCTAGGTCCAATCCTAACCCTAACCGTCTCTCTAACCTTAGCCCTCAACATAACTCTAACCCTAGGTCCAATCCTAACCCTAACCGTCTCTCTAACCCTTGCACTCAACCTAACCTTAACCGTAGGTCCAATCCTAACCCTAACCGTCTCTCTAAACCAAGCCCTCAACCTAACCCTAACCCTAGGTCCAATCCTAACCCTAAGCATCTCTCTAACCCTAGCCCTCAACATAACACTAACCCTAGGTCCAATCCTAACCCTAAGCATCTCTCTAACCCTAGCTCTCAACATAACTCTAACCCTAGGTCCAATCCTAACCCTAACCGTCTCTCTAATCCTGGCACTCAACCTAACCCTAACCCTAGGTTCAATCCTAACCCTTACCGTCTCTCTAACCCAAGCCCTCAACCTAACCCTAATCCTAGGTCCAATCCTAACCCTAAGCATCTCTCTAACCCTAGCCCTCAACATAACCCTAACCCTAGGTCCAATCCTAACCCTAACCGTCTCTCTAACCCTAGCCCTCAACATAACCCTAACCCTAGGTCCAATCCTCACCCTAACCGTCTCTCTAACCCTAGCCCTCAACATAACAATAACCCTAGGTCCAATCCTAACCCTAACCGTCTCTCTAACCTTAGCCCTCAACATAACTCTAACCCTAGGTCCAATCCTAACCCTAACCGTCTCTCTAACCCTTGCACTCAACCTAACCTTAACCGTAGGTCCAATCCTAACCCTAACCGTCTCTCTAAACCAAGCCCTCAACCTAACCCTAACCCTAGGTCCAATCCTAACCCTAAGCATCTCTCTAACCCTAGCCCTCAACATAACCCTAACCCTAGGTCCAATCCTAACCCTAACCGTCTCTCTAACCCTAGCCCTCAACATAACCCTAACCCTAGGTCCAATCCTAACCCTAACCGTCTCTCTAACCCTGGCCCTCAACATAACCCTAACCCTAGGTCCAATCCTCACCCTAACAGTCTCTCTAACCCTAGCCCTCAACATAACCCTAACCCTAGGTCCAATCCTAACCCTAACCGTCTCTCTAACCCAAGCCCTCAACGTAAAACTAACCCTAGGTCCAATCCTAACCCTAAGCATCTCTCTAACCCTAGCCCTCAACATAACCCTAACCCTAGGTCCAATCCTAACCCTAACTGTCTCTCTAACCCTTGCCCTCAACATAACCCTAACCCTAGGTCCAATCCTCACCCTAACCGTCTCTCTAACCCTAGCCCTCAACATAACACTAAGCCTAGGTCCAATCCTCACCATAACCGTCTCTCTAACCCTAGCCCTCAACATAACCCTAACCCTAGGTCCAATCCTAACCTTAACCGTCTCTCTAACCCTAGCCCTCAACCTAACACTGACCCTAGATCCAATCCTAACCCTAACCGTCTCTCTAACCCTAGCCCTCAACATAACCCGAACCCTAGATCCAATCCTAACCCTAACCGTCTCTCTAACCCTAGCCCTCAACATAACCCGAATCGTAGGTCCAATCCTAACCCTAACCGTCTCTCTAACCATAGCCCTCAACATAACCCTAACCCTAGGTCCAGTCCTAACCCTAACCGTCTCTCTAACCCTAGCCCTCAACATAACTCTAACCCTAGGTCCAATCCTAACCGTAACCGTCTCTCTAACCCTAGCACTCAACCTAACCCTAACCCTAGGTCCAATCCTAACCCTTACAGTCTCTCTAACCCAAGCCCTCAACCTAACCCTAATCCTAGGTAATATCCTAACCCTAAGCATCTCTCTAACCCTAGCCCTCAACATAACCCTAACCCTAGGTCCAATCCTAACCCTAACCGTCTCTCTAACCCTAGCCCTCAACATAACCCTAACCCTAGGTCCAATCCTCACCCTAACCGTCTCTCTAACACTAGCCCTCAACATAACAATAACCCTAGGTCCAATCCTAACCCTAACCGTCTCTCTAACCTTAGCCCTCAACATAACTCTAACCCTAGGTCCAATCCTAACCCTAACCGTCTCTCTAACCCTTGCACTCAATCTAACCTTAACCGTAGGTCCAATCCTAACCCTAACCGTCTCTCTAAACCAAGCCCTCAACCTAACCCTAACCCTAGGTCCAATCCTAACCCTAAGCATCTCTCTAACCCTAGCCCTCAACATAACCCTAACCCTAGGTCCAATCCTAACCCTAACCGTCTCTCTAACCCTAGCCCTCAACATAACCCGAAACCTAGGTCCAATCCTAACCCTAACCGTCTTTCTAACGCTAGCCCTCAACATAACCCTAACCCTAGGTCCAATCCTCACCCTAACAGTCTCTCTAACCCTAGCCCTCAACATAACCCTAACCCTAGGTCAAATCCTAACCCTAACCGTCTCTCTAACCAAAGCCCTCAACCTAACACTAACCCTAGGTCCAATCCTAACCCTAAGCATCTCTCTAACCCTAGCCCTCAACATAATCCTAAACCTAGTTCCAATCCTAACCCTAACCGTCTCTCTAACCCTTGCCCTCAACATAACCCTAACCCTAGGTCCAATCCTCACCCTAACCGTCTCTCTAACCCTAGCCCTCAACATAACACTAACCCTAGGTCCAATCCTCACCCTAACCGTCTCTCTAACCCTAGCCCTCAACATAACCCTAATCCTAGGTCCAATCCTAAACTTAACCGTCTCTCTAACCCTAGCCCTCAACCTAACACTGACCCTAGATCCAATCCTAACCCTGACCGTCTCTCTAACCCTAGCCCTCAACATAACCCGAACCCTAGGTCCAATCCTAACCCTAACCGTCTCTCTAACCCTAGCCCTCAACATAACCCGAATCGTAGGTCCAATCCTAACCCTAACCGTCTCTCTAACCATAGCCCTCAACATAACCCTAACCCTAGGTCCAATCCTAACGCTAACCGTCTCTCTAACCCTAGCCCTCAACATAACCCTAACCCTAGGTCCAATCCTAACGCTAACCGTCTCTCTAACCCTAGCCCTCAACATAACCCTAACCCTAGGTCCAATCCTAACCCTAACCGTCTCTCTAAATCTAGCCCTCAACATAACCTTAATCCTAGGTCCAATCCTAACCCTAACCGTCTCTCTAACCCTAGCCCTCAAAATAACCCTAACCCTAGGTCCAATCTTAACCTTAACCGTCTCTCTAACCCTAGCCCTCACCATAACACTAACCCTAGGTCCAATCCTCACCCTAACCGTCTCTCTAAACATAGCCCTCAACATAACCCTAACACTAGGTCCAATCCTAACCCTAACCCTCTCTCTAACCCTAGCCCTCAACATAACCCTAACCCTAGGTCCAATCCTCACCCTAACCGTCTCTATAACCCTAGCCCTCAACCTAACCCTAACCCTAGGTCCAATCCTAACCCTAACCTTCTCTCTAACCCTAGCCCTCAACATAACCCTAATCCTAGGTCCAATCCTAACCCTTACCGTCTCTCTAACCCAAGCCCTCAACCTAACCCTAATCCTAGGTCCAATCCTAACCCTAACCTTCTCTCTAACCCTAGCCCTCAACATAACCCTAACCCTAGGTTCAATCCTAACCCTTACCGTCTCTCTAACCCAAGCCCTCAACCTAACCCTAATCCTAGGTCCAATCCTAACCCTAAGCATCTCTCTAACCCTAGCCCTCAACATAACCCTAACCCTAGGTCCAATCCTAACCCTAACCGTCTCTCTAACCCTAACCCTCAACATAACCCTAACCCTAGGTCCAATCCTCACCCTAACCGTCTCTCTAACCCTAGCCCTCAACATAACAATAACCCTAGGTCCAATCCTAACCCTAACCGTCTCTCTAACCTTAGCCCTCAACATAACTCTAACCCTAGGTCCAATCCTAACCCTAACCCTCTCTCTAACCCTTGCACTCAACCTAACCTTAACCGTAGGTCCAATCCTAACCCTAACCGTCTCTCTAAACCAAGCCCTCAACCTAACCCTAACCCTAGGTCCAATCCTAACCCTAAGCATCTCTCTAACCCTAGCCCTCAACATAACCCTAACCCTAGGTCCAATCCTAACCCTAACCGTCTCTCTAACCCTAGCCCTCAACATAACCCTAACCCTAGGTCCAATCCTAACCCTAACCGTCTCTCTAACCCTGGCCCTCAACATAACCCTAACCCTAGGTCCAATCCTCACCCTAACAGTCTCTCTAACCCTAGCCCTCAACATAACCCTAACCCTAGGTCCAATCCTAACCCTAACCGTCTCTCTAACCCAAGCCCTCAACGTAAAACTAACCCTAGGTCCAATCCTAACCCTAAGCATCTCTCTAACCCTAGCCCTCAACATAACCCTAACCCTAGGTCCAATCCTAACCCTAACTGTCTCTCTAACCCTTGCCCTCAACATAACCCTAACCCTAGGTCCAATCCACACCCTAACCGTCTCTCTAACCCTAGCCCTCAACATAACACTAAGCCTAGGTCCAATCCTCACCATAACCGTCTCTCTAACCCTAGCCCTCAACATAACCCTAACCCTAGGTCCAATCCTAACCTTAACCGTCTCTCTAACCCTAGCCCTCAACCTAACACTGACCCTAGATCCAATCCTAACCCTAACCGTCTCTCTAACCCTAGCCCTCAACATAACCCGAACCCTAGATCCAATCCTAACCCTAACCGTCTCTCTAACCCTAGCCCTCAACATAACCCGAATCGTAGGTCCAATCCTAACCCTAACCGTCTCTCTAACCATAGCCCTCAACATAACCCTAACCCTAGGTCCAGTCCTAACCCTAACCGTCTCTCTAACCCTAGCCCTCAACATAACTCTAACCCTAGGTCCAATCCTAACCCTAACCGTCTCTCTAACCCTAGCACTCAACCTAACCCTAACCCTAGGTCCAATCCTAACCCTAACCGTCTCTCTAACCCTAGCCCTCAACATAACCCGAACCCTAGGTCCAATCCTAACCCTAACCGTCTCTCTAACCCTAGCCCTCAACATAACCCGAATCCTAGGTCCAATCCTAACCCTAACAGTCTCTCTAAACATAGCCCTCAACATAACAATAACCCTAGGTCCAATCCTAACCCTAACCGTCTCTCTAACCTTAGCCCTCAACATAACTCTAACCCTAGGTCCAATCCTAACCCTAACCGTCTCTCTAACCCTTGCACTCAACCTAACCTTAACCGTAGGTCCAATCCTAACCCTAACCGTCTCTCTAAACCAAGCCCTCAACCTAACTCTAACCCTAGGTCCAATCCTCACCCTAACCGTCTCTCTAACCCTAGCCCTCAACATAACACTAACCCTAGGTCCAATCCTCACCCTAACCGTCTCTCTAACCCTAGCCCTCAACATAACCCTAACCCTAGGTCCAATCCTAACCTTAACCGTCTCTCTAACCCTAGCCCTCAACCTAACACTGACCCTAGATCCAATCCTAACCCTGACCGTCTCTCTAACCCTAGCCCTCAACATAACCCGAACCCTAGGTCCAATCCTAACCCTAACCGTCTCTCTAACCCTAGCCCTCAACATAACCCGAATCGTAGGTCCAATCCTAACCCTAACAATCTCTCTAACCATAGCCCTTAACATAACCCTAACCCTAGGTCCAATCCTAACGCTAACCGTCTCTCTAACCCTAGCCCTCAACATAACCCTAACCCTAGGTCCAATCCTAACGCTAACCGTCTCTCTAACCCTAGCCCTCAACATAACCCTAACCCTAGGTCCAATCCTAACCCTAACCGTCTCTCTAACCCTAGCCCTCAACATAACCTTAATCCTAGGTCCAATCCTAACCCTAACCGTCTCTCTAACCCTAGCCCTCAAAATAACCCTAACCCTAGGTCCAATCTTAACCTTAACCGTCTCTCTAACCCTAGCCCTCACCATAACACTAACCCTAGGTCCAATCCTCACCCTAACCGTCTCTCTAAACATAGCCCTCAACATAACCCTAACACTAGGTCCAATCCTAACCCTAACCCTCTCTCTAACCCTAGCCCTCAACATAACCCTAACCCTAGGTCCAATCCTCACCCTAACCGTCTCTATAACCCTAGCCCTCAACCTAACCCTAACCCTAGGTCCAATCCTAACCCTAACCTTCTCTCTAACCCTAGCCCTCAACATAACCCTAATCCTAGGTCCAATCCTAACCCTTACCGTCTCTCTAACCCAAGCCCTCAACCTAACCCTAATCCTAGGTCCAATCCTAACCCTAACCTTCTCTCTAACCCTAGCCCTCAACATAACCCTAACCCTAGGTTCAATCCTAACCCTTACCGTCTCTCTAACCCAAGCCCTCAACCTAACCCTAATCCTAGGTCCAATCCTAACCCTAAGCATCTCTCTAACCCTAGCCCTCAACATAACCCTAACCCTAGGTCCAATCCTAACCCTAACCGTCTCTCTAACCCTAGCCCTCAACATAACCCTAACCCTAGGTCCAATCCTCACCCTAACCGTCTCTCTAACCCTAGCCCTCAACATAACAATAACCCTAGGTCCAATCCTAACCCTAACCGTCTCTCTAACCTTAGCCCTCAACATAACTCTAACCCTAGGTCCAATCCTAACCCTAACCGTCTCTCTAACCCTTGCACTCAACCTAACCTTAACCGTAGGTCCAATCCTAACCCTAACCGTCTCTCTAAACCAAGCCCTCAACCTAACCCTAACCCTAGGTCCAATCCTAACCCTAAGCATCTCTCTAACCCTAGCCCTCAACATAACCCTAACCCTAGGTCCAATCCTAACCCTAACCGTCTCTCTAACCCTAGCCCTCAACATAACCCTAACCCTAGGTCCAATCCTAACCCTAACCGTCTCTCTAACCCTGGCCCTCAACATAACCCTAACCCTAGGTCCAATCCTCACCCTAACAGTCTCTCTAACCCTAGCCCTCAACATAACCCTAACCCTAGGTCCAATCCTAACCCTAACCGTCTCTCTAACCCAAGCCCTCAACGTAAAACTAACCCTAGGTCCAATCCTAACCCTAAGCATCTCTCTAACCCTAGCCCTCAACATAACCCTAACCCTAGGTCCAATCCTAACCCTAACTGTCTCTCTAACCCTTGCCCTCAACATAACCCTAACCCTAGGTCCAATCCTCACCCTAACCGTCTCTCTAACCCTAGCCCTCAACATAACACTAAGCCTAGGTCCAATCCTCACCATAACCGTCTCTCTAACCCTAGCCCTCAACATAACCCTAACCCTAGGTCCAATCCTAACCTTAACCGTCTCTCTAACCCTAGCCCTCAACCTAACACTGACCCTAGATCCAATCCTAACCCTAACCGTCTCTCTAACCCTAGCCCTCAACATAACCCGAACCCTAGATCCAATCCTAACCCTAACCGTCTCTCTAACCCTAGCCCTCAACATAACCCGAATCGTAGGTCCAATCCTAACCCTAACCGTCTCTCTAACCATAGCCCTCAACATAACCCTAACCCTAGGTCCAGTCCTAACCCTAACCGTCTCTCTAACCCTAGCCCTCAACCTAACACTGACCCTAGATCCAATCCTAACCCTAACCGTCTCTCTAACCCTAGCCCTCAACATAACCCGAACCCTAGATCCAATCCTAACCCTAACCGTCTCTCTAACCCTAGCCCTCAACATAACCCGAATCGTAGGTCCAATCCTAACCCTAACCGTCTCTCTAACCATAGCCCTCAACATAACCCTAACCCTAGGTCCAGTCCTAACCCTAACCGTCTCTCTAACCCTAGCCCTCAACATAACTCTAACCCTAGGTCCAATCCTAACCCTAACCGTCTCTCTAACCCAAGCCCTCAACCTAACCCTAATCCTAGGTCCAATCCTAACCCTAAGCATCTCTCTAACCCTAGCCCTCAACATAACCCTAACCCTAGGTCCAATCCTAACCCTAACCGTCTCTCTAACCCTAGCCCTCAACATAACCCTAACCCTAGGTCCAATCCTCACCCTAACCGTCTCTCTAACACTAGCCCTCAACATAACAATAACCCTAGGTCCAATCCTAACCCTAACCGTCTCTCTAACCTTAGCCCTCAACATAACTCTAACCCTAGGTCCAATCCTAACCCTAACCGTCTCTCTAACCCTTGCACTCAACCTAACCTTAACCGTAGGTCCAATCCTAACCCTAACCGTCTCTCTAAACCAAGCCCTCAACCTAACCCTAACCCTAGGTCCAATCCTAACCCTAAGCATCTCTCTAACCCTAGCCCTCAACATAACCCTAACCCTAGGTCCAATCCTAACCCTAAGCATCTCTCTAACCCTAGCCCTCAACATAATCCTAAACCTAGTTCCAATCCTAACCCTAACCGTCTCTCTAACCCTTGCCCTCAACATAACCCTAACCCTAGGTCCAATCCTCACCCTAACCGTCTCTCTAACCCTAGCCCTCAACATAACACTAACCCTAGGTCCAATCCTCAACCTAACCGTCTCTCTAACCCTAGCCCTCAACATAACCCTAACCCTAGGTCCAATCCTAACCTTAACCGTCTCTCTAACCCTAGCCCTCAACCTAACACTGACCCTAGATCCAATCCTAACCCTGACCGTCTCTCTAACCCTAGCCCTCAACATAACCCGAACCCTAGGTCCAATCCTAACCCTAACCGTCTCTCTAACCCTAGCCCTCAACATAACCCGAATCGTAGGTCCAATCCTAACCCTAACCGTCTCTCTAACCATAGCCCTCAACATAACCCTAACCCTAGGTCCAATCCTAACGCTAACCGTCTCTCTAACCCTAGCCCTCAACATAACCCTAACCCTAGGTCCAATCCTAACGCTAACCGTCTCTCTAACCCTAGCCCTCAACATAACCCTAACCCTAGGTCCAATCCTAACCCTAACCGTCTCTCTAAATCTAGCCCTCAACATAACCTTAATCCTAGGTCCAATCCTAACCCTAACCGTCTCTCTAACACTAGCCCTCAAAATAACCCTAACCCTAGGTCCAATCTTAACCTTAACCGTCTCTCTAACCCTAGCCCTCACCATAACACTAACCCTAGGTCCAATCCTCACCCTAACCGTCTCTCTAAACATAGCCCTCAACATAACCCTAACACTAGGTCCAATCCTAACCCTAACCCTCTCTCTAACCCTAGCCCTCAACATAACCCTAACCCTAGGTCCAATCCTCACCCTAACCGTCTCTATAACCCTAGCCCTCAACCTAACCCTAACCCTAGGTCCAATCCTAACCCTAACCTTCTCTCTAACCCTACCCCTCAACATAACCCTAATCCTAGGTCCAATCCTAACCCTAACAGTCTCTCTAACCATAGCCCTCAACATAACCCTATCCCTAGGTCCAATCCTAACCCTAACCCTCTCTCTAACCCTAGCCCTCAACATAACCCTAACCCTAGTCCAATCCTAACCCTAACAGTCTCTCTAACCCTAGCCCTCAACATAACTCTAACCCTAGGTCCAATCCTAACCCTAACCGTCTCTCTAACCCTAGCACTCAACCTAACCCTAACCCTAGGTCCAATCCTAACCCTAAGCGTCTCTCAATCCTAGCACTCAATCTAACCCTAACCCTAGGTCCAATCCTAACCCTAACCGTCTCTATAACCCTAGCCCTCAACCTAACCCTAACCCTACGTCCAATCCTAACCCTTAGCATCTCTTTAACCCTAGCCCTCGACATAACCCTATCCCTAGGTCCAATCCTCACCCTAACCGTCTCTCTAACCCTACCCCTCAACAAAACCCTAACCCTAGGTCCAATCCTCACCCTAACCGTCTCTCTAACCCTAGCCCTCAACATAACTCTAACCCTAGGTCCAATCCTAACCCTAACCGTCTCTCTAACCTTAGCCCTCAACATAACTCTAACCCTAGGTCCAATCCTAACCCTAACCGTCTCTCTAACCCTTGCACTCAACCTAACCTTAACCGTAGGTCCAATCCTAACCCTAACCGTCTCTCTAAACCAAGCCCTCAACCTAACCCTAACCCTAGGTCCAATCCTAACCCTAAGCATCTCTCTAACCCTGGCCCTCAACATAACCCTAACCCTAGGTCCAATCCTAACCCTAACCGTCTCTCTAGCCCTAGCCCTCAACATAACCCGAACCCTAGGTCCAATCCTAACCCTAACCGTCTTTCTAAACCTAGCCCTCAACATAACCCTAACCCTAGGTCCAATCCTAACCCTAACCGTCTCTCTAACCCTAGCCCTCAACAAAACCCTAACCCTAGGTCCAATCCTCACCCTAACCGTCTCTCTAACCCTAGCCCTCAACATAACCCTAACCCTAGGTCCAATCCTAACCCTAACAGTCTCTCTAACCCAAGCCCTCAACCTAACACTAACCCTAGGTCCAATCCTAACCCTAAGCATCTCTCTAACCCTAGCCCTCAACATAACCCTAACGCTAGGTCCAATCCTAACCCTAACCGTCTCTCTAACCCTAGCCCTCAAGATAACCCTAACCCTAGGTCCAATCCTAACCCTAACCGTCTCTAACCCTAGCCCTCAACATAACCCTAACCCTAGGTCCAATCCTAACCAAAACTGTCTCTCTAACCCTAGCCCTCAACATAACCCTAACCCTAGGTCCAATCCTAACCCAAACCGTCTCTCTAACCCTAGCCCTCAACATAACCCTAACCCTAGGTCCAATCCTAACCCTAACCCTCTCTCTAACCCTAGCCCTCAACATAACCTTAACCCTAGGTACAATCCTAACCCTAACCCTCTCTCTAACCCTAGCCCTCAACATAACCCGAACCCTAGGTCCATTCCTAACCCTAACCGTCTCTCTAACCCTAGCCCTCAACATAACCCGAACCATACGTCCAATCCTAACCCTAACCGTCTCTCTATCCCTAGCCGTCAACATAACCCTATCCCTAGGTCCAATCCTCACCCTAACCATCTCCCTAACCCTAGCCCTCAACATAACCCTAACCCTACGTCCAATTCTTACCCTAACCGTCTCTCTAACCTTAGCCCTCTACATAAACCTAACCCTACGTCCAATCCTAACCCTAACAGTCTCTCTAACCCTAGCCTTCAACATAACCCTAACTCTAGGTCCAATCCTCACCCTAACCACCTCTCTAACCCTAGCCCTCAACATAACCCTAACCCTAGGTCCAATCCTAACCCTAACCGTCTCTCTAATCCTAGCCCTCAACATAACCCTAACCCTAGGTCCAATCCTAACCCTGACGGTCTCTCTAACCCTAGCTCTCAACATAACCCTAACCCTAGGCCCAATCCTAACCCTAACCGTCTCTCTAACCCTAGCGCTCAACATAACCCTAACCCTAGGTCCAATCCTAACCCTAACCGTCTCTCTAACCCTAGCCCTCAACCTAACCCTCACCGTAGGTCCAATCCTAACCCTAACCGTCTCTCTAACCCTAGGCCTCAACCTAACCGTAACCCTAGGTCCAACCCTAACCCTAACCGCCTCTCTAACCCTAGCCCTCAACATAACCCTAACCCTAGGTCCAATCCTAACCCTAACCGTCTCTCTAACCCTAGCTCTCAACATAACCCTAACCCTAGGTCCAATCCTAACCCTAACCGTCTCTCTAACCGTAGCCCTCAACATAACCCTAACCCTAGGTCCAATCCTAACCCTAACCGTCTCTCTAACCCTAGCCCTCAACATAACCCTAACCCTAGGTCCAATCCTCACCCTAACCGACTCTCTAACCCTAGCCCTCAACATAACCCTAACCCTAGGTCCAATCCTAACCCTAACCATCTCTCTAACCCTAGCCCTCAACATAATCCTAACCCTAGTTCCAATCCTAACCCTAACCATCTCTCTAAACCTAGCCCTCAACCTAACCCTAACCCTAGGTCCAATCCTAACCCTAACCGTCTCTCTAACCCTAGCGCTCAACATAACCTAAACCCTAAGTCCAATCCTAACCCTAACCCTCTCTCTAACCCTACCCCTCAACATAACCCGAACCCTAGGTCCAATCCTAACCCTAACCGTCTCTCTAACCCTAGCCCTCAACATAACTCTAACCCTAGGTCCAATCCTAACCCTAACCGTCTCTCTAACCCTAGCACTCAACCTAACCCTAACCCTAGGTCCAATCCTAACCCTAACCGTCTCTCTAACCCAAGCCCTCAACCTAACCCTAACCCTAGGTCCAATCCTAACCCTAAGCAGCTCTCTAACCCTAGCCCTCAACATAACCCTAAACCTAGGTCCAATCCTAACCCTAACCGTCTCTAACCCTAGCCCTCAACATAACCCTAACCCTAGGTCCAATCCTCACCCCAACCGTCTCTCTAACCCTAGCCCTCAACATAACCCTAACCCTAGGTCCAATCCTCACCCTAACCGTCTCTATAACCCTAGCCCTCAACCTAACCCTAACCCTAGGTCCAATCCTAACCCTAACCGTCTCTCTAACCCTAGCCCTCAACATAACCCGAATACTAGGTCCAATCCTAACCCTAACAGTCTCTCTAAACATAGCCCTCAACATAATCCTAACCCTAGGTCCAATCCTAACCCTAACCCTCTCTCTAAACCTAGCCCTCAACCTAACCCTAACCCTAGGTCCAATCCTAACCCTAACCGTCTCTCTAACCCTAGCCCTCAACATAACCTTAACCCTAGGTCCAATCCTAACCCTAACCCTCTCTCTAACCCTAGCCCTCAACACAACCCGAACCCTAGGTCAAATCCTAAACCTAACCGTCTCTCTAACCCTAGCCCTCAACATAACCCGAACCTTAGGTCCAATCCTAACCCTAACAGTCTCTCTATCCCTAGCCGTCAACATAACCCTAACCCTAGGTCCAATCCTAACACTAACCGTCTCTCTAACCCTAGCCCTCAACATAACCCTACCCCTAGGTCCAATACTAACCCTAACCGACTCTCTAACCCTAGCCCTCAACATAACCCGAACCCTAGGTCAAATCCTAAACCTAACGGTCTCTCTAACCCTAGCCCTCAACATAACCCGAACCTTAGGTCCAATCCTAACCCTAACCGTCTCTCTATCCCTAGCCGTCAACATAACCCTAACCCTAGGTCCAATCCTAACACTAACCGTCTCTCTAACCCTAGCCCTCAACATAACTCTAACCCTAGGTCCAATCCTAACCCTAACCGACTCTCTAACCCTAGCCCTCAACATAACCCTAACCCTAGGTCTAATCCTAACCCTAACCGTCTCTCTAACCCTAGCCCTCAACATAACCTTAATCCTAGGTCCAATCCTAACCCTGACCGTCTCTCTAAACCTAGCCCTCAAAATAACCCTAACCCTAGGTCCAATCTTAACCCTAACCGTCTCTCTAACCCTAGCCCTCACCATAAGGCTAACCCTAGGTCCAATCCTCACCCTAACCGTCTCTCTAACCCTAGCCCTCAACCTAACCCAAACCGTAGGTCCAATCCTCACCCTAGCCGTCTCTCTAACCCTAGCCCTCAACCTAACCCTAACCGTAGGTCCAATCCTAACCCTAAACGTCTCTCTAACCCTAGCCCTCAACATAACCCCAAACCTAGGTTCAATCCTAACCCTAACCGTCTCTCTAACCCTAGCCCTCAACATAACCCTTACCCTAGTTACAATCCTCACCCTAACCGTCTCTCTAACCCTAGCCCTCAACATAATCCTAACCCTAGGTCCAATCCTAACCCTAACCGCCTCTCTAACCCTAGCCCTCAACATAACCCTAACCCTAGGTCCAATCCTAACCCTAACCGTCTCTCTAACCCTAGCCGTCAACATAACCCAAACCCTAGGTCCAATCCTCACCCTAACCGACTCTCTAACCCTAACCCTCAACATAAACCTAACCCTAGGTCCAATCCTAACCCTAACCGTCTCTCTGACCCTAGCCCTCAACATAATCCTAACCCTAGGTCCAATCCTAACCCTAACCGTCTCTCTAACCGTAGCCCTCAACATGACCCTAACCCTAGGTCCAATCCTAACCCAAACCGTCTCTCTAACCCTAGCCCTCAACATAACCCTAACCCTAGGTCCAATCCTCACCCAAACCGACTCTCTAACCTAGCCCTCAACATAACCCTAACCTTATGTCCAATCCTAACCCTATCTGTCTCTTTAACCCTAGCCCTCAACATAATCCTAACCTTAGGTCCAATCCTAACCCTAACCCTCTCTCTAAACCTAGCCCTCAACCTAACCCTAAACCTAGGTCCAATCCTAACCCTAACCGTCTCTCTAAACCTAGCCCTCAACATAACCTTAACCCTAGGTCCAATCCTAACCCTAACCCTCTCTCTAACCCTAGCCCTCAACATAACCCGAACCCTAGGTCAAATCCTAAACCTAACGGTCTCTCTAACCCTAGCCCTCAACATAACCCGAACCTTAGGTCCAATCCTAACCCTAACCGTCTCTCTATCCCTAGCCGTCAACATAACCCTAACCCTAGGTCCAATCCTAACACTAACCGTCTCTCTAACCCTAGCCCTCAACATAACCCTAATCCTAGGTCCAATCCTAACCCTGACCGTCTCTCTAACCCTAGCCCTCAAAATAACCCTAACCCTAGGTCCAATCTTAACCCTAACCGTCTCTCTAACCCTAGCCCTCACCATAAGGCTAACCCTAGGTCCAATCCTCACCCTAACCGTCTCTCTAACCCTAGCCCTCAACCTAACCCTAACCGTAGGTCCAATCCTCACCCTAGCCGTCTCTCTAACCCTAGCCCTCAACCTAACGCTAACCGTAGGTCCAATCCTAATCCTAAACGTCTCCCTAACCCTAGCCCTCAACATAACCCCAAACCTAGGTTCAATCCTAACCCTAACCGTCTCTCTAACCCTAGCCCTCAACATAACCCTTACCCTAGTTACAATCCTCAACCTAACCGTCTCTCTAACCCTAGCCCTCAACATAACCCTAACCCTAGGTCCAATCCTAACTCTAACCGCCTCTCTAACCCTAGCCCTCAACATAACCCTAACCCTAGGTCCAATCCTAACCCTAACCGTCTCTCTAACCCTAGCCGTCAACATAACCCAAACCCTAGGTCCAATCCTAACCCTAACCGTCTCTCTAACCCTAGCCCTCAACATAACCCTAACCCTAGGTCCAATCCTAACCCTAACAGTCTCTCTAACCTTAGCCCTCAACATAACCCTAACTCTAGGTCCAATCCTAACCAAAACTGTCTCTCTAACCCGAGCCCTCAACATAACCCTAACCCTAGGTCCAATCCTAACCCAAACCGTCTCTCTAACCCTAGCCCTCAACATAACCCTAACCCTAGGTCCAATCCTAACCCTAACCCTCTCTCTAACCCTAGCCCTCAACATAACCTTAACCCTAGGTACAATCCTAACCCTAACCCTCTCTCTAACGCTAGCCCTCAACATAACCCGAACCCTAGGTCCATTCCTAACCCTAACCGTCTCTCTAACCCTAGCCCTCAACATAACCCGAACCATACGTCCAATCCTAACCCTAACCGTCTCTCTATCCCTAGCCGTCAACATAACCCTATCTCTAGGTCCAATCCTCACCCTAACCATCTCCCTAACCCTAGCCCTCAACATAACCCTAACCCTACGTCCAATTCTAACCCTAACCGTCTCTCTAACCTTAGCCCTCTACATAAACCTAACCCTACGTCCAATCCTAACCCTAACAGTCTCTCTAACCCTAGCCTTCAACATAACCCTAACTCTAGGTCCAATCCTCACCCTAACCACCTCTCTAACCCTAGCCCTCAACATAACCCTAACCCTAGGTCCAATCCTAACCCTAACCGTCTCTCTAATCCTAGCCCTCAACATAACCCTAACCCTAGGTCCAATCCTAACCCTGACGGTCTCTCTAACCCTAGCTCTCAACATAACCCTAACCCTAGGCCCAATCCTAACCCTAACCGTCTCTCTAACCCTAGCGCTCAACATAACCCTAACCCTAGGTCCAATCCTAACCCTAACCGTCTCTCTAACCCTAGCCCTCAACCTAACCCTAACCGTAGGTCCAATCCTAACCCTAACCGTCTCTCTAACCCTAGGCCTCAACCTAACCGTAACCCTAGGTCCAATCCTAACCCTAACCGCCTCTCTAACCCTAGCCCTCAACATAACCCTAACCCTAGGTCCAATCCTAACCCTAACCGTCTCTCTAACCCTAGCCCTCAACATAACCCTAACCCTAGGTCCAATCCTAACCCTAACCGTCTCTCTAACCGTAGCCCTCAACATAACCCTAACCCTAGGTCCAATCCTAACCCTAACCGTCTCTCTAACCCTAGCCCTCAACATAACCCTAACCCTAGGTCCAATCCTCACCCTAACCGACTCTCTAACCCTAGCCCTCAACATAACCCTAACCCTAGGTCCAATCCTAACCCTAACCATCTCTCTAACCCTAGCCCTCAACATAATCCTAACCCTAGTTCCAATCCTAACCCTAACCATCTCTCTAAACCTAGCCCTCAACCTAACCCTAACCCTAGGTCCAATCCTAACCCTAACCGTCTCTCTAACCCTAGCCCTCAACATAACCTAAACCCTAAGTCCAAAACTAACCCTAACCCTCTCTGTAACCCTACCCCTCAACATAACCCGAACCCTAGGTCCAATCCTAACCCTAACTTTCTCTCTAACCCTAGACCTCAACATAACTCTAACCCTAGGTCCAATCCTAACCCTATCCGTCTCTCTAACCCTAGCACTCAACCTAACCCTAACCCTAGGTCCAATCCTAACCCTAACCGTCTCTCTAACCCAAGCCCTCAACCTAACCCTAACCCTAGGTCCAATCCTAACCCTAAGCAGCTCTCTAACCCTAGCCCTCAACATAACCCTAAACCTAGGTCCAATCCTAACCCTAACCGTCTCTCTAACCCTAGCCCTCAACATAACCCTAACCCTAGGTCCAATCCTCACCCCAACCGTCTCTCTAACCCTAGCCCTCAACATAACCCTAACCCTAGGTCCAATCCTCACCCTAACCGTCTCTATAACCCTAGCCCTCAACCTAACCCTAACCCTAGGTCCAATCCTAACCCTAACCGTCTCTCTAACCCTAGCCCTCAACATAACCCGAATCCTAGGTCCAATCCTAACCCTAACAGTCTCTCTAAACATAGCCCTCAACATAACCCTAACCCTAGGTCCAATCCTAACACTAACCGTCTCTCTAACCCTAGCCCTCAACATAACCCTACCCCTAGGTCCAATCCTAACCCTAACCGACTCTCTAACCCTAGCCCTCAACATAACCCTAACCCTAGGTCTAATCCTAACCCTAACCGTCTCTCTAACCCTAGCCCTCAACATAACCTTAATCCTAGGTCCAATCCTAACCCTAACCGTCTCTCTAACCCTAGCCCTCAAAATAACCCTAACCCTAGGTCCAATCTTAACCCTAACCGTCTCTCTAACCCTAGCCCTCACCATAAGGCTAACCCTAGGTCCAATCCTCACCCTAACCGTCTCTCTAACCCTAGCCCTCAACCTAACCCCAACCGTAGGTCCAATCCTCACCCTAGCCGTCTCTCTAACCCTAGCCCTCAACCTAACCCTAACCGTAGGTCCAATCCTAACCCTAAACGTCTCTCTAACCCTAGCCCTCAACATAACCCCAAACCTAGGTTCAATCCTAACCCTAACCGTCTCTCTAACCCTAGCCCTCAACATAACCCTTACCCTAGTTACAATCCTCACCCTAACCGTCTCTCTAACCCTAGCCCTCAACATAATCCTAACCCTAGGTCCAATCCTAACCCTAACCGCCTCTCTAACCCTAGCCCTCAACATAACCCTAACCCTAGGTCCAATCCTAACCCTAACCGTCTCTCTAACCCTAGCCGTCAACATAACCCAAACCCTAGGTCTAATCCTAACCCTAACCGTCTCTCTAACCCTAGCCCTCAACATAACCCTAACCCTAGGTCCAATCCTAACCCTAACAGTCTCTCTAACCTTAGCCCTCAACATAACCCTAACCCTAGGTCCAATCCTAACCAAAACTGTCTCTAACCCTAGCCCTCAACATAACCCTAACCCTAGGTCCAATCCTAACCCAAACCGTCTCTCTAACCCTAGCCCTCAACATAACCCTAACCCTAGGTCCAATCCTAACCCTAACCCTCTCTCTAACCCTAGCCCTCAACATAACCTTAACCCTAGGTACAATCCTAACCCTAACCCTCTCTCTAACCCTAGGCCTCAACATAACTCGAACCCTAGGTCCATTCCTAACCCTAACCGTCTCTCTAACCCTAGCCCTCAACATAACCCTAACCCTAGGTCCAATCCTCACCCTAACCTACTCTCTAACCCTAGCCCTCAACATAACCCTAACCCTAGGTCCAATCCTAACCTTAACCATCTCTCTAACCCTAGCCCTCAACATAATCCTAACCCTAGTTCCAATCCTAACCCTAACCATCTCTCTAAACCTAGCCCTCAACCTAACCCTAACCCTAGGTCCAATACTAACCCTAACCGTCTCTCTAACCCTAGCCCTCAACATAACCTAAACCCTAAGTCCAATCCTAACCCTAACCCTCACTCTAACCCTACCCCTCAACATAACCCGAACCCTAGGTCCAATCCTAACCCTAACCGTCTCTCTAACCCTAGCCCTCAACATAACTCTAACCCTAGGTCCAATCCTAACCCTAACCGTCTCTCTAACCCTAGCACTCAACCTAACCCTAACCCTAGGTCCAATCCTAACCCTAAGCAGCTCTCTAACCCTAGCCCTCAACATAACCCTAAACCTAGGTCCAATCCTAACCCTAACCGTCTCTCTAACCCTAGCCCTCAACATAACCCTAACCCTAGGTCCAATCCTCACCCCAACCGTCTCTCTAACCCTAGCCCTCAACATAACCCTAACCCTAGGTCCAATCCTCACCCTAACCGTCTCTATAACCCTAGCCCTCAACCTAACCCTAACCCTAGGTCCAATCCTAACCCTAACCGTCTCTCTAACCCTAGCCCTCAACATAACCCGAATCCTAGGTCCAATCCTAACCCTAACCGTCTCTCTGAACATAGCCCTCAACATAACCCTAACCCTAGGTCCAATCCTAACCCTAACCGTCTCTCTAACCCTAGCCCTCAACATAACCCTAACCCTAGGTCCAATCCTAACCCTAACAGTCTCTCTAACCTTAGCCCTCAACATAACCCTAACCCTAGGTCCAATCCTAACCAAAACTGTCTCTCTAACCCTAGCCCTCAACATAACCCTAACCCTAGGTCCAATCCTAACCCAAACCGTCTCTCTAACCCTAGCCCTCAACATAACCCTAACCCTAGGTCCAATCCTAACCCTAACCCTCTCTCTAACCCTAGCCCTCAACATAACCTTAACCCTAGGTACAATCCTAACCCTAACCCTCTCTCTAACCCTAGCCCTCAACATAACCCGAACCCTAGGTCCATTCCTAACCCTAACCGTCTCTCTAACCCTAGCCCTCAACATAACCCGAACCATACGTCCAATCCTAACCCTAACCGTCTCTCTATCCCTAGCCGTCAACATAACCCTATCCCTAGGTCCAATCCTCACCCTAACCATCTCCCTAACCCTAGCCCTCAACATAACCCTAACCCTACGTCCAATTCTAACCCTAACCGTCTCTCTAACCTTAGCCCTCTACATAAACCTAACCCTACGTCCAATCCTAACCTTAACAGTCTCTCTAACCCTAGCCTTCAACATAACCCTAACTCTAGGTCCAATCCTCACCCTAACCACCTCTCTAACCCTAGCCCTCAACATAACCCTAACCCTAGGTCCAATCCTAACCCTAACCCTCTCTCTAACCCTAGCCCTCAACATAACCCGAACCCTCGGTCAAATCCTAAACCTAACGGTCTCTCTAACCCTAGCCCTCAACATAACCCGAACCTTAGGTCCAATCCTAACCCTAACCGTCTCTCTATCCCTAGCCGTCAACATAACCCTAACCCTAGGTCCAATCCTAACACTAACCGTCTCTCTAACCCTAGCCCTCAACATAACCCTAACCCTAGGTCCAATCCTAACCCTAACCGACTCTCTAACCCTAGCCCTCAACATAACCCAAACCCTAGGTCTAATCCTAACCCTAACCGTCTCTCTAACCCTAGCCCTCAACATAACCTTAATCCTAGGTCCAATCCTAACCCTGACCGTCTCTCTAACCCTAGCCCTCAAAATAACCCTAACCCTAGGTCCAATCTTAACCCTAACCGTCTCTCGAACCCTAGCACTCACCATAAGGCTAACCCTAGGTCCAATCCTCACCCTAACCGTCTCTCTAACCCTAGCCCTCAACCTAACCCTAACCGTAGGTCCAATCCTCACCCTAGCTGTCTCTCTAACCCTAGCCCTCAACCTAACCCTAACCGTAGGTCCAATCCTAACCCTAACCGTCTCTCTAACCCTAGCCCTCAACATAACCCTAACCCTAGGTCCAATCCTAACCCTAACAGTCTCTCTAACCTTAGCCCTCAACATAACCCTAACCCTAGGTCCAATCCTAACCAAAACTGTCTCTAACCCTAGCCCTCAACATAACCCTAACCCTAGGTCCAATCCTAACCCAAACCGTCTCTCTAACCCTAGCCCTCAACATAACCCTAACCCTAGGTCCAATCCTAACCCTAACCCTCTCTCTAACCCTAGCCCTCAACATAACCTTAACCCTAGGTACAATCCTAACCCTAACCCTCTCTCTAACCCTAGGCCTCAACATAACTCGAACCCCAGGTCCATTCCTAACCCTAACCGTCTCTCTAACCCTAGCCCTCAACATAACCCTAACCCTAGGTCCAATCCTCACCCTAACCGACTCTCTAACCCTAGCCCTCAACATAACCCTAACCCTAGGTCCAATCCTAACCTTAACCATCTCTCTAACCCTAGCCCTCAACATAATCCTAACCCTAGTTCCAATCCTAACCCTAACCATCTCTCTAAACCTAGCCCTCAACCTAACCCTAACCCTAGGTCCAATACTAACCCTAACCGTCTCTCTAACCCTAGCCCTCAACATAACCTAAACCCTAAGTCCAATCCTAACCCTAACCCTCACTCTAACCCTACCCCTCAACATAACCCGAACCCTAGGTCCAATCCTAACCCTAACCGTCTCTCTAACCCTAGCCCTCAACATAACTCTAACCCTAGGTCCAATCCTAACCCTAACCGTCTCTCTAACCCTAGCACTCAACCTAACCCTAACCCTAGGTCCAATCCTAACCCTAAGCAGCTCTCTAACCCTAGCCCTCAACATAACCCTAAACCTAGGTCCAATCCTAACCCTAACCGTCTCTCTAACCCTAGCCCTCAACATAACCCTAACCCTAGGTCCAATCCTCACCCCAACCGTCTCTCTAACCCTAGCCCTCAACATAACCCTAACCCTAGGTCGAATCCTCACCCTAACCGTCTCTATAACCCTAGCCCTCAACCTAACCCTAACCCTAGGTCCAATCCTAACCCTAACCGTCTCTCTAACCCTAGCCCTCAACATAACCCGAATCCTAGGTCCAATCCTAACCCTAACAGTCTCTCTAAACATAGCCCTCAACATAACCCTAACCCTAGGTCCAATCCAAACCCTAACCCTCTCTCTAACCCTAGCCCTCAACATAACCCTAACCCTAGTCCAATCCTAACCCTAACAGTCTCTCTAACCCTAGCCCTCAACAAAACTCTAACCCTAGGTCCAATCCTAACCCTGACGGTCTCTCTAACCCTAGCCCTCAACATAACCCTAACCCTAGGTCCAATCCAAACCCTAACCCTCTCTCTAACCCTAGCCCTCAACATAACCCTAACCCTAGTCCAATCCTAACCCTAACAGTCTCTCTAACCCTAGCCCTCAACAAAACTCTAACCCTAGGTCCAATCCTAACCCTGACGGTCTCTCTAACCCTAGCCCTCAACATAACTATAACCCTAGGTCCAATCCTAACCCTAACCGTCTCTCTAACCGTAGCACTCAACATAACCCTAACCCTAGGTCCAATCCTAACCCTAACCGTCTCTCTAACCCTAGCCCTCAACATAACCCGAACCCTAGGTCCAATCCTAACCCTAACCGTCTCTCTAACCCTAGCCCTCAACATAACCCGAATCCTAGGTCCAATCCTAACCCTAACAGTCTCTCTAAACATAGCCCTCAACATAACCCTAACCCTAGGTCCAATCCAAACCCTAACCCTCTCTCTAACCCTAGCCCTCAACATAACCCTAACCCTAGTCCAATCCTAACCCTAACCCTCTCTCTAACCCTAGCCCTCAACATAACCTTAACCCTAGGTACAATCCTAACCCTAACCCTCTCTCTAACCCTAGGCCTCAACATAACTCGAACCCTAGGTCCATTCCTAACCCTAACCATCTCTCTAACCCTAGCCCTCAACATAACCCGAACCATACGTCCAATCCTAACCCTAACCGTCTCTCTATCCCTAGCCGTCAACATAACCCTATCCCTAGGTCCAATCCTCACCCTAACCATCTCCCTAACCCTAGCCCTCAACATAACCCTAACCCTACGTCCAATTCTAACCCTAACCGTCTCTCTAACCTTAGCCCTCTACATAAACCTAACCCTACGTCCAATCCTAACCCTAACAGTCTCTCTAACCCTAGCCTTCAACATAACCCTAACTCTAGGTCCAATCCTCACCCTAACCACCTCTCTAACCCTAGCCCTCAACATAACCCTAACCCTAGGTCCAATCCTCACCCCAACCGTCTCTCTAACCCTAGCCCTCAACATAACCCTAACCCTAGGTCCAATCCTCACCCCAACCGTCTCTCTAACCCTAGCCCTCAACATAACCCTAACCCTAGGTCCAATCCTAACCCTAACCGTCTCTCTAAACCTAGCCCTCAACATAACTCTAACCCTAGGTCCAATCCTAACCCTGACGGTCTCTCTAACCCTAGCCCTCAACATAACTATAACCCTAGGTCCAATCCTAACCCTAACCGTCTCTCTAACCGTAGCACTCAACATAACTATAACCCTAGGTCCAATCTTAACCCTAACCGTCTCTCTAACATTAGCCCTCAACCGAACCCTAACCCTAGGTCCAATCCAAACCCTAAGCATCTCTCTAACCCTAGCCCTCAACATAACCCGAACCCTAGGTCCAATCCTAACCCTAACCGTCTCTCTAACCGTAGCCCTCAACATAACCCTAACCCTAGGTCCAATCCTAACCCTAACCGTCTCTCTAACCCTAGCCCTCAACATAACCCTAACCCTAGGTCCAATCCTCACCCTAACCGACTCTCTAACCCTAGCCCTCAACATAACCCTAACCCTAGGTCCAATCCTAACCCTAACCGTCTCTCTAACCCTAGCCCTCAACATAACTATAACCCTAGGTCCAATCCTAACCCTAACCGTCTCTCTAACCGTAGCACTCAACATAACTATAACCCTAGGTCCAATCTTAACCCTAACCGTCTCTCTAACACTAGCCCTCAACCGAACCCTAACCCTAGGTCCAATCCAAACCCTAAGCATCTCTCTAACCCTAGCCCTCAACATAACCCGAACCCTAGGTCCAATCCTAACCCTAACCGTCTCTCTAACCGTAGCCCTCAACATAACCCTAACCCTAGGTCCAATCCTAACCCTAACCTTCTCTCTAACCCTAGCCCTCAACATAACCCTAACCCTAGGTCCAATCCTCACCCTAACCGACTCTCTAACCCTAGCCCTCAACATAATCCTAACCCTAGGTCCAATCCTAACCCTAACCGTCTCTCTAACCCTAGCCCTCAACATAATCCTAACCCTAGTTCCAATCCTAACCCTAACCGTCTCTCTAAACCTAGCCCTCAACCTAACCCTAACCCTAGATCCAATCCTAACCCTAACCGTCTCTATAACCCTAGCCCTCAACATAACCTAAACCCTAAGTCCAATCCTAACCCTAACCCTCTCTCTAACCCTACCCCTCAACATAACCCGAACCCTACGTCCAATCCTAACCCTAACCGTCTCTCTAACCCTAGCCCTCAACATAACTCTAACCCTAGGTCCAATCCTAACCCTAACCGTCTCTCTAACCCTAGCACTCAACCTAACCCTAACCCTAGGTCCAATCCTAACCCTAACCGTCTCTCTAACCCAAGCCCTCAACCTAACCCTAACCCTAGGTCCAATCCTAACCCTAAGCAGCTCTCTAACCCTAGCCCTCAACATAACCCTAAACCTAGGTCCAATCCTAACCCTAACCGTCTCTCTAACCCTAGCCCTCAACATAACCCTAACCCTAGGTCCAATCCTAACCCTAACCGTCTCTCTAACCCTAGCCCTCAACATAACCCGAACCCTAGGTCCAATCCTAACCCTAACCGTCTCTCTAACCCTAGCCCTCAACATAACCCGAATCCTAGGTCCAATCCTAACCCTAACAGTCTCTCTAAACATAGCCCTCAACATAACCCTAACCCTAGGTCCAATCCAAACCCTAACCCTCTCTCTAACCCTAGCCCTCAACATAACCCTAACCCTAGTCCAATCCTAACCCTAAGCAGCTCTCTAACCCTAGCCCTCAACATAACCCTAAACCTAGGTCCAATCCTAACCCTAACCGTCTCTCTAACCCTAGCCCTCAACATAACCCTAACCCTAGGGCCAATCCTAACCCTAACCGTCTCTCTAACCCTAGCCCTCAACATAACCCGAACCCTAGGTCCAATCCTAACCCTAACCGTCTCTCTAACCCTAGCCCTCAACATAACCCGAATCCTAGGTCCAATCCTAATCCTAACAGTCTCTCTAAACATAGCCCTCAACATAACCCTAACCCTAGGTCCAATCCAAACCCTAACCCTCTCTCTAACCCTAGCCCTCAACATAACCCTAACCCTAGTCCAATCCTAACCCTAACAGTCTCTCTAACCCTAGCCCTCAACATAACTCTAACCCTAGGTCCAATCCTCACCCTAAGCATCTCTCTAACCCTAGCCCTCAACATAACCCTAACCCTAGGTCCAATCCTCACCCTAACCGACTCTCTAACCCTAGCCCTCAACATAACCCTAACCCTAGGTCCAATCCTAACCCTAACCGTCTCTCTAACCCTAGCCCTCAACATAATCCTAACCCTAGTTCCAATCCTAACCCTAACCGTCTCTCTAAACCTAGCCCTCAACCTAACCCTAACCCTAGGTCCAATCCTAACCCTAACCGTCTCTAGAACCCTAGCCCTCAACATAACCTAAACCCTAAGTCCAATCCTAACCCTAACCCTCTCTCTAACCCTACCCCTCAACATAACCCGAACCCTAGGTCCAATCCTAACCCTAACCGTCTCTCTAACCCTAGCCCTCAACATAACTCTAACCCTAGGTCCAATCCTAACCCTAACCGTCTCTCTAACCCTAGCACTCAACCTAACCCTAACCCTAGGTCCAATCCTAACCCTAACCGTCTCTCTAACCCAAGCCCTCAACCTAACCCTAACCCTAGGTCCAATCCTAACCCTAAGCAGCTCTCTAACCCTAGCCCTCAACATAACCCTAAACCTAGGCCCAATCCTAACCCTAACCGTCTCTCTAACCCTAGCCCTCAACATAACCCTAACCCTAGGTCCAATCCTAACCCTAACCGTCTCTCTAACCCTAGCCCTCAACATAACCCGAACCCTAGGTCCAATCCTAACCCTAACCGTCTCTCTAACCCTAGCCCTCAACATAACCCGAATCCTAGGTCCAATCCTAACCCTAACAGTCTCTCTAAACATAGCCCTCAACATAACCCTAACCCTAGGTCCAATCCAAACCCTAACCCTCTCTCTAACCCTAGCCCTCAACATAACCCTAACCCTAGTCCAATCCTAACCCTAAGCAGCTCTCTAACCCTAGCCCTCAACATAACCCTAAACCTAGGTCCAATCCTAACCCTAACCGTCTCTCTAACCCTAGCCCTCAACATAACCCTAACCCTAGGTCCAATCCTCACCCCAACCGTCTCTCTAACCCTAGCCCTCAACATAACCCTAACCCTAGGTCCAATCCTCACCCTAACCGTCTCTATAACCCTAGCCCTCAACCTAACCCTAACCCTAGGTCCAATCCTAACCCTAACCGTCTCTCTAACCCTAGCCCTCAACATAACCCGAATCCTAGGTCCAATCCTAACCCTAACAGTCTCTCTAAACATAGCCCTCAACATAACCCTAACCCTAGGTCCAATCCAAACCCTAACCCTCTCTCTAACCCTAGCCCTCAACATAACCCTAACCCTAGTCCAATCCTAACCCTAACAGTCTCTCTAACCCTAGCCCTCAACAAAACTCTAACCCTAGGTCCAATCCTAACCCTGACGGTCTCTCTAACCCTAGCCCTCAACATAACTATAACCCTAGGTCCAATCCTAACCCTAACCGTCTCTCTAACCGTAGCACTCAACATAACCCTAACCCTAGGTCCAATCCTAACCCTAACCGTCTCTCTAACCCTAGCCCTCAACATAACCCGAACCCTAGGTCCAATCCTAACCCTAACCGTCTCTCTAACCCTAGCCCTCAACATAACCCGAATCCTAGGTCCAATCCTAACCCTAACAGTCTCTCTAAACATAGCCCTCAACATAACCCTAACCCTAGGTCCAATCCAAACCCTAACCCTCTCTCTAACCCTAGCCCTCAACATAACCCTAACCCTAGTCCAATCCTAACCCTAACCCTCTCTCTAACCCTAGCCCTCAACATAACCTTAACCCTAGGTACAATCCTAACCCTAACCCTCTCTCTAACCCTAGGCCTCAACATAACTCGAACCCTAGGTCCATTCCTAACCCTAACCGTCTCTCTAACCCTAGCCCTCAACATAACCCGAACCATACGTCCAATCCTAACCCTAACCGTCTCTCTATCCCTAGCCGTCAACATAACCCTATCCCTAGGTCCAATCCTCACCCTAACCATCTCCCTAACCCTAGCCCTCAACATAACCCTAACCCTACGTCCAATTCTAACCCTAACCGTCTCTCTAACCTTAGCCCTCTACATAAACCTAACCCTACGTCCAATCCTAACCCTAACAGTCTCTCTAACCCTAGCCTTCAACATAACCCTAACTCTAGGTCCAATCCTCACCCTAACCACCTCTCTAACCCTAGCCCTCAACATAACCCTAACCCTAGGTCCAATCCTCACCCCAACCGTCTCTCTAACCCTAGCCCTCAACATAACCCTAACCCTAGGTCCAATCCTCACCCCAACCGTCTCTCTAACCCTAGCCCTCAACATAACCCTAACCCTAGGTCCAATCCTAACCCTAACCGTCTCTCTAAACCTAGCCCTCAACATAACTCTAACCCTAGGTCCAATCCTAACCCTGACGGTCTCTCTAACCCTAGCCCTCAACATAACTATAACCCTAGGTCCAATCCTAACCCTAACCGTCTCTCTAACCGTAGCACTCAACATAACTATAACCCTAGGTCCAATCTTAACCCTAACCGTCTCTCTAACACTAGCCCTCAACCGAACCCTAACCCTAGGTCCAATCCAAACCCTAAGCATCTCTCTAACCCTAGCCCTCAACATAACCCGAACCCTAGGTCCAATCCTAACCCTAACCGTCTCTCTAACCGTAGCCCTCAACATAACCCTAACCCTAGGTCCAATCCTAACCCTAACCGTCTCTCTAACCCTAGCCCTCAACATAACCCTAACCCTAGGTCCAATCCTCACCCTAACCGACTCTCTAACCCTAGCCCTCAACATAACCCTAACCCTAGGTCCAATCCTAACCCTAACCGTCTCTCTAACCCTAGCCCTCAACATAATCCTAACCCTAGTTCCAATCCTAACCCTAACCGTCTCTCTAAACCTAGCCCTCAACCTAACCCTAACCCTAGGTCCGATCCTAACCCTAACCGTCTCTATAACCCTAGCCCTCAACATAACCTAAACCCTAAGTCCAATCCTAACCCTAACCCTCTCTCTAACCCTACCCCTCAACATAACCCGAACCCTAGGTCCAATCCTAACCCTAACCGTCTCTCTAACCCTAGCCCTCAACATAACTCTTACCCTAGGTCCAATCCTAACCCTAACCGTCTCTCTAACCCTAGCACTCAACCTAACCCTAACCCTAGGTCCAATCCTAACCCTAACCGTCTCTCTAACCCAAGCCCTCAACCTAACCCTAACCCTAGGTCCAATCCTAACCCTAAGCAGCTCTCTAACCCTAGCCCTCAACATAACCCTAAACCTAGGTCCATTCCTAACCCTAACCCGTCTCTCTAACCCTAGCCCTCAACATAACCCTAACCCTAGGTCCAATCCTCACCCCAACCGTCTCTCTAACCCTAGCCCTCAACATAACCCTAACCCTAGGTCCAATCCTAACCCTAACCGTCTCTCTAACCCTAGCCCTCAACATAACCCGAACCCTAGGTCCAATCCTAACCCTAACCGTTTCTCTAACCCTAGCCCTCAACATAACCCGAATCCTAGGTCCAATCCTAACCCTAACAGTCTCTCTAAACATAGCCCTCAACATAACCCTAACCCTAGGTCCAATCCAAACCCTAACCCTCTCTCTAACCCTAGCCCTCAACATAACCCTAACCCTAGTCCAATCCTAACCCTAACAGTCTCTCTAACCCTAGCCCTCAACAAAACTCTAACCCTAGGTCCAATCCTCACCATAACCGTCTCTCTAACCCTAGCCCTCAACATAACCCTAACCCTAGGTCCAATCCTCACCCTAACCGTCTCTCTAACCCTAGCCCTCAACATAACCCTAACCCTAGGTCCAATCCTAACCCTAACCGTCTCTCTAAACCTAGCCCTCAACATAACTCTAACCCTAGGTACAATCCTAACCCTGACGGTCTCTCTAACCCTAGCCCTCAACATAACTATAACCCTAGGTCCAATCCTAACCCTAACCGTCTCTCTAACCGTAGCACTCAACATAACTATAACCCTAGGTCCAATCTTAACCCTAACCGTCTCTCTAACACTAGCCCTCAACCGAACCCTAACCCTAGGTCCAATCCAAACCCTAAGCATCTCTCTAACCCTAGCCCTCAACATAACCCGAACCCTAGGTCCAATCCTAACCCTAACCGTCTCTCTAACCGTAGCCCTCAACATAACCCTAACCCTAGGTCCAATCCTAACCCTAACCGTCTCTCTAACCCTAGCCCTCAACATAACCCTAACCCTAGGTCCAATCCTCACCCTAACCGACTCTCTAACCCTAGCCCTCAACATAATCCTAACCCTAGGTCCAATCCTAACCCTAACCGTCTCTCTAACCCTAGCCCTCAACATAATCCTAACCCTAGTTCCAATCCTAACCCTAACCGTCTCTCTAAACCTAGCCCTCAACCTAACCCTAACCCTAGATCCAATCCTAACCCTAACCGTCTCTATAACCCTAGCCCTCAACATAACCTAAACCCTAAGTCCAATCCTAACCCTAACCCTCTCTCTAACCCTACCCCTCAACATAACCCGAACCCTAGGTCCAATCCTAACCCTAACCGTCTCCATAACCCTAGCCCTCAACATAACTCTAACCCTAGGTCCAATCCTAACCCTAACCGTCTCTCTAACCCTAGCACTCAACCTAACCCTAACCCTAGGTCCAATCCTAACCCTAACCGTCTCTCTAACCCAAGCCCTCAACCTAACCCTAACCCTAGGTCCAATCCTAACCCTAAGCAGCTCTCTAACCCTAGCCCTCAACATAACCCTAAACCTAGGTCCAATCCTAACCCTAACCGTCTCTCTAACCCTAGCCCTCAACATAACCCTAACCCTAGGTCCAATCCTAACCCTAACCGTCTCTCTAACCCTAGCCCTCAACATAACCCGAACCCTAGGTCCAATCCTAACCCTAACCGTCTCTCTAACCCTAGCCCTCAACATAACCCGAATCCTAGGTCCAATCCTAACCCTAACAGTCTCTCTAAACATAGCCCTCAACATAACCCTAACCCTAGGTCCAATCCAAACCCTAACCCTCTCTCTAACCCTAGCCCTCAACATAACTATAACCCTAGGTCCAATCCTAACCCTAACCGTCTCTCTAACCGTAGCACTCAACATAACTATAACCCTAGGTCCAATCTTAACCCTAACCGTCTCTCTAACACTAGCCCTCAACCGAACCCTAACCCTAGGTCCAATCCAAACCCTAAGCATCTCTCTAACCCTAGCCCTCAACATAACCCGAACCCTAGGTCCAATCCTAACCCTAACCGTCTCTCTAACCGTAGCCCTCAACATAACCCTAACCCTAGGTCCAATCCTAACCCTAACCGTCTCTCTAACCCTAGCCCTCAACATAACCCTAACCCTAGGTCCAATCCTCACCCTAACCGACTCTCTAACCCTAGCCCTCAACATAATCCTAACCCTAGGTCCAATCCTAACCCTAACCGTCTCTCTAACCCTAGCCCTCAACATAATCCTAACCCTAGTTCCAATCCTAACCCTAACCGTCTCTCTAAACCTAGCCCTCAACCTAACCCTAACCCTAGATCCAATCCTAACCCTAACCGTCTCTATAACCCTAGCCCTCAACATAACCTAAACCCTAAGTCCAATCCTAACCCTAACCCTCTCTCTAACCCTACCCCTCAACATAACCCGAACCCTAGGTCCAATCCTAACCCTAACCGTCTCTCTAACCCTAGCCCTCAACATAACTCTAACCCTAGGTCCAATCCTAACCCTAACCGTCTCTCTAACCCTAGCACTCAACCTAACCCTAACCCTAGGTCCAATCCTAACCCTAACCGTCTCTCTAACCCAAGCCCTCAACCTAACCCTAACCCTAGGTCCAATCCTAACCCTAAGCAGCTCTCTAACCCTAGCCCTCAACATAACCCTAAACCTAGGTCCAATCCTAACCCTAACCGTCTCTCTAACCCTAGCCCTCAACATAACCCTAACCCTAGGTCCAATCCTAACCCTAACCGTCTCTCTAACCCTAGCCCTCAACATAACCCGAACCCTAGGTCCAATCCTAACCCTAACCGTCTCTCTAACCCTAGCCCTCAACATAACCCGAATCCTAGGTCCAATCCTAACCCTAACAGTCTCTCTAAACATAGCCCTCAACATAACCCTAACCCTAGGTCCAATCCAAACCCTAACCCTCTCTCTAACCCTAGCCCTCAACATAACCCTAACCCTAGTCCAATCCTAACCCTAAGCAGCTCTCTAACCCTAGCCCTCAACATAACCCTAAACCTAGGTCCAATCCTAACCCTAACCGTCTCTCTAACCCTAGCCCTCAACATAACCCTAACCCTAGGGCCAATCCTAACCCTAACCGTCTCTCTAACCCTAGCCCTCAACATAACCCGAACCCTAGGTCCAATCCTAACCCTAACCGTCTCTCTAACCCTAGCCCTCAACATAACCCGAATCCTAGGTCCAATCCTAATCCTAACAGTCTCTCTAAACATAGCCCTCAACATAACCCTAACCCTAGGTCCAATCCAAACCCTAACCCTCTCTCTAACCCTAGCCCTCAACATAACCCTAACCCTAGTCCAATCCTAACCCTAACAGTCTCTCTAACCCTAGCCCTCAACATAACTCTAACCCTAGGTCCAATCCTCACCCTAAGCATCTCTCTAACCCTAGCCCTCAACATAACCCTAACCCTAGGTCCAATCCTCACCCTAACCGACTCTCTAACCCTAGCCCTCAACATAACCCTAACCCTAGGTCCAATCCTAACCCTAACCGTCTCTCTAACCCTAGCCCTCAACATAATCCTAACCCTAGTTCCAATCCTAACCCTAACCGTCTCTCTAAACCTAGCCCTCAACCTAACCCTAACCCTAGGTCCAATCCTAACCCTAACCGTCTCTAGAACCCTAGCCCTCAACATAACCTAAACCCTAAGTCCAATCCTAACCCTAACCCTCTCTCTAACCCTACCCCTCAACATAACCCGAACCCTAGGTCCAATCCTAACCCTAACCGTCTCTCTAACCCTAGCCCTCAACATAACTCTAACCCTAGGTCCAATCCTAACCCTAACCGTCTCTCTAACCCTAGCACTCAACCTAACCCTAACCCTAGGTCCAATCCTAACCCTAACCGTCTCTCTAACCCAAGCCCTCAACCTAACCCTAACCCTAGGTCCAATCCTAACCCTAAGCAGCTCTCTAACCCTAGCCCTCAACATAACCCTAAACCTAGGCCCAATCCTAACCCTAACCGTCTCTCTAACCCTAGCCCTCAACATAACCCTAACCCTAGGTCCAATCCTAACCCTAACCGTCTCTCTAACCCTAGCCCTCAACATAACCCGAACCCTAGGTCCAATCCTAACCCTAACCGTCTCTCTAACCCTAGCCCTCAACATAACCCGAATCCTAGGTCCAATCCTAACCCTAACAGTCTCTCTAAACATAGCCCTCAACATAACCCTAACCCTAGGTCCAATCCAAACCCTAACCCTCTCTCTAACCCTAGCCCTCAACATAACCCTAACCCTAGTCCAATCCTAACCCTAAGCAGCTCTCTAACCCTAGCCCTCAACATAACCCTAAACCTAGGTCCAATCCTAACCCTAACCGTCTCTCTAACCCTAGCCCTCAACATAACCCTAACCCTAGGTCCAATCCTAACCCTAACCGTCTCTCTAACCCTAGCCCTCAACATAACCCGAACCCTAGGTCCAATCCTAACCCTAACCGTCTCTCTAACCCTAGCCCTCAACATAACCCGAACCCTAGGTCCAATCCTAACCCTAACAGTCTCTCTAAACATAGCCCTCAACATAACCCTAACCCTAGGTCCAATCCAAACCCTAACCCTCTCTCTAACCCTAGCCCTCAACATAACCCTAACCCTAGTCCAATCCTAACCCTAACGGTCTCTCTAACCCTAGCCCTCAACATAACTCTAACCCTAGGTCCAATCCTCACCCTAAGCATCTCTCTAACCCTAGCCCTCAACATAACCCTAACCCTAGGTCCAATCCTCACCCTAACCGTCTCTCTAAACCTAGCCTTCAACATAACCCTAACCCTAGGTCCAATCCTCACCCTAACCGTCTCTCTAACCCTAGCCCTCAACATAACACTAACCCTAGGTCCAATCCTCACCCTAACCGTCTCTCTAACCCTAGCCCTCAACAAAACCCTAACCCTAGGTCCAATCCTAACCTTAACCGTCTCTCTAACCATAGCACTAAACATAACCCTAACCCTAGGTCCAATCCTAACCCTAACCGTCTCTCTAACCCAAGCCCTCAACATAACCCGAACCCTAGGTCCAATCCTAACCCTAACCGTCTCTCTAACCCTAGCACTCAACCTAACCTAACCCTAGGTCCAATCCTAACCCTTACCGTCTCTCTAACCCAAGCCATCAACCTAACCCTAATCCTAGGTCCAATCCTAACCCTAAGCATCTCTCTAACCTTAGCCCTCAACATAACCCTAACCCTAGGTCCAATCCTAACCCTAACCGTCTCTCTAACCCTAGCCCTCAACATAACCCTAACCCTAGGTCCAATCCTCACCCTAACCGTCTCTCTAACCCTAGCCCTCAAAATAACAATAACCCTAGGTCCAATCCTAACCCTAACCGTCTCTCTAACCTTAGCCCTCAACATAACTCTAACCCTAGGTCCAATCCTAACCCTAACCGTCTCTCTAAAACAAGCCCTCAACCTAACCCTAACCCTAGGTCCAATCCTAACCCTAAGCATCTCTCTAACCCTAGCCCTCAACATAACACTAACCCTAGGTCCAATCCTAACCCTAACCGTCTCTCTAACCCTAGCCCTCAACATAACCCTAACCCGAGGTTCAATCCTCACCCTAACCGTCACTCTAACCCTAGCCCTCAACATAACTCTAACCCTAAGTCCAGTCCTAACCCTAACCGTCTCTCTAACCCTAGCCCTCAACATAACTCTAACCCTAGGTCCAATCCTAACCCTAACCGTCTCTCTAACCCTAGCACTCAACCTAACCCTAACCCTAGGTCCAATCCTAACCCTTACCGTCTCTCTAACCCAAGCCCTCAACCTAACCCTAATCCTAGGTCCAATCCTAACCCTATGCATCTCTCTAACCCTAGCCCTCAACATAACCCTAACCCTAGGTCCAATCCTAACCCTAACCGTCTCTCTAACCCTAGCCCTCAACATAACAATAACCCTAGGTCCAATCCTAACCCTAACCGTCTCTCTAACCTTAGCCCTCAACATAACTCTAACCCTAGGTCCAATCCTAACCCTAACCGTCTCTCTAACCCTTGCACTCAACCTAACCTTAACCGTAGGTCCAATCCTAACCCTAACCGTCTCTCTAAACCAAGCCCTCAACCTAACCCTAACCCTAGGTCCAATCCTAACCCTAAGCATCTCTCTAACCCTAGCCCTCAACATAACCCTAACCCTAGGTCCAATCCTAACCCTAACCGTCTCTCTAACCCTAGCCCTCAACATAACCCGAACCCTAGGTCCAATCCTAACCCTAACCGTCTTTCTAACGCTAGCCCTCAACATAACCCTAACCCTAGGTCCAATCCTAACCCTAACCGTCTCTCTAACCCTGGCCCTCAACATAACCCTAACCCTAGGTCCAATCCTCACCCTAACAGTCTCTCTAACCCTAGCCCTCAACATAACCCTAACCCTAGGTCCAATCCTAACCCTAACCGTCTCTCTAACCCAAGCCCTCAGCCTAACACTAACCCTAGGTCCAATCCTAACCCTAAGCATCTCTCTAACCCTAGCCCTCAACATAACCCTAACCCTAGGTCCAATCCTAACCCTAACCGTCTCTCTAACCCTTGCCTTCAACATAACCCTAACCCTAGGTCCAATCCTAACCTTAACCGTCTCTCTAACCCTTGCCCTCAACATAACCCTAACCCTAGGTCCAATCCTAACCAAAACTGTCTCTCTAACCCTAGCCCTCAACATAACCCTAACCCTAGGTCCAATCCTAACCCAAACCGTCTCTCTAACCCTAGCCCTCAACATAACCCTAACCCTAGGTCCAATCCTAACCCTAACCCTCACTCTAACCCTAGCCCTCAACATAACCTTAACCCTAGGTACAATCCTAACCCTAACCCTCTCTCTAACCCTAGCCCTCATCATAACCCGAACCCTAGATCCATTCCTAACCCTAACCGTCTCTCTAACCCTAGCCCTCAACATAACCCGAACCATACGTCCAATCCTAACCCTAACCGTCTCTCTATCCCTAGCCGTCAACATAACCCTATCCCTAGGTCCAATCCTCACCCTAACCATCTCCCTAACCCTAGCCCTCAACATAACCCTAACCCTACGTCCAATCCTAACCCTAACAGTCTCTCTAACCCTAGCCTTCAACATAACCCTAACTCTAGGTCCAATCCTCACCCTAACCACCTCTCTGACCCTAGCCCTCAACATAACCCTAACCCTAGGTCCAATCCTAACCCTAACCGTCTCTCTAATCCTAGCCCTCAACATAACCCTAACCCTAGGTCCAATCCTAACCCTGATGGTCTCTCTAACCCTAGCTCTCAACATAACCCTAACCCTAGGCCCAATCCTAACCCTAACCGTCTCTCTAACCCTAGCGCTCAACATAACCCTAACCCTAGGTCCAATCCTAACCCTAACCGTCTCTCTAACCCTAGCCCTCAACATAAGCCTAACCCTAGGTCCAATCCTAACCCTAACCGTCTCTCTAACCGTAGCCCTCAACATAACCCTAACCCTAGGTCCAATCCTAACCCTAACCGTCTCTCTAACCCTAGCCCTCAACATAACCCTAACCCTAGGTCCAATCCTCACCCTAACCGACTCTCTAACCCTAGCCCTCAACATAACCCTAACCCTAGGTCCAATACTAACCCTAACCATCTCTCTAACCCTAGCCCTCAACATAATCCTAACCCTAGTTCCAATCCTAACCCTAACCATCTCTCTAAACCTAGCCCTCAACCTAACCCTAACCCTAGGTCCAATCCTAACCCTAACCGTCTCTCTAAACCTAGCCCTCAACATAACCTAAACCCTAAGTCCAATCCTAACCCTAACCCTCTCTCTAACCCTACCCCTCAACATAACCCGAACCCTAGGTCCAATCCTAACCCTAACCGTCTCTCTAACCCTAGCCCTCAACATAACTCTAACCCTAGGTCCAATCCTAACCCTAACCGTCTCTCTAACCCTAGCACTCAACCTAACCCTAACCCTAGGTCCAATCCTAACCCTAACCGTCTCACTAACCCAAGCCCTCAACCTAACCCTAACCCTAGGTCCAATCCTAACCCTAAGCAGCTCTCTAACCCTAGCCCTCAACATAACCCTAAACCTAGGTCCAATCCTAACCCTAACCGTCTCTCTAACCCTAGCCCTCAACATAACCCTAACCCTAGGTCCAATCCTCACCCCAACCGTCTCTCTAACCCTAGCCCTCAACATAACCCTAACCCTAGGTCCAATCCTCACCCTAACCGTCTCTATAACCCTAGCCCTCAACCTAACCCTAACCCTAGGTCCAATCCTAACCCTAACCGTCTCTCTAACCCTAGCCCTCAACATAACCCGAATCCTAGGTCCAATCCTAACCCTAACAGTCTCTCTAAACATAGCCCTCAACATAATCCTAACCCTAGGTCCAATCCTAACCCTAACCCTCTCTCTAAACCTAGCCCTCAACCTAACCCTAACCCTAGGTCCAATCCTAACCCTAACCGTCTCTCTAACCCTAGCCCTCAACATAACCTTAACCCTAGGTCCAATCCTAACCCTAACCGTCTCTCTAACCCTAGCCCTCAACATAACCCGAACCCTAGGTCAAATCCTAAACCTAACCGTCTCTCTAACCCTAGCCCTCAACATAACCCGAAACTTAGGTCCAATCCTAACCCTAACCGTCTCTCTATCCCTAGCCGTCAACATAACCCTAACCCTAGGTCCAATCCTAACACTAACCGTCTCTCTAACCCTAGCCCTCAACATAACCCTACCCCTAGGTCCAATCCTAACCCTAACCGACTCTCTAACCCTAGCCCTCAACATAACCCTAACCCTAGGTCTAATCCTAACCCTAACCGTCTCTCTAACCCTAGCCCTCAACATAACCTTAATCCTAGGTCCAATCCTAACCCTGACCGTCTCTCTAACCCTAGCCCTCAACCTAACCCTAACCGTAGGTCCAATCCTAACCCTAAACGTCTCTCTAACCCTAGCCCTCAACATAACCCCAAACCTAGGTTCAATCCTAACCCTAACCGTCTCTCTAACCCTAGCCCTCAACATAACCCTTACCCTAGTTACAATCCTCACCCTAACCGTCTCTCTAACCCTAGCCCTCAACATAATCCTAACCCTAGGTCCAATCCTAACCCTAACCGCCTTTCTAACCCTAGCCCTCAACATAACCCTAACCCTAGGTCCAATCCTAACCCTAACCGTCTCTCTAACCCTAGCCGTCAACATAACCCAAACCCTAGGTCTAATCCTAACCCTAACCGTCTCTCTAACCCTAGCCCTCAACATAACCCTAACCCTAGGTCCAATCCTAACCCTAACAGTCTCTCTAACCTTAGCCCTCAACATAACCCTAACCCTAGGTCCAATCCTAACCAAAACTGTCTCTCTAACCCTAGCCCTCAACATAACCCTAACCCTAGGTCCAATCCTAACCCAAACCGTCTCTCTAACCCTAGCCCTCAACATAACCCTAACCCTAGGTCCAATCCTAACCCTAACCCTCTCTCTAACCCTAGCCCTCAACATAACCTTAACCCTAGGTACAATCCTAACCCTAACCCTCTCTCTAACCCTAGCCCTCAACATAACTCGAACCCTAGGTCCATTCCTAACCCTAACCGTCTCTCTATCCCTAGCCGTCAACATAACCCTATCCCTAGTTCCAATCCTCACCCTAACCATCTCCCTAACCCTAGCCCTCAACATAACCCTAACCCTACGTCCAATTCTAACCCTAACCGTCTCTCTAACCTTAGCCCTCTACATAAACCTAACCCTACATCCAATCCTAACACTAACAGTCTCTCTAACCCTAGCCTTCAACATAACCCTAACTCTAGGTCCAATCCTCACCCTAACCACCTCTCTAACCGTAGCCCTCAACATAACCCTAACCCTAGGTCCAATCCTAACCCTAACCGTCTCTCTAATCCTAGCCCTCAACATAACCCTAACCCTAGGTCCAATCCTAACCCTGACGGTCTCTCTAACCCTAGCTCTCAACATAACCCTAACCCTAGGCCCAATCCTAACCCTAACCGTCTCTCTAACCCTAGCGCTCAACATAACCCTAACCCTAGGTCCAATCCTAACCCTAACCGTCTCTCTAACCCTAGCCCTCAACATAATCCTAACCCTAGTTCCAATCCTAACCCTAACCTTCTCTCTAAACCTAGCCCTCAACCTAACCCTAACCCTAGGTCCAATCCTAACCCTAAGCAGCTCTCTAACCCTAGCCCTCAACATAACCCTAAACCTAGGTCCAATCCTAACCCTAACCGTCTCTCTAACCCTAGCCCTCAACATAACCCTAACCCTAGGTCCAATCCTCACCGCAACCGTCTCTCTAACCCTAGCCCTCAACATAACCCTAACCCTAGGTCCAAACCTCACCCTAACCGTCTCTATAACCCTAGCCCTCAAACTAACCCTAACCCTAGATCCAATCCTAACCCTAACCGTCTCTCTAACCCTAGCCCTCAACATAACCCGAATCCTAGGTCCAATCCTAACCCTAACAGTCTCTCTAAACATAGCCCTCAACATAACCCTAACCCTAGGTCCAATCCAAACCCTAACCCTCTCTCTAACCCTAGCCCTCAACATAACCCTAACCCTAGTCCAATCCTAACCCTAACAGTCTCTCTAACCCTAGCCCTCAACATAACTCTAACCCTAGGTCCAATCCTCACCATAACCGTCTCTCTAACCCTAGCCCTCAACATAAGCCTAACCCTAGGTCCAATCCTCACCCTAACCGTCTCTCTAACCCTAGCCCTCAACATAACCCTAACCCTAGGTCCAATCCTAACCCTAACCGTCTCTCTAACCCTAGCCCTCAACATAACTCTAACCCTAGGTCCAATCCTAACCCTGACGGTCTCTCTAACCCTAGCCCTCAACATAACTATAACCCTAGGTCCAATCCTAACCCTAACCGTCTCTCTAACCGTAGCACTCAACATAACTATAACCCTAGGTCCAATCTTAACCCTAACCGTCTCTCTAACACTAGCCCTCAACCGAACCCTAACCCTAGGTCCAATCCAAACCCTAAGCATCTCTCTAACCCTAGCCCTCAACATAACCCGAACCCTAGGTCCAATCCTAACCCTAACCGTCTCTCTAACCGTAGCCCTCAACATAACCCTATCCCTAGGTCCAATCCTAACCCTAACCGTCTCTCTAACCCTAGCCCTCAACATAACCCTAACCCTAGGTCCAATCCTCACCCTAACCGACTCTCTAACCCTAGCCCTCAACATAACCCTAACCCTAGGTCCAATCCTAACCCTAACCGTCTCTCTAACCCTAGCCCTCTACATAATCCTAACCCTAGTTCCAATCCTAACCCTAACCGTCTCTCTAAACCTAGCCCTCAACCTAACCCTAACCCTAGGTCCAATCCTAACCCTAACCGTCTCTCTAACCCTAGCCCTCAACATAACCTAAACCCTAAGTCCAATCCTAACCCTAACCCTCTCTCTAACCCTACCCCTCAACATAACCCGAACCCTAGGTCCAATGCTAACCCTAACCGTCTCTCTAACCCTAGCCCTCAACATAACTCTAACCCTAGGTCCAATCCTAACCCTAACCGTCTCTCTAACCCTAGCACTCAACCTAACCCTAACCCTAGGTCCAATCCTAACCCTAACCGTCTCTCTAACCCAAGCCCTCAACCTAACCCTAACCCTAGGTCCAATCCTAACCCTAAGCAGCTCTCTAACCCTAGCCCTCAACATAACCCTAAACCTAGGTCCAATCCTAACCCTAACCGTCTCTCTAACCCTAGCCCTCAACATAACCCTAAACCTAGGTCCAATCCTAACCCTAACCGTCTCTCTAACCCGAGCCCTCAACATAACCCGAACCCTAGGTCCAATCCTAACCCTAACCGTCTCTCTAACCCTAGCCCTCAACATAACCCGAATCCTAGGTCCAATCCTAACCCTAACAGTCTCTCTAAACATAGCCCTCAACATAACCCTAACCCTAGGTCCAATCCAAACCCTAACCCTCTCTCTAACCCTAGCCCTCAACATAACCCTAACCCTAGTCCAATCCTAACCCTAACAGTCTCTCTAACCCTAGCCCTCAACATAACTCTAACCCTAGGTCCAATCCTCACCCTAAGCATCTCTCTAACCCTAGCCCTCAACATAACCCTAACCCTAGGTCCAATCCTCACCCTAACCGTCTCTCTAAACCTAGCCTTCAACATAACCCTAACCCTAGGTCCAATCCTCACCCTAACCGTCTCTCTAACCCTAGCCCTCAACATAACACTAACCCTAGGTCCAATCCTCACCCTAACCGTCTCTCTAACCCTAGCCCTCAACAAAACCCTAACCCTAGGTCCAATCCTAACCTTAACCGTCTCTCTAACCGTAGCACTCAACATAACCCTAACCCTAGGTCCAATCCTAACCCTAACCGTCTCTCTAACCCAAGCCCTCAACATAACCCGAACCCTAGGTCCAATCCTAACCCTAACCGTCTCTCTAACCCTAGCCCTCAACATAACCCGAACCGTAGGTCCAGTCCTAACCCTAACCGTCTCTCTAACCATAGCCCTCAACATAACCCTAACCCTAGGTCCAGTCCTAACCCTAACCGTCTCTCTAACCCTAGCCCTCAACATAACTCTAACCCTAGGTCCAATCCTAACCCTAACCGTCTCTCTAACCCTAGCACTCAACCTAACCCTAACCCTAGGTCCAATCCTAACCCTTACCGTCTCTCTAACCCAAGCCATCAACCTAACCCTAATCCTAGGTCCAATCCTAACCCTAAGCATCTCTCTAACCTTAGCCCTCAACATAACCCTAACCCTAGGTCCAATCCTAACCCTAACCGTCTCTCTAACCCTAGCCCTCAACATAACCCTAACCCTAGGTCCAATCCTCACCCTAACCGTCTCTCTAACCCTAGCCCTCAACATAACAATAACCCTAGGTCCAATCCTAACCCTAACCGTCTCTCTAACCTTAGCCCTCAACATAACTCTAACCCTAGGTCCAATCCTAACCCTAACCGTCTCTCTAACCCTTGCACTCAACCTAACCTTAACCGTAGGTCCAATCCTAACCCTAACCGTCTCTCTAAACCAAGCCCTCAACCTAACCCTAACCCTAGGTCCAATCCTAACCCTAAGCATCTCTCTAACCCTAGCCCTCAACATAACACTAACCCTAGGTCCAATCCTAACCCTAAGCATCTCTCTAACCCTAGCTCTCAACATAACTCTAACCCTAGGTCCAATCCTAACCCTAACCGTCTCTCTAATCCTGGCACTCAACCTAACCCTAACCCTAGGTTCAATCCTAACCCTTACCGTCTCTCTAACCCAAGCCCTCAACCTAACCCTAATCCTAGGTCCAATCCTAACCCTAAGCATCTCTCTAACCCTAGCCCTCAACATAACCCTAACCCTAGGTCCAATCCTAACCCTAACCGTCTCTCTAACCCTAGCCCTCAACATAACCCTAACCCTAGGTCCAATCCTCACCCTAACCGTCTCTCTAACCCTAGCCCTCAACATAACAATAACCCTAGGTCCAATCCTAACCCTAACCGTCTCTCTAACCTTAGCCCTCAACATAACTCTAACCCTAGGTCCAATCCTAACCCTAACCGTCTCTCTAACCCTTGCACTCAACCTAACCTTAACCGTAGGTCCAATCCTAACCCTAACCGTCTCTCTAAACCAAGCCCTCAACCTAACCCTAACCCTAGGTCCAATCCTAACCCTAAGCATCTCTCTAACCCTAGCCCTCAACATAACCCTAACCCTAGGTCCAATCCTAACCCTAACCGTCTCTCTAACCCTAGCCCTCAACATAACCCTAACCCTAGGTCCAATCCTAACCCTAACCGTCTCTCTAACCCTGGCCCTCAACATAACCCTAACCCTAGGTCCAATCCTCACCCTAACAGTCTCTCTAACCCTAGCCCTCAACATAACCCTAACCCTAGGTCCAATCCTAACCCTAACCGTCTCTCTAACCCAAGCCCTCAACGTAAAACTAACCCTAGGTCCAATCCTAACCCTAAGCATCTCTCTAACCCTAGCCCTCAACATAACCCTAACCCTAGGTCCAATCCTAACCCTAACTGTCTCTCTAACCCTTGCCCTCAACATAACCCTAACCCTAGGTCCAATCCTCACCCTAACCGTCTCTCTAACCCTAGCCCTCAACATAACACTAAGCCTAGGTCCAATCCTCACCATAACCGTCTCTCTAACCCTAGCCCTCAACATAACCCTAACCCTAGGTCCAATCCTAACCTTAACCGTCTCTCTAACCCTAGCCCTCAACCTAACACTGACCCTAGATCCAATCCTAACCCTAACCGTCTCTCTAACCCTAGCCCTCAACATAACCCGAACCCTAGATCCAATCCTAACCCTAACCGTCTCTCTAACCCTAGCCCTCAACATAACCCGAATCGTAGGTCCAATCCTAACCCTAACCGTCTCTCTAACCATAGCCCTCAACATAACCCTAACCCTAGGTCCAGTCCTAACCCTAACCGTCTCTCTAACCCTAGCCCTCAACATAACTCTAACCCTAGGTCCAATCCTAACCGTAACCGTCTCTCTAACCCTAGCACTCAACCTAACCCTAACCCTAGGTCCAATCCTAACCCTTACAGTCTCTCTAACCCAAGCCCTCAACCTAACCCTAATCCTAGGTAATATCCTAACCCTAAGCATCTCTCTAACCCTAGCCCTCAACATAACCCTAACCCTAGGTCCAATCCTAACCCTAACCGTCTCTCTAACCCTAGCCCTCAACATAACCCTAACCCTAGGTCCAATCCTCACCCTAACCGTCTCTCTAACACTAGCCCTCAACATAACAATAACCCTAGGTCCAATCCTAACCCTAACCGTCTCTCTAACCTTAGCCCTCAACATAACTCTAACCCTAGGTCCAATCCTAACCCTAACCGTCTCTCTAACCCTTGCACTCAATCTAACCTTAACCGTAGGTCCAATCCTAACCCTAACCGTCTCTCTAAACCAAGCCCTCAACCTAACCCTAACCCTAGGTCCAATCCTAACCCTAAGCATCTCTCTAACCCTAGCCCTCAACATAACCCTAACCCTAGGTCCAATCCTAACCCTAACCGTCTCTCTAACCCTAGCCCTCAACATAACCCGAAACCTAGGTCCAATCCTAACCCTAACCGTCTTTCTAACGCTAGCCCTCAACATAACCCTAACCCTAGGTCCAATCCTCACCCTAACAGTCTCTCTAACCCTAGCCCTCAACATAACCCTAACCCTAGGTCAAATCCTAACCCTAACCGTCTCTCTAACCAAAGCCCTCAACCTAACACTAACCCTAGGTCCAATCCTAACCCTAAGCATCTCTCTAACCCTAGCCCTCAACATAATCCTAAACCTAGTTCCAATCCTAACCCTAACCGTCTCTCTAACCCTTGCCCTCAACATAACCCTAACCCTAGGTCCAATCCTCACCCTAACCGTCTCTCTAACCCTAGCCCTCAACATAACACTAACCCTAGGTCCAATCCTCACCCTAACCGTCTCTCTAACCCTAGCCCTCAACATAACCCTAATCCTAGGTCCAATCCTAAACTTAACCGTCTCTCTAACCCTAGCCCTCAACCTAACACTGACCCTAGATCCAATCCTAACCCTGACCGTCTCTCTAACCCTAGCCCTCAACATAACCCGAACCCTAGGTCCAATCCTAACCCTAACCGTCTCTCTAACCCTAGCCCTCAACATAACCCGAATCGTAGGTCCAATCCTAACCCTAACCGTCTCTCTAACCATAGCCCTCAACATAACCCTAACCCTAGGTCCAATCCTAACGCTAACCGTCTCTCTAACCCTAGCCCTCAACATAACCCTAACCCTAGGTCCAATCCTAACGCTAACCGTCTCTCTAACCCTAGCCCTCAACATAACCCTAACCCTAGGTCCAATCCTAACCCTAACCGTCTCTCTAAATCTAGCCCTCAACATAACCTTAATCCTAGGTCCAATCCTAACCCTAACCGTCTCTCTAACCCTAGCCCTCAAAATAACCCTAACCCTAGGTCCAATCTTAACCTTAACCGTCTCTCTAACCCTAGCCCTCACCATAACACTAACCCTAGGTCCAATCCTCACCCTAACCGTCTCTCTAAACATAGCCCTCAACATAACCCTAACACTAGGTCCAATCCTAACCCTAACCCTCTCTCTAACCCTAGCCCTCAACATAACCCTAACCCTAGGTCCAATCCTCACCCTAACCGTCTCTATAACCCTAGCCCTCAACCTAACCCTAACCCTAGGTCCAATCCTAACCCTAACCTTCTCTCTAACCCTAGCCCTCAACATAACCCTAATCCTAGGTCCAATCCTAACCCTTACCGTCTCTCTAACCCAAGCCCTCAACCTAACCCTAATCCTAGGTCCAATCCTAACCCTAACCTTCTCTCTAACCCTAGCCCTCAACATAACCCTAACCCTAGGTTCAATCCTAACCCTTACCGTCTCTCTAACCCAAGCCCTCAACCTAACCCTAATCCTAGGTCCAATCCTAACCCTAAGCATCTCTCTAACCCTAGCCCTCAACATAACCCTAACCCTAGGTCCAATCCTAACCCTAACCGTCTCTCTAACCCTAACCCTCAACATAACCCTAACCCTAGGTCCAATCCTCACCCTAACCGTCTCTCTAACCCTAGCCCTCAACATAACAATAACCCTAGGTCCAATCCTAACCCTAACCGTCTCTCTAACCTTAGCCCTCAACATAACTCTAACCCTAGGTCCAATCCTAACCCTAACCGTCTCTCTAACCCTTGCACTCAACCTAACCTTAACCGTAGGTCCAATCCTAACCCTAACCGTCTCTCTAAACCAAGCCCTCAACCTAACCCTAACCCTAGGTCCAATCCTAACCCTAAGCATCTCTCTAACCCTAGCCCTCAACATAACCCTAACCCTAGGTCCAATCCTAACCCTAACCGTCTCTCTAACCCTAGCCCTCAACATAACCCTAACCCTAGGTCCAATCCTAACCCTAACCGTCTCTCTAACCCTGGCCCTCAACATAACCCTAACCCTAGGTCCAATCCTCACCCTAACAGTCTCTCTAACCCTAGCCCTCAACATAACCCTAACCCTAGGTCCAATCCTAACCCTAACCGTCTCTCTAACCCAAGCCCTCAACGTAAAACTAACCCTAGGTCCAATCCTAACCCTAAGCATCTCTCTAACCCTAGCCCTCAACATAACCCTAACCCTAGGTCCAATCCTAACCCTAACTGTCTCTCTAACCCTTGCCCTCAACATAACCCTAACCCTAGGTCCAATCCACACCCTAACCGTCTCTCTAACCCTAGCCCTCAACATAACACTAAGCCTAGGTCCAATCCTCACCATAACCGTCTCTCTAACCCTAGCCCTCAACATAACCCTAACCCTAGGTCCAATCCTAACCTTAACCGTCTCTCTAACCCTAGCCCTCAACCTAACACTGACCCTAGATCCAATCCTAACCCTAACCGTCTCTCTAACCCTAGCCCTCAACATAACCCGAACCCTAGATCCAATCCTAACCCTAACCGTCTCTCTAACCCTAGCCCTCAACATAACCCGAATCGTAGGTCCAATCCTAACCCTAACCGTCTCTCTAACCATAGCCCTCAACATAACCCTAACCCTAGGTCCAGTCCTAACCCTAACCGTCTCTCTAACCCTAGCCCTCAACATAACTCTAACCCTAGGTCCAATCCTAACCCTAACCGTCTCTCTAACCCTAGCACTCAACCTAACCCTAACCCTAGGTCCAATCCTAACCCTAACCGTCTCTCTAACCCTAGCCCTCAACATAACCCGAACCCTAGGTCCAATCCTAACCCTAACCGTCTCTCTAACCCTAGCCCTCAACATAACCCGAATCCTAGGTCCAATCCTAACCCTAACAGTCTCTCTAAACATAGCCCTCAACATAACAATAACCCTAGGTCCAATCCTAACCCTAACCGTCTCTCTAACCTTAGCCCTCAACATAACTCTAACCCTAGGTCCAATCCTAACCCTAACCGTCTCTCTAACCCTTGCACTCAACCTAACCTTAACCGTAGGTCCAATCCTAACCCTAACCGTCTCTCTAAACCAAGCCCTCAACCTAACTCTAACCCTAGGTCCAATCCTCACCCTAACCGTCTCTCTAACCCTAGCCCTCAACATAACACTAACCCTAGGTCCAATCCTCACCCTAACCGTCTCTCTAACCCTAGCCCTCAACATAACCCTAACCCTAGGTCCAATCCTAACCTTAACCGTCTCTCTAAATCTAGCCCTCAACCTAACACTGACCCTAGATCCAATCCTAACCCTGACCGTCTCTCTAACCCTAGCCCTCAACATAACCCGAACCCTAGGTCCAATCCTAACCCTAACCGTCTCTCTAACCCTAGCCCTCAACATAACCCGAATCGTAGGTCCAATCCTAACCCTAACAATCTCTCTAACCATAGCCCTTAACATAACCCTAACCCTAGGTCCAATCCTAACGCTAACCGTCTCTCTAACCCTAGCCCTCAACATAACCCTAACCCTAGGTCCAATCCTAACGCTAACCGTCTCTCTAACCCTAGCCCTCAACATAACCCTAACCCTAGGTCCAATCCTAACCCTAACCGTCTCTCTAACCCTAGCCCTCAACATAACCTTAATCCTAGGTCCAATCCTAACCCTAACCGTCTCTCTAACCCTAGCCCTCAAAATAACCCTAACCCTAGGTCCAATCTTAACCTTAACCGTCTCTCTAACCCTAGCCCTCACCATAACACTAACCCTAGGTCCAATCCTCACCCTAACCGTCTCTCTAAACATAGCCCTCAACATAACCCTAACACTAGGTCCAATCCTAACCCTAACCCTCTCTCTAACCCTAGCCCTCAACATAACCCTAACCCTAGGTCCAATCCTCACCCTAACCGTCTCTATAACCCTAGCCCTCAACCTAACCCTAACCCTAGGTCCAATCCTAACCCTAACCTTCTCTCTAACCCTAGCCCTCAACATAACCCTAATCCTAGGTCCAATCCTAACCCTTACCGTCTCTCTAACCCAAGCCCTCAACCTAACCCTAATCCTAGGTCCAATCCTAACCCTAACCTTCTCTCTAACCCTAGCCCTCAACATAACCCTAACCCTAGGTTCAATCCTAACCCTTACCGTCTCTCTAACCCAAGCCCTCAACCTAACCCTAATCCTAGGTCCAATCCTAACCCTAAGCATCTCTCTAACCCTAGCCCTCAACATAACCCTAACCCTAGGTCCAATCCTAACCCTAACCGTCTCTCTAACCCTAGCCCTCAACATAACCCTAACCCTAGGTCCAATCCTCACCCTAACCGTCTCTCTAACCCTAGCCCTCAACATAACAATAACCCTAGGTCCAATCCTAACCCTAACCGTCTCTCTAACCTTAGCCCTCAACATAACTCTAACCCTAGGTCCAATCCTAACCCTAACCGTCTCTCTAACCCTTGCACTCAACCTAACCTTAACCGTAGGTCCAATCCTAACCCTAACCGTCTCTCTAAACCAAGCCCTCAACCTAACCCTAACCCTAGGTCCAATCCTAACCCTAAGCATCTCTCTAACCCTAGCCCTCAACATAACCCTAACCCTAGGTCCAATCCTAACCCTAACCGTCTCTCTAACCCTAGCCCTCAACATAACCCTAACCCTAGGTCCAATCCTAACCCTAACCGTCTCTCTAACCCTGGCCCTCAACATAACCCTAACCCTAGGTCCAATCCTCACCCTAACAGTCTCTCTAACCCTAGCCCTCAACATAACCCTAACCCTAGGTCCAATCCTAACCCTAACCGTCTCTCTAACCCAAGCCCTCAACGTAAAACTAACCCTAGGTCCAATCCTAACCCTAAGCATCTCTCTAACCCTAGCCCTCAACATAACCCTAACCCTAGGTCCAATCCTAACCCTAACTGTCTCTCTAACCCTTGCCCTCAACATAACCCTAACCCTAGGTCCAATCCTCACCCTAACCGTCTCTCTAACCCTAGCCCTCAACATAACACTAAGCCTAGGTCCAATCCTCACCATAACCGTCTCTCTAACCCTAGCCCTCAACATAACCCTAACCCTAGGTCCAATCCTAACCTTAACCGTCTCTCTAACCCTAGCCCTCAACCTAACACTGACCCTAGATCCAATCCTAACCCTAACCGTCTCTCTAACCCTAGCCCTCAACATAACCCGAACCCTAGATCCAATCCTAACCCTAACCGTCTCTCTAACCCTAGCCCTCAACATAACCCGAATCGTAGGTCCAATCCTAACCCTAACCGTCTCTCTAACCATAGCCCTCAACATAACCCTAACCCTAGGTCCAGTCCTAACCCTAACCGTCTCTCTAACCCTAGCCCTCAACCTAACACTGACCCTAGATCCAATCCTAACCCTAACCGTCTCTCTAACCCTAGCCCTCAACATAACCCGAACCCTAGATCCAATCCTAACCCTAACCGTCTCTCTAACCCTAGCCCTCAACATAACCCGAATCGTAGGTCCAATCCTAACCCTAACCGTCTCTCTAACCATAGCCCTCAACATAACCCTAACCCTAGGTCCAGTCCTAACCCTAACCGTCTCTCTAACCCTAGCCCTCAACATAACTCTAACCCTAGGTCCAATCCTAACCCTAACCGTCTCTCTAACCCAAGCCCTCAACCTAACCCTAATCCTAGGTCCAATCCTAACCCTAAGCATCTCTCTAACCCTAGCCCTCAACATAACCCTAACCCTAGGTCCAATCCTAACCCTAACCGTCTCTCTAACCCTAGCCCTCAACATAACCCTAACCCTAGGTCCAATCCTCACCCTAACCGTCTCTCTAACACTAGCCCTCAACATAACAATAACCCTAGGTCCAATCCTAACCCTAACCGTCTCTCTAACCTTAGCCCTCAACATAACTCTAACCCTAGGTCCAATCCTAACCCTAACCGTCTCTCTAACCCTTGCACTCAACCTAACCTTAACCGTAGGTCCAATCCTAACCCTAACCGTCTCTCTAAACCAAGCCCTCAACCTAACCCTAACCCTAGGTCCAATCCTAACCCTAAGCATCTCTCTAACCCTAGCCCTCAACATAACCCTAACCCTAGGTCCAATCCTAACCCTAAGCATCTCTCTAACCCTAGCCCTCAACATAATCCTAAACCTAGTTCCAATCCTAACCCTAACCGTCTCTCTAACCCTTGCCCTCAACATAACCCTAACCCTAGGTCCAATCCTCACCCTAACCGTCTCTCTAACCCTAGCCCTCAACATAACACTAACCCTAGGTCCAATCCTCAACCTAACCGTCTCTCTAACCCTAGCCCTCAACATAACCCTAACCCTAGGTCCAATCCTAACCTTAACCGTCTCTCTAACCCTAGCCCTCAACCTAACACTGACCCTAGATCCAATCCTAACCCTGACCGTCTCTCTAACCCTAGCCCTCAACATAACCCGAACCCTAGGTCCAATCCTAACCCTAACCGTCTCTCTAACCCTAGCCCTCAACATAACCCGAATCGTAGGTCCAATCCTAACCCTAACCGTCTCTCTAACCATAGCCCTCAACATAACCCTAACCCTAGGTCCAATCCTAACGCTAACCGTCTCTCTAACCCTAGCCCTCAACATAACCCTAACCCTAGGTCCAATCCTAACGCTAACCGTCTCTCTAACCCTAGCCCTCAACATAACCCTAACCCTAGGTCCAATCCTAACCCTAACCGTCTCTCTAAATCTAGCCCTCAACATAACCTTAATCCTAGGTCCAATCCTAACCCTAACCGTCTCTCTAACACTAGCCCTCAAAATAACCCTAACCCTAGGTCCAATCTTAACCTTAACCGTCTCTCTAACCCTAGCCCTCACCATAACACTAACCCTAGGTCCAATCCTCACCCTAACCGTCTCTCTAAACATAGCCCTCAACATAACCCTAACACTAGGTCCAATCCTAACCCTAACCCTCTCTCTAACCCTAGCCCTCAACATAACCCTAACCCTAGGTCCAATCCTCACCCTAACCGTCTCTATAACCCTAGCCCTCAACCTAACCCTAACCCTAGGTCCAATCCTAACCCTAACCTTCTCTCTAACCCTACCCCTCAACATAACCCTAATCCTAGGTCCAATCCTAACCCTAACAGTCTCTCTAACCATAGCCCTCAACATAACCCTAACCCTAGGTCCAATCCTAACCCTAACCCTCTCTCTAACCCTAGCCCTCAACATAACCCTAACCCTAGTCCAATCCTAACCCTAACAGTCTCTCTAACCCTAGCCCTCAACATAACTCTAACCCTAGGTCCAATACTAACCCTAACCGTCTCTCTAACCCTAGCACTCAACCTAACCCTAACCCTAGGTCCAATCCTAACCCTAAGCGTCTCTCAATCCTAGCACTCAATCTAACCCTAACCCTAGGTCCAATCCTAACCCTAACCGTCTCTATAACCCTAGCCCTCAACCTAACCCTAACCCTACGTCCAATCCTAACCCTTAGCATCTCTTTAACCCTAGCCCTCGACATAACCCTATCCCTAGGTCCAATCCTCACCCTAACCGTCTCTCTAACCCTACCCCTCAACAAAACCCTAACCCTAGGTCCAATCCTCACCCTAACCGTCTCTCTAACCCTAGCCCTCAACATAACTCTAACCCTAGGTCCAATCCTAACCCTAACCGTCTCTCTAACCTTAGCCCTCAATATAACTCTAACCCTAGGTCCAATCCTAACCCTAACCGTCTCTCTAACCCTTGCACTCAACCTAACCTTAACCGTAGGTCCAATCCTAACCCTAACCGTCTCTCTAAACCAAGCCCTCAACCTAACCCTAACCCTAGGTCCAATCCTAACCCTAAGCATCTCTCTAACCCTGGCCCTCAACATAACCCTAACCCTAGGTCCAATCCTAACCCTAACCGTCTCTCTAGCCCTAGCCCTCAACATAACCCGAACCCTAGGTCCAATCCTAACCCTAACCGTCTTTCTAAACCTAGCCCTCAACATAACCCTAACCCTAGGTCCAATCCTAACCCTAACCGTCTCTCTAACCCTAGCCCTCAACAAAACCCTAACCCTAGGTCCAATCCTCACCCTAACCGTCTCTCTAACCCTAGCCCTCAACATAACCCTAACCCTAGGTCCAATCCTAACCCTAACAGTCTCTCTAACCCAAGCCCTCAACCTAACACTAACCCTAGGTCCAATCCTAACCCTAAGCATCTCTCTAACCCTAGCCCTCAACATAACCCTAACCCTAGGTCCAATCCTAACCCTAACCGTCTCTCTAACCCTAGCCCTCAAGATAACCCTAACCCTAGGTCCAATCCTAACCCTAACCGTCTCTCTAACCCTAGCCCTCAACATAACTCTAACCCTAGGTCCAATCCTAACCCTGACGGTCTCTCTAACCCTAGCCCTCAACATAACTATAACCCTAGGTCCAATCCTAACCCTAACCGTCTCTCTAACCGTAGAACTCAACATAACTATAACCCTAGGTCCAATCTTAACCCTAACCGTCTCTCTAACACTAGCCCTCAACCGAACCCTAACTCTAGGTCCAATCCAAACCCTAAGCATCTCTCTAATCCTAGCCCTCAACATAACCCGAACCCTAGGTCCAATCCTAACCCTAACCGTCTCTCTAACCGTAGCCCTCAACATAACCCTAACCCTAGGTCCAATCCTAACCCTAACCGTCTCTCTAACCCTAGCCCTCAACATAACCCTAACCCTAGGTCCAATCCTCACCCTAACCGACCCTCTAACCCTAGCCCTCAACATAACCCTAACCCTAGGTCCAATCCTAACCCTAACCGTCTCTCTAACCCTAGCCCTCAACATAATCCTAACCCTAGTTCCAATCCTAACCCTAACCGTCTCTCTAAACCTAGCCCTCAACCTAACCCTAACCCTAGGTCCAATCCTAACCCTAACCGTCTCTCTAACCCTAGCCCTCAACATAACCTAAACCCTAAGTCCAATCCTAACCCTAACCCTCTCTCTAACCCTACCCCTCAACATAACCCGAACCCTAGGTCCAATCCTAACCCTAACCGTCTCTCTAACCCTAGCCCTCAACATAACTCTAACCCTAGGTCCAATCCTAACCCTAACCGTCTCTCTAACCCTAGCACTCAACCTAACCCTAACCCTAGGTCCAATCCTAACCCTAACCGTCTCTCTAACCCAAGCCCTCAACCTAACCCTAACCCTAGGTCCAATCCTAACCCTAAGCAGCTCTCTAACCCTAGCCCTCAACATAACCCTAAACCTAGGTCCAATCCTAACCCTAACCGTCTCTCTAACCCTAGCCCTCAACATAACCCTAACCCTAGGTCCAATCCTCACCCCAACCGTCTCTCTAACCCTAGCCCTCAACATAACCCTAACCCTAGGTCCAATCCTAACCCTAACCGTCTCTCTAACCCTAGCCCTCAACATAACCCGAACCCTAGGTCCAATCCTAACCCTAACCGTCTCTCTAACCCTAGCCCTCAACATAACCCGAATCCTAGGTCCAATCCTAACCCTAACAGTCTCTCTAAACATAGCCCTCAACATAACAATAACCCTAGGTCCAATCCTAACCCTAACCGTCTCTCTAACCTTAGCCCTCAACATAACTCTAACCCTAGGTCCAATCCTAACCCTAACCGTCTCTCTAACCCTTGCACTCAACCTAACCTTAACCGTAGGTCCAATCCTAACCCTAACCGTCTCTCTAAACCAAGCCCTCAACCTAACTCTAACCCTAGGTCCAATCCTCACCCTAACCGTCTCTCTAACCCTAGCCCTCAACATAACACTAACCCTAGGTCCAATCCTCACCCTAACCGTCTCTCTAACCCTAGACCTCAACATAACCCTAACCCTAGGTCCAATCCTAACCTTAACCGTCTCTCTAACCCTAGCCCTCAACCTAACACTGACCCTAGATCCAATCCTAACCCTGACCGTCTCTCTAACCCTAGCCCTCAACATAACCCGAACCCTAGGTCCAATCCTAACCCTAACCGTCTCTCTAACCCTAGCCCTCAACATAACCCGAATCGTAGGTCCAATCCTAACCCTAACCGTCTCTCTAACCATAGCCCTCAACATAACCCTAACCCTAGGTCCAATCCTAACGCTAACCGTCTCTCTAACCCTAGCCCTCAACATAACCCTAACCCTAGGTCCAATCCTAACGCTAACCGTCTCTCTAACCCTAGCCCTCAACATAACCCTAACCCTAGGTCCAATCCTAACCCTAACCGTCTCTCTAACCCTAGCCCTCAACATAACCTTAATCCTAGGTCCAATCCTAACCCTAACCGTCTCTCTAACCCTAGCCCTCAAAATAACCCTAACCCTAGGTCCAATCTTAACCTTAACCGTCTCTCTAACCCTAGCCCTCACCATAACACTAACCCTAGGTCCAATCCTCACCCTAACCGTCTCTCTAAACATAGCCCTCAACATAACCCTAACACTAGGTCCAATCCTAACCCTAACCCTCTCTCTAACCCTAGCCCTCAACATAACCCTAACCCTAGGTCCAATCCTCACCCTAACCGTCTCTATAACCCTAGCCCTCAACCTAACCCTAACCCTAGGTCCAATCCTAACCCTAACCTTCTCTCTAACCCTAGCCCTCAACATAACCCTAATCCTAGGTCCAATCCTAACCCTAACAGTCTCTCTAACCATAGCCCTCAACATAACCCTAACCCTAGGTCCAATCCTAACCCTAACCGTCTCTCTAACCCTAGCCCTCAACATAACCCTAACCCTAGTCCAATCCTAACCCTAACAGTCTCTCTAACCCTAGCCCTCAACATAACTCTAACCCTAGGTCCAATCCTAACCCTAACCGTCTCTCTAACCCTAGCACTCAACCTAACCCTAACCCTAGGTCCAATCCTAACCCTAAGCGTCTCTCAATCCTAGCACTCAATCTAACCCTAACCCTAGGTCCAATCCTAACCCTAACCGTCTCTATAACCCTAGCCCTCAACCTAACCCTAACCCTACGTCCAATCCTAACCCTTAGCATCTCTTTAACCCTAGCCCTCGACATAACCCTATCCCTAGGTCCAATCCTCACCCTAACCGTCTCTCTAACCCTAGCCCTCAACATAACTCTAACCCTAGGTCCAATCCTAACCCTAACCGTCTCTCTAACCTTAGCCCTCAACATAACTCTAACCCTAGGTCCAATCCTAACCCTAACCGTCTCTCTAACCCTTGCACTCAACCTAACCTTAACCGTAGGTCCAATCCTAACCCTAACCGTCTCTCTAAACCAAGCCCTCAACCTAACCCTAACCCTAGGTCCAATCCTAACCCTAAGCATCTCTCTAACCCTGGCCCTCAACATAACCCTCACCCTAGGTCCAATCCTAACCCTAACCGTCTCTCTAACCCTAGCCCTCAACATAACCCGAACCCTAGGTCCAATCCTAACCCTAACCGTCTTTCTAACCCTAGCCCTCAACATAACCCTAACCCTAGGTCCAATCCTAACCCTAACCGTCTCTCTAACCCTAGCCCTCAACAAAACCCTAACCCTAGGTCCAATCCTCACCCTAACCGTCTCTCTAACCCTAGCCCTCAACATAACCCTAACCCTAGGTCCAATCCTAACCCTAACAGTCTCTCTAACCCAAGCCCTCAACCTAACACTAACCCTAGGTCCAATCCTAACCCTAAGCATCTCTCTAACCCTAGCCCTCAACATAACCCTAACCCTAGGTCCAATCCTAACCCTAACCGTCTCTCTAACCCTAGCCCTCAACATAACCCTAACCCTAGGTCCAATCCTAACCCTAACCGTCTCTCTAAACCTAGCCCTCAACATAACTCTAACCCTAGGTCCAATCCTAACCCTGACGGTCTCTCTAACCCTAGCCCTCAACATAAGTATAACCCTAGGTCCAATCCTAACCCTAACCGTCTCTCTAACCGTAGAACTCAACATAACTATAACCCTAGGTCCAATCTTAACCCTAACCGTCTCTCTAACACTAGCCCTCAACCGAACCCTAACTCTAGGTCCAATCCAAACCCTAAGCATCTCTCTAATCCTAGCCCTCAACATAACCCTAACCCTAGGTCCAATCCTAACCCTAACCGTCTCTCTAACCGTAGCCCTCAACATAACCCTAACCCTAGGTCCAATCCTAACCCTAACCGTCTCTCTAACCCTAGCCCTCAACATAACCCTAACCCTAGGTCCAATCCTCACCCTAACCGACCCTCTAACCCTAGCCCTCAACATAACCCTAACCCTAGGTCCAATCCTAACCCTGACCGTCTCTCTAACCCTAGCCCTCAACATAATCCTAACCCTAGTTCCAATCCTAACCCTAACCGTCTCTCTAAACCTAGCCCTCAACCTAACCCTAACCCTAGGTCCAATCCTAACCCTAACCCTCTCTCTAACCCTACCCCTCAACATAACCCGAACCCTAGGTCCAATACTAACCCTAACCGTCTCTCTAACCCTAGCCCTCAACATAACTCTAACCCTAGGTCCAATCCTAACCCTAACCGTCTCTCTAACCCTAGCACTCAACCTAACCCTAACCCTAGGTCCAATCCTAACCCTAACCGTCTCTCTAACCCAAGCCCTCAACCTAACCCTAACCCTAGGTCCAATCCTAACCCTAAGCAGCTCTCTAACCCTAGCCCTCAACATAACCCTAAACCTAGGTCCAATCCTAACCCTAACCGTCTCTCTAACCCTAGCCCTCAACATAACCCTAACCCTAGGTCCAATCCTCACCCCAACCGTCTCTCTAACCCTAGCCCTCAACATAACCCTAACCCTAGGTCCAATCCTAACCCTAACCGTCTCTCTAACCCTAGCCCTCAACATAACCCGAACCCTAGGTCCAATCCTAACCCTAACCGTCTCTCTAACCCTAGCCCTCAACATAACCCGAATCCTAGGTCCAATCCTAACCCTAACAGTCTCTCTAAACATAGCCCTCAACATAACCCTAACCCTAAGTCCAATCCAAACCCTAACCCTCTCTCTAACCCTAGCCCTCAACATAACCCTAACCCTAGTCCAATCCTAACCCTAACAGTTTCTCTAACCCTAGCCCTCAACATAACTCTAACCCTAGGTCCAATCCTCACCCTAAGCATCTCTCTAACTCTAGCCCTCAACATAACCCTAACCCTAGGTCCAATCCTCACCCTAACCGTCTCTCTAACCCTAGCCTTCAACATAACCCTAACCCTAGGTCCAATCCTCACCCTAACCGTCTCTCTAACCCTAGCCCTCAACATAACACTAACCCTAGGTCCAATCCTCACCCTAACCGTCTCTCTAACCCTAGCCCTCAACAAAACCCTAACCCTAGGTCCAATCCTAACCTTAACCGTCTCTCTAACCGTAGCACTCAACATAACCCTAACCCTAGGTCCAATCCTAACCCTAACCGTCTCTCTAACCCAAGCCCTCAACATAACCCGAACCCTAGGTCCAATCCTAACCCTAACCGTCTCTCTAACCCTAGTCCTCAACATAACCCGAACCGTAGGTCCAATCCTAACCCTAACAGTCTCTCTAACCATAGCCCTCAACATAACCCTAACCCTAGGTCCAGTCCTAACCCTAACCGTCTCTCTAACCCTAGCCCTCAACATAACTCTAACCCTAGGTCCAATCCTAACCCTAACCGTCTCTCTAACCCTAGCACTCAACCTAACCCTAACCCTAGGTCCAATCCTAACCCTTACCGTCTCTCTAACCCAAGCCATCAACCTAACCCTAATCCTAGGTCCAATCCTAACCCTAAGCATCTCTCTAACCTTAGCCCTCAACATAACCCTAACCCTAGGTCCAATCCTAACCCTAACCGTCTCTCTAACCCTAGCCCTCAACATAACCCTAACCCTAGGTCCAATCCTCACCCTAACCGTCTCTCTAACCCTAGCCCTCAACATAACAATAACCCTAGGTCCAATCCTAACCCTAACCGTCTCTCTAACCTTAGCCCTCAACATAACTCTAACCCTAGGTCCAATCCTAACCCTAACCGTCTCTCTAACCCTTGCACTCAAGCTAACCTTAACCGTAGGTCCAATCCTAACCCTAACCGTCTCTCTAAACCAAGCCCTCAACCTAACCCTAACCCTAGGTCCAATCCTAACCCTAAGCATCTCTCTAACCCTAGCCCTCAACATAACACTAACCCTAGGTCCAATCCTAACCCTAACAGTCTCTCTAACCCTAGCCCTCAACATAACCCTAACCCGAGGTTCAATCCTCACCCTAACCGTCTCTCTAACCCTAGCCCTCAACATAACTCTAACCCTAGGTCCAGTCCTAACCCTAAACGTCTCTCTAACCCTAGCCCTCAACATAACTCTAACCCTAAGTCCAATCCTAACCCTAACCGTCTCTCTAACCCTAGCACTCAACCTAACCCTAACCCTAGGTCCAATCCTAACCCTAACCGTCTCTCTAACCTTAGCCCTCAACATAACTCTAACCCTAGGTCCAATCCTAACCCTAACCGTCTCTCTAACCCTTGCACTCAACCTAACCTTAACCGTAGGTCCAATCCTAACCCTAACCGTCTCTCTAAACCAAGCCCTCAACCTAACCCTAACCCTAGGTCCAATCCTAACCCTAAGCATCTCTCTAACCCTAGCCCTCAACATAACCCTAACCCTAGGTCCAATCCTAACCCTAACCGTCTCTCTAACCCTAGCCCTCAACATAACCCGAACCCTAGGTCCAATCCTAACCCTAACCGTCTTTCTAACGCTAGCCCTCAACATAACCCTAACCCTAGGTCCAATCCTAACCCTAACCGTCTCTCTAAACCTGGCCCTCAACATAACCCTAACCCTAGGTCCAATCCTCACCCTAACAGTCACTCTAACCCTAGCCCTCAACATAACCCTAACCCTAGGTCCAATCCTAACCCTAACCGTCTCTCTAACCCAAGCCCTCAACCTAAAACTAACCCTAGGTCCAATCCTAACCCTAAGCATCTCTCTAACCCTAGCCCTCAACATAACTCTAACCCTAGGTCCAATCCTAACCCTAACCGTCTCTCTAACCCTAGCACTCAACCTAACCCTAACCCTAGGTCCAATCCTAACCCTAACCGTCTCTCTAACCCAAGCCCTCAACCTAACCCTAACCCTAGGTCCAATCCTAACCCTAAGCAGCTCTCTAACCCTAGCCCTCAACATAACCCTAAACCTAGGTCCAATCCTAACCCTAACCGTCTCTCTAACCCTAGCCCTCAACATAACCCTAACCCTAGGTCCAATCCTCACCCCAACCGTCTCTCTAACCCTAGCCCTCAACATAACCCTAACCCTAGGTCCAATCCTAACCCTAACCGTCTCTCTAACCCTAGCCCTCAACATAACCCGAACCCTAGGTCCAATCCTAACCCTAACCGTCTCTCTAACCCTAGCCCTCAACATAACCCGAATCCTAGGTCCAATCCTAACCCTAACAGTCTCTCTAAACATAGCCCTCAACATAACCCTAACCCTAGGTCCAATCCAAACCCTAACCCTCTCTCTAACCCTAGCCCTCAACATAACCCTAACCCTAGTCCAATCCTAACCCTAACAGTTTCTCTAACCCTAGCCCTCAACATAACTCTAACCCTAGGTCCAATCCTCACCCTAAGCATCTCTCTAACCCTAGCCCTCAACATAACCCTAACCCTAGGTCCAATCCTCACCCTAACCGTCTCTCTAACCCTAGCCTTCAACATAACCCTAACCCTAGGTCCAATCCTCACCCTAACCGTCTCTCTAACCCTAGCCCTCAACATAACACTAACCCTAGGTCCAATCCTCACCCTAACCGTCTCTCTAACCCTAGCCCTCAACAAAACCCTAACCCTAGGTCCAATCCTAACCTTAACCGTCTCTCTAACTGTAGCACTCAACATAACCCTAACCCTAGGTCCAATCCTAACCCTAACCGTCTCTCTAACCCAAGCCCTCAACATAACCCGAACCCTAGGTCCAATCCTAACCCTAAGAATCTCTCTAACCCTAGCCCTCAACATAACTCTAACCCTAGGTCCAATCCTAACCCTAACCGTCTCTCTAACCCTTGCACTCAACCTAACCTTAACCGTAGGTCCAATCCTAACCCTAACCGTCTCTCTAAACCAAGCCCTCAACCTAACCCTAACCCTAGGTCCAATCCTAACCCTAAGCATCTCTCTAACCCTAACCCTCAATATAACACTAACCCTAGGTCCAATCCTAACCCTAACAGTCTCTCTAACCCTAGCCCTCAACATAACCCTAACCCGAGGTTCAATCCTCACCCTAACCGTCTCTCTAACCCTAGCCCTCAACATAACTCTAACCCTAGGTCCAGTCCTAACCCTAAACGTCTCTCTAACCCTAGCCCTCAACATAACTCTAACCCTAAGTCCAATCCTAACCCTAACCGTCTCTCTAACCCTAGCACTCAACCTAACCCTAACCCTAGGTCCAATCCTAACCCTTACCGTCTCTCTAACCCAAGCCCTCAACCTAACCCTAATCCTAGGTCCAATCCTAACCCTAAGCATCTCTCTAACCCTAGCCCTCAACATAACCCTAACCCTAGGTCCAATCCTAACCCTAACCGTCTCTCAAACCCTAGCCCTCAACATAACCCTAACCCTAGGTCCAATCCTCACCCTAACCGTCTCTCTAACCCTAGCCCTCAACATAACAATAACCCTAGGTCCAATCCTAACCCTAACCGTCTCTCTAACCTTAGCCCTCAACATAACTCTAACCCTAGGTCCAATCCTAACCCTAACCGTCTCTCTAACCCTTGCACTCAACCTAACCTTAACCGTAGGTCCAATCCTAACCCTAACCGTCTCTCTAACCCAAGCCCTCAACCTAAAACTAACCCTAGGTCCAATCCTAACCCTAAGCATCTCTCTAACCCTAGCCCTCAACATAACTCTAACCCTAGGTCCAATCCTAACCCTCACCGTCTCTCTAACCCTAGCACTCAACCTAACCCTAACCCTAGGTCCAATCCTAACCCTAACCGTCTCTCTAACCCAAGCCCTCAACCTAACCCTAACCCTAGGTCCAATCCTAACCCTAAGCAGCTCTCTAACCCTAGCCCTCAACATAACCCTAAACCTAGGTCCAATCCTAACCCTAACCGTCTCTCTAACCCTAGCCCTCAACATAACCCTAACCCTAGGTCCAATCCTCACCCCAACCGTCTCTCTAACCCTAGCCCTCAACATAACCCTAACCCTAGGTCCAATCCTAACCCTAACCGTCTCTCTAACCCTATCCCTCAACATAACCCGAACCCTAGGTCCAATCCTAACCCTAACCGTCTCTCTAACCCTAGCCCTCAACATAACCCGAATCCTAGGTCCAATCCTAACCCTAACAGTCTCTCTAAACATAGCCCTCAACATAACCCTAACCCTAGGTCCAATCCAAACCCTAACCCTCTCTCTAACCCTAGCCCTCAACATAACCCTAACGGTAGTCCAATCCTAACCCTAACAGTTTCTCTAACCCTAGCCCTCAACATAACTCTAACCCTAGGTCCAATCCTCACCCTAAGCATCTCTCTAACCCTAGCCCTCAACATAACCCTAACCCTAGGTCCAATCCTCACCCTAACCGTCTCTTTAACCCTAGCCTTCAACATAACCCTAACCCTAGGTCCAATCCTCACCCTAACCGTCTCTCTAACCCTAGCCCTCAACATAACACTAACCCTAGGTCCAATCCTCACCCTAACCGTCTCTCTAACCCTAGCCCTCAACAAAACCCTAACCCTAGGTCCAATCCTAACCTTAACCGTCTCTCTAACCGTAGCACTCAACATAACCCTAACCCTAGGTCCAATCCTAACCCTAACCGTCTCTCTAACCCAAGCCCTCAACATAACCCGAACCCTAGGTCCAATCCTAACCCTAACCGTCTCTCTAACCCTAGTCCTCAACATAACCCGAACCGTAGGTCCAATCCTAACCCTAACCGTCTCTCTAACCATAGCCCTCAACATAACCCTAACCCTAGGTCCAGTCCTAACCCTAACCGTCTCTCTAACCCTAGCCCTCAACATAACTCTAACCCTAGGTCCAATCCTAACCCTAACCGTCTCTCTAACCCTAGCACTCAACCTAACCCTAACCCTAGGTCCAATCCTAACCCTTACCGTCTCTCTAACCCAAGCCATCAACCTAAACCTAATCCTAGGTCCAATCCTAACCCTAAGCATCTCTCTAACCTTAGCCCTCAACATAACCCTAACCCTAGGTCCAATCCTAACCCTAACCGTCTCTCTAACCCTAGCCCTCAACATAACCCTAACCCTAGGTCCAATCCTCACCCTAACCGTCTCTCTAACCCTAGCCCTCAACATAACAATAACCCTAGGTCCAATCCTAACCCTAACCGTCTCTCTAACCTTAGTCCTCAACATAACTCTAACCCTAGGTCCAATCCTAACCCTAACCGTCTCTCTAACCCTTGCACTCAACCTAACCTTAACCGGAGGTCCAATCCTAACCCTAACCGTCTCTCTAAACCAAGCCCTCAACCTAACCCTAACCCTAGGTCCAATCCTAACCCTAAGCATCTCTCTAACCCTAGCCCTCAACATAACACTAACCCTAGGGCCAATCCTAACCCTAACAGTCTCTCTAACCCTAGCCCTCAACATAACCCTAACCCGAGGTTCAATCCTCACCCTAACCGTCTCTCTAACCCTAGCCCTCAACATAACTCTAACCCTAGGTCCAGTCCTAACCCTAACCGTCTCTCTAACCCTAGCCCTCAACATAACACTAACCCTAGGTCCAATCCTCACCCTAACCGTCTCTCTAACCCTAGCCCTCAACAAAACCCTAACCCTAGGTCCAATCCTAACCTTAACCGTCTCTCTAACCGTAGCACTCAACATAACCCTAACCCTAGGTCCAATCCTAACCCTAACCGTCTCTCTAACCCAAGCCCTCAACATAACCCGAACCCTAGGTCCAATCCTAACCCTAACCGTCTCTCTAACCCTAGTCCTCAACATAACCCGAACCGTAGGTCCAATCCTAACCCTAACCGTCTCTCTAACCATAGCCCTCAACATAACCCTAACCCTAGGTCCAGTCCTAACCCTAACCGTCTCTCTAACCCTAGCCCTCAACATAACTCTAACCCTAGGTCCAATCCTAACCCTAACCGTCTCTCTAACCCTAGCACTCAACCTAACCCTAACCCTAGGTCTAATCCTAACCCTTACCGTCTCTCTAACCCAAGCCATCAACCTAACCCTAATCCTAGGTCCAATCCTAACCCTAAGCATCTCTCTAAACTTAGCCCTCAACATAACCCTAACCCTAGGTCCAATCCTAACCCTAACCGTCTCTCTAACCCTAGCCCTCAACATAACCCTAACCCTAGGTCCAATCCTCACCCTAACCGTCTCTCTAACCCTAGCCCTCAACATAACAATAACCCTAGGTCCAATCCTAACCCTAACCGTCTCTCTAACCTTAGCCCTCAACATAACTCTAAACCTAGGTCCAATCCTAACCCTAACCGTCTCTCTAACCCTTGCACTCAACCTAACCTTAACCGTAGGTCCAATCCTAACCCTAACCGTCTCTCTAAACCAAGCCCTCAACCTAACCCTAACCCTAGGTCCAATCCTAACCCTAAGCATCTCTCTAACCCTAGCCCTCAACATAACACTAACCCTAGGACCAATCCTAACCCTAACAGTCTCTCTAACCCTAGCCCTCAACATAACCCTAACCCGAGGTTCAATCCTCACCCTAACCGTCTCTCTAACCCTAGCCCTCAACATAACTCTAACCCTAGGTCCAGTCCTAACCCTAAACGTCTCTCTAACCCTAGCCCTCAACATAACTCTAACCCTAAGTCCAATCCTAACCCTAACCGTCTCTCTAACCCTAGCACTCAACCTAACCCTAACCCTAGGTCCAATCCTAACCCTTACCGTCTCTCTAACCCAAGCCCTCAACCTAACCCTAATCCTAGGTCCAATCCTAACCCTAAGCATCTCTCTAACCCTAGCCCTCAACATAACCCTAACCCTAGGTCCAATCCTAACCCTAACCGTCTCTCTAACCCTAGCCCTCAACATAACCCTAACCCTAGGTCCAACCCTCACCCTAACCGTCTCTCTAACCCTAGCCCTCAACATAACAATAACCCTAGGTCCAATCCTAACCCTAACCGTCTCTCTAACCTTAGCCCTCAACATAACTCTAACCCTAGGTCCAATCCTAACCCTAACCGTCTCTCTAACCCTTGCACTCAACCTAACCTTAACCGTAGGTCCAATCCTAACCCTAACCGTCTCTCTAAAACAAGCCCTCAACCTAACCCTAACCCTAGGTCCAATCCTAACCCTAAGCATCTCTCTAACCCTAGCCCTCAACATAACCCTAACCCTAGGTCCAATCCTAACCCTAACCGTCTCTCTAACCCTAGCCCTCAACATAACCCGAACCCTAGGTCCAATCCTAACCCTAACCGTCTTTCTAACGCTAGCCCTCAACATAACCCTAACCCTAGGTCCAATCCTAACCCTAACCGTCTCTCTAAACCTGGCCCTCAACATAACCCTAACCCTAGGTCCAATCCTCACCCTAACAGTCTCTCTAGCCCTAGCCCTCAACATAACCCTAACCCTAGGTCCAATCCTAACCCTAACCGTCTCTCTAACCCAAGCCCTCAACCTAAAACTAACCCTAGGTCCAATCCTAACCCTAAGCATCTCTCTAACCCTAGCCCTCAACATAACCCTAACCCTAGGTCCAATCCTAACCCTAACTGTCTCTCTAACCCTTGCCCTCAACATAACCCTAACCCTAGGTCCAATCCTCACCCTAACCGTCTCTCTAACCCTAGCCCTCAACATAACACTAACCCTAGCTCCAATCCTCACCATAACCGTCTCTCTAACCCTAGCCCTCAACATAACCCGAACCCTAGGTCCAATCCTAACCCTAACCGTCTCTCTAACCCTAGCCCTCAACATAACCCGAATCCTAGGTCCAATCCTAACCCTAACAGTCTCTCTAAACATAGCCCTCAACATAACCCTAACCCTAGGTCCAATCCAAACCCTAACCCTCTCTCTAACCCTAGCCCTCAACATAACCCTAACCCTAGTCCAATCCTAACCCTAACAGACTCTCTAACCCTAGCCCTCAACATAACTCTAACCCTAGGTCCAATCCTCACCCTAAGCATCTCTCTAACCCTAGCCCTGAACATAACCCTAACCCTAGGTCCAATCCTCACCCTAACCGACTCTCTAACCCTAGCCCTCAACATAACCCTAACCCTAGGTCCAATCCTAACCCTAACCGTCTCTCTAACCCTAGCCCTCAACATAATCCTAACCCTAGTTCCAATCCTAACCCTAACCGTCTCTCTAAACCTAGCCCTCAACCTAACCCTAACCCTAGGTCCAATCCTAACCCTAACCGTCTCTAGAACCCTAGCCCTCAACATAACCTAAACCCTAAGTCCAATCCTAACCCTAACCCTCTCTCTAACCCTACCCCTCAACATAACCCGAACCCTAGGTCCAATCCTAACCCTAACCGTCTCTCTAACCCTAGCCCTCAACATAACTCTAACCCTAGGTCCAATCCTAACCCTAACCGTCTCTCTAACCCTAGCACTCAACCTAACCCTAACCCTAGGTCCAATCCTAACCCTAACCGTCTCTCTAACCCAAGCCCTCAACCTAAACCTAACCCTAGGTCCAATCCTAACCCTAAGCAGCTCTCTAACCCTAGCCCTCAACATAATCCTAAACCTAGGTCCAATCCTAACCCTAACCGTCTCTCTAACCCTAGCCCTCAACATAACCCTAACCCTAGGTCCAATCCTAACCCTAACCGTCTCTCTAACCCTAGCCCTCAACATAACCCGAACCCTAGGTCCAATCCTAACCCTAACCGTCTCTCTAACCCTAGCCCTCAACATAACCCGAATCCTAGGTCCAATCCTAACCCTAACAGTCTCTCTAAACATAGCCCTCAACATAACCCTAACCCTAGGTCCAATCCAAACCCTAACCCTCTCTCTAACCCTAGCCCTCAACATAACCCTAACCCTAGTCCAATCCTAACCCTAAGCAGCTCTCTAACCCTAGCCCTCAACATAACCCTAAACCTAGGTCCAATCCTAACCCTAACCGTCTCTCTAACCCTAGCCCTCAACATAACCCTAACCCTAGGTCCAATCCTAACCCTAACCGTCTCTCTAACCCTAGCCCTCAACATAACCCGAACCCTAGGTCCAATCCTAACCCTAACCGTCTCTCTAACCCTAGCCCTCAACATAACCCGAATCCTAGGTCCAATCCTAACCCTAACAGTCTCTCTAAACATAGCCCTCAACATAACCCTAACCCTAGGTCCAATCCAAACCCTAACCCTCTCTCTAACCCTAGCCCTCAACATAACCCTAACCCTAGTCCAATCCTAACCCTAACGGTCTCTCTAACCCTAGCCCTCAACATATCTCTAACCCTAGGTCCAATCCTCACCCTAACCCTCTCTCTAACCCTAGCCCTCAACATAACCCTAACCCTAGTCCAATCCTAACCCTAACGGTCTCTCTAACCCTAGCCCTCAACATAACTCTAACCCTAGGTCCAAACCTCACCCTAAGCATCTCTCTAACCCTAGCCCTCAACATAACACTAACCCTATGTCCAATCCTCACCCTAACCGTCTCTCTAACCCTAGCCCTCAACAAAACCCTAACCCTAGGTCCAATCCTAACCTTAACCGTCTCTCTAACCATAGCACTCAACATAACCCTAACCCTAGGTCCAATCCTAACCCTAACCGTCTCTCTAACCCAAGCCCTCAACATAACCCTAACCCTAGGTCCAATCCTAACCCTAACCGTCTCTCTAACCCTAGCCCTCAACATAACCCGAACCGTAGGTCCAATCCTAACCCTAACCGTCTCTCTAACCATAGCCCTCAACATAACCCTAACCCTAGGTCCAGTCCTAACCCTAACCGTCTCTCTATCCCTAGCCCTCAACATAACTCTAACCCTAGGTCCAATCCTAACCCTAACCGTCTCTCTAACCCTAGCACTCAACCTAACCTAACCCTAGGTCCAATCCTAACCCTTACCGTCTCTCTAACCCAAGCCATCAACCTAACCCTAATCCTAGGTCCAATCCTAACCCTAAGCATCTCTCTAACCTTAGCCCTCAACATAACCCTAACCCTAGGTCCAATCCTAACCCTAACCGTCTCTCTAACCCTAGCCCTCAACATAACCCTAACCCTAGGTCCAATCCTCACCCTAACCGTCTCTCTAACCCTAGCCCTCAAAATAACAATAACCCTAGGTCCAATCCTAACCCTAACCGTCTCTCTAACCTTAGCCCTCAACATAACTCTAACCCTAGGTCCAATCCTAACCCTAACCGTCTCTCTAACCCTTGCACTCAACCTAACCTTAACCGTAGGTCCAATCCTAACACTAACCGTCTCTCTAAACCAAGCCCTCAACCTAACCCTAACCCTAGGTCCAATCCTAACCCTAAGCATCTCTCTAACCCTAGCCCTCAACATAACACTAACCCTAGGTCCAATCCTAACCCTAACCGTCTCTTTAACCCTAGCCCTCAACATAACCCTAACCCGAGGTTCAATCCTCACCCTAACCGTCACTCTAACCCTAGCCCTCAACAAAACTCTAACCCTAGGTCCAGTCCTAACCCTAACCATCTCTCTAACCCTAGCCCTCAACATAACTCTAACCCTAGGTCCAATCCTAACCCTAACCGTCTCTCTAACCCTAGCACTCAACCTAACCCTAACCCTAGGTCCAATCCTAACCCTTACCGTCTCTCTAACCCAAGCCCTCAACCTAACCCTAATCCTAGGTCCAATCCTAACCCTAAGCATCTCTCTAACCCTAGCCCTCAACATAACCCTAACCCTAGGTCCAATCCTCACCCTAACCGTCTCTCTAACCCTAGCCCTCAACATAACAATAACCCTAGGTCCAATCCTAACCCTAACCGTCTCTCTAACCTTAGCCCTCAACATAACTCTAACCCTAGGTCCAATCCTAACCCTAACCGTCTCTCTAACCCTTGCACTCAACCTAACCTTAACCGTAGGTCCAATCCTAACCCTAACCGTCTCTCTAAACCAAGCCCTCAACCTAACCCTAACCCTAGGTCCAATCCTAACCCTAAGCATCTCTCTAACCCTAGCCCTCAACATAACCCTAACCCTAGGTCCAATCCTAACCCTAACCGTCTCTCTAACCCTGGCCCTCAACATAACCCTAACCCTAGGTCCAATCCTCACCCTAAAAGTCTCTCTAACCCTAGCCCTCAACATAACCCTAACCCTAGGTCCAATCCTAACCCTAACCGTCTCTCTAACCCAAGCCCTCAACCTAACACTAACCCTAGGTCCAATCCTAACCCTAAGCATCTCTCTAACCCTAGCTCTCAACATAACCCTAACCCTAGGTCCAATCCTAACCCTAACCGTCTCTCTAACCCTTGCCCTCAACATAACCCTAACCCTAGGTCCAATCCTAACCTTAACCGTCTCTCTAACCCTTGCCCTCAACATAACCCTAACCCTAGGTCCAATCCTAACCAAAACTGTCTCTCTAACCCTAGCCCTCAACACAACCCTAACCCTAGGTCCAATCCTAACCCAAACCGTCTCTCTAACCCTAGCCCTCAACATAACCCTAACCCTAGGTCCAATCCTAACCCTAACCCTCTCTCTAACCCTAGCCCTCAACATAACCTTAACCCTAGGTACAATCCTAACCCTAACCCTCTCTCTAACCCTAGCCCTCAACATAACCCGAACCCTAGATCCATTCCTAACCCTAACCGTCTCTCTAACCCTAGCCCTCAACATAACCCGAACCATACGTCCAATCCTAACCCTAACCGTCTCTCTATCCCTAGCCGTCAACATAACCCTATCCCTAGGTCCAATCCTCACCCTAACCATCTCCCTAACCCTAGCCCTCAACATAACCCTAACCCTACGTCCAATTCTAACCCTAACCGTCTCTCTAACCTTAGCCCTCTACATAAACCTAACCCTACGTCCAATCCTAACCCTAACAGTCTCTCTAACCCTAGCCTTCAACATAACCCTAACTCTAGGTCCAATCCTCACCCTAACCACCTCTCTGACCCTAGCCCTCAACATAACCCTAACCCTAGGTCCAATCCTAACCCTAACCGTCTCTCTAACCCTAGCCCTCAACATAACCCTAACCCTAGGTCCAATCCTAACCCTAACCGTCTCTCTAACCGTAGCCCTCAACATAACCCTAACCCTAGGTCCAATCCTAACCCTAACCGTCTCTCTAACCCTAGCCCTCAACATAACCCTAACCCTAGGTCCAATCCTCACCCTAACCGACTCTCTAACCCTAGCCCTCAACATAACCCTAACCCTAGGTCCAATCCTAACCCTAACCATCTCTCTAACCCTAGCCCTCAACATAATCCTAACCCTAGTTCCAATCCTAACCCTAACCATCTCTCTAAACCTAGCCCTCAACCTAACCATAACCCTAGGTCCAATCCTAACCCTAACCGTCTCTCTAACCCTAGCCCTCAACATAACCTAAACCCTAAGTCCAATCCTAACCCTAACCCTCTCTCTAACCCTACCCCTCAACATAACCCGAACCCTAGGTCCAATCCTAACCCTAACCGTCTCTCTAACCCTAGCCCTCAACATAACTCTAACCCTAGGTCCAATCCTAACCCTAACCGTCTCTCTAACCCTAGCACTCAACCTAACCCTAACCCTAGGTCCAATCCTAACCCTAACCGTCTCACTAACCCAAGCCCTCAACCTAACCCTAACCCTAAGTCCAATCCTAACCCTAAGCAGCTCTCTAACCCTAGCCCTCAACATAACCCTAAACCTAGGTCCAATCCTAACCCTAACCGTCTCTCTAACCCTAGCCCTCAACATAACCCTAACCCTAGGTCCAATCCTCACCCCAACCGTCTCTCTAACCCTAGCCCTCAACATAACCCTAACCCTAGGTCCAATCCTCACCCTAACCGTCTCTATAACCCTAGCCCTCAACCTAACCCTAACCCTAGGTCCAATCCTAACCCTAACCGTCTCTCTAACCCTAGCCCTCAACATAACCCGAATCCTAGGTCCAATCCTAACCCTAACAGACTCTCTAAACATAGCCCTCAACATAATCCTAACCCTAGGTCCAATCCTAACCCTAACCCTCTCTCTAAACCTAGCCCTCAACCTAACCCTAACCCTAGGTCCAATCCTAACCCTAACCGTCTCTCTAACCCTAGCCCTCAACATAACCTTAACCCTAGGTCCAATCCTAACCCTAACCCTCTCTCTAACCCTAGCCCTCAACATAACCCGAACCCTAGGTCAAATCCTAAACCTAACCGTCTCTCTAACCCTAGCCCTCAACATAACCCGAAACTTAGGTCCAATCCTAACCCTAACCGTCTCTCTATCCCTAGCCGTCAACATAACCCTAACCCTAGGTCCAATCCTAACACTAACCGTCTCTCTAACCCTAGCCCTCAACATAACCCTACCCCTAGGTCCAATCCTAACCCTAACCGACTCTCTAACCCTAGCCCTCAACATAACCCTAACCCTAGGTCTAATCCTAACCCTAACCGTCTCTCTAACCCTAGCCCTCAACATAACCTTAATCCTAGGTCCAATCCTAACCCTGACCGTCTCTCTAAACCTAGCCCTCAACCTAACCCTAACCGTAGGTCCAATCCTAACCCTAAACGTCTCTCTAACCCTAGCCCTCAACATAACCCCAAACCTAGGTTCAATCCTAACCCTAACCGTCTCTCTAACCCTAGCCCTCAACATAACCCTTACCCTAGTTACAATCCTCACCCTAACCGTCTCTCTAACCCTAGCCCTCAACATAATCCTAACCCTAGGTCCAATCCTAACCCTAACCGCCTTTCTAACCCTAGCCCTCAACATAACCCTAACCCTAGGTCCAATCCTAACCCTAACCGTCTCTCTAACCCTAGCCGTCAACATAACCCAAACCCTAGGTCTAATCCTAACCCTAACCGTCTCTCTAACCCTAGCCCTCAACATAACCCTAACCCTAGGTCCAATCCTAACCCTAACAGTCTCTCTAACCTTAGCCCTCAACATAACCCTTACCCAAGTCCAATCCTAACCAAAACTGTCTCTCTAACCCTAGCCCTCAACATAACCCTAACCCTAGGTCCAATCCTAACCCAAACCCTCTCTCTAACCCTAGCCCTCAACATAACCTTAACCCTAGGTCCAATCCTAACCCTAACCCTCTCTCTAACCCTAGCCCTCAACATAACCTTAACCCTAGGTACAATCCTAACCCTAACCCTCTCTCTAACCCTAGCCCTCAACATAACTCGAACCCTAGGTCCATTCCTAACCCTAACCGTCTCTCTATCCCTAGCCGTCAACATAACCCTATCCCTAGGTCCAATCCTCACCCTAACCATCTCCCTAACCCTAGCCCTCAACATAACCCTAACCCTACGTCCAAATCTAACCCTAACCGTCTCTCTAACCTTAGCCCTCTACATAAACCTAACCCTACATCCAATCCTAACACTAACAGTCTCTCTAACCCTAGCCTTCAACATAACCCTAACTCTAGGTCCAATCCTCACCCTAACCACCTCTCTAACCCTAGCCCTCAACATAACCCTAACCCTAGGTCCAATCCTAACCCTAACCGTCTCTCTAATCCTAGCCCTCAACATAACCCTAACCCTAGGTCCAATCCTAACCCTGACGGTCTCTCTAACCCTAGCTCTCAACATAACCCTAACCCTAGGCCCAATCCTAACCCTAACCGTCTCTCTAACCCTAGCCCTCAACATAACCCTAACCCTAGGTCCAATCCTAACCCTAACCGTCTCTCTAACCCTAGCCCTCAACATAATCCTAACCCTAGTTCCAATCCTAACCCTAACCTTCTCTCTAAACCTAGCCCTCAACCTAACCCTAACCCTAGGTCCAATACTAACCCTAACCGTCTCTCTAACCCTAGCCCTCAACATAACCTAAACCCTAAGTCCAATCCTAACCCTAACCCTCTCTCTAACCCTACCCCTCAACATAACCCGAACCCTAGGTCCAATCCTAACCCTAACCGTCTCTCTAACCCTAGCCCTCAACATAACTCTAACCCTAGGTCCAATCCTAACCCTAACCGTCTCTCTAACCCTAGCACTCAACCTAACCCTAACCCTAGGTCCAATCCTTACCCTAACCGTCTCTCTAACCCAAGCCCTCAACCTAACCCTAACCCTAGGTCCAATCCTAACCCTAAGCAGCTCTCTAACCCTAGCCCTCAACATAACCCTAAAGCTAGGTCCAATCCTAACCCTAACCGTCTCTCTAACCCTAGCCCTCAACATAACCCTAACCCTAGGTCCAATCCTCACCGCAACCGTCTCTCTAACCCTAGCCCTCAACATAACCCTAACCCTAGGTCCAAACCTCACCCTAACCGTCTCTATAACCCTAGCCCTCAACCTAACCCTAACCCTAGATCCAATCCTAACCCTAACCGTCTCTCTAACCCTAGCCCTCAACATAACCCGAATCCTAGGTCCAATCCTAACCCTAACAGTCTCTCTAAACATAGCCCTCAACATAACCCTAACCCTAGGTCCAATCCAAACCCTAACCCTCTCTCTAACCCTAGCCCTCAACATAACCCTAACCCTAGTCCAATCCTAACCCTAACAGTCTCTCTAACCCTAGCCCTCAACATAACTCTAACCCTAGGTCCAATCCTCACCATAACCGTCTCTCTAACCCTAGCCCTCAACATAAGCCTAACCCTAGGTCCAATCCTCACCCTAACCGTCTCTCTAACCCTAGCCCTCAACATAACCCTAACCCTAGGTCCAATCCTAACCCTAACCGTCTCTCTAACCCTAGCCCTCAACATAACTCTAACCCTAGGTCCAATCCTAACCCTGACGGTCTCTCTAACCCTAGCCCTCAACATAACTATAACCCTAGGTACAATCCTAACCCTAACCGTCTCTCTAACCGTAGCACTCAACATAACTATAACCCTAGGTCCAATCTTAACCCTAACCGTCTCTCTAACACTAGCCCTCAACCGAACCCTAACCCTAGGTCCAATCCAAACCCTAAGCATCTCTCTAACCCTAGCCCTCAACATAACCCGAACCCTAGGTCCAATCCTAACCCTAACCGTCTCTCTAACCGTAGCCCTCAACATAACCCTATCCCTAGGTCCAATCCTAACCCTAACCGTCTCTCTAACCCGAGCCCTCAACATAACCCTAACCCTAGGTCCAATCCTCACCCTAACCGACTCTCTAACCCTAGCCCTCAACATAACCCTAACCCTAGGTCCAATCCTAACCCTAACCGTCTCTCTAACCCTAGCCCTCAACATAATCCTAACCCTAGTTCCAATCCTAACCCTAACCGTCTCTCTAAACCTAGCCCTCAACCTAACCCTAACCCTAGGTCCAATCCTAACCCTAAGCAGCTCTCTAACCCTAGCCCTCAACATAACCCTAAACCTAGGTCCAATCCCAACCCTAACCGTCTCTCTAACCCTAGCCCTCAACATAACCCGAACCCTAGGTCCAATCCTAACCCTAACCGTCTCTCTAACCCTAGCCCTCAACATAACCCGAATCCTAGGTCCAATCCTAACCCTAACAGTCTCTCTAAACATAGCCCTGAACATAACCCTAACCCTAGGTCCAATCCAAACCCTAACCCTCTCTCTAACCCTAGCCCTCAACATAACCCTAACCCTAGTCCAATCCTAACCCTAACAGTCTCTCTAACCCTAGCCCTCAACATAACTCTAACCCTAGGTCCAATCCTCACCCTAAGCATCTCTCTAACCCTAGCCCTCAACATAACCCTAACCCTAGGTCCAATCCTCACCCTAACCGTCTCTCTAAACCTAGCCTTCAACATTCCCTAACCCTAGGTCCAATCCTCACCCTAACCGTCTCTCTAACCCTAGCCCTCAACATAACACTAACCCTAGGTCCAATCCTCACCCTAACCGTCTCTCTAACCCTAGCCCTCAACATAACCCTATCCCTAGGTCCAATCCTAACCCTAACCGTCTCTCTAACCCTAGCCCTCAACATAACCCTAACCCTAGGTCCAATCCTCACCCTAACCGACTCTCTAACCCTAGCCCTCAACATAACCCTAACCCTAGGTCCAATCCTAACCCTAACCGTCTCTCTAACCCTAGCCCTCAACATAATCCTAACCCTAGTTCCAATCCTAACCCTAACCGTCTCTCTAAACCTAGCCCTCAACCTAACCCTAACCCTAGGTCCAATCCTAACCCTAACCGTCTCTCTAACCCTAGCCCTCAACATAACCTAAACTTTAAGTCCAATCCTAACCCTAACCCTCTCTCTAACCCTACCCCTCAACATAACCCGAACCCTAGGTCCAATGCTAACCCTAACCGTCTCTCTAACCCTAGCCCTCAACATAACTCTAACCCTAGGTCCAATCCTAACCCTAACCGTCTCTCTAACCCTAGCACTCAACCTAACCCTAACCCTAGGTCCAATCCTAACCCTAACCGTCTCTCTAACCCAAGCCCTCAACCTAACCCTAACCCTAGGTCCAATCCTAACCCTAAGCAGCTCTCTAACCCTAGCCTTCAACATAACCCTAAACCTAGGTCCAATCCTAACCCTAACCGTCTCTCTAACCCTAGCCCTCAACATAACCCGAACCCTAGGTCCAATCCTAACCCTAACCGTCTCTCTAACCCTAGCCCTCAACATAACCCGAATCCTAGGTCCAATCCTAACCCTAACAGTCTCTCTAAACATAGCCCTCAACATAACCCTAACCCTAGTCCAATCCTAACCCTAACAGTCTCTCTAACCCTAGCCCTCAACATAACTCTAACCCTAGGTCCAATCCTCACCCTAAGCATCTCTCTAACCCTAGCCCTCAACATAACCCTAACCCTAGGTCCAATCCTCACCCTAACCGTCTCTCTAAACCTAGCCTTCAACATAACCCTAACCCTAGGTCCAATCCTCACCCTAACCGTCTCTCTAACCCTAGCCCTCAACATAACACTAACCCTAGGTCCAATCCTCACCCTAACCGTCTCTCTAACCCTAGCCCTCAACAAAACCCTAACCCTAGGTCCAATCCTAACCTTAACCGTCTCTCTAACCGTAGCACTCAACATAACCAAACCCTAGGTCCAATCCTAACCCTAACCGTCTCTCTAACCCAAGCCCTCAACATAACCCGAACCCTAGGTCCAATCCTAACCCTAACCGTCTCTCTAACCCTAGCCCTCAACATAACCCGAACCGTAGGTCCAATCCTAACCCTAACCGTCTCTCTAACCATAGCCCTCAACATAACCCTAACCCTAGGTCCAGTCCTAACCCTAACCGTCTCTCTAACCCTAGCCCTCAACATAACTCTAACCCTAGGTCCAATCCTAACCCTAACCGTCTCTCTAACCCTAGCACTCAACCTAACCCTAACCCTAGGTCCAATCCTAACCCTTACCGTCTCTCTAACCCAAGCCATCAACCTAACCCTAATCCTAGGTCCAATCCTAACCCTAAGCATCTCTCTAACCTTAGCCCTCAACATAACCCTAACCCTAGGTCCAATCCTAACCCTAACCGTCTCTCTAACCCTAGCCCTCAACATAACCCTAACCCTAGGTCCAATCCTCACCCTAACCGTCTCTCTAACCCTAGCCCTCAACATAACAATAACCCTAGGTCCAATCCTAACCCTAACCGTCTCTCTAACCTTAGCCCTCAACATAACTCTAACCCTAGGTCCAATCCTAACCCTAACCGTCTCTCTAACCCTTGCACTCAACCAAACCTTAACCGTAGGTCCAATCCTAACCCTAACCGTCTCTCTAAACCAAGCCCTCAACCTAACCCTAACCCTAGGTCCAATCCTAACCCTAAGCATCTCTCTAACCCTAGCCCTCAACATAACACTAACCCTAGGTCCAATCCTAACCCTAAGCATCTCTCTAACCCTAGCCCTCAACATAACTCTAACCCTAGGTCCAATCCTAACCCTAACCGTCTCTCTAATCCTGGCACTCAACCTAACCCTAACCCTAGGTTCAATCCTAACCCTTACCGTCTCTCTAACCCAAGCCCTCAACCTAACCCTAATCCTAGGTCCAATCCTAACCCTAAGCATCTCTCTAACCCTAGCCCTCAACATAACCCTAACCCTAGGTCCAATCCTAACCCTAACCGTCTCTCTAACCCTAGCCCTCAACATAACCCTAACCCTAGGTCCAATCCTCACCCTAACCGTCTCTCTAACCCTAGCCCTCAACATAACAATAACCCTAGGTCCAATCCTAACCCTAACCGTCTCTCTAACCTTAGCCCTCAACATAACTCTAACCCTAGGTCCAATCCTAACCCTAACCGTCTCTCTAACCCTTGCACTCAACCTAACCTTAACCGTAGGTCCAATCCTAACCCTAACCGTCTCTCTAAACCAAGCCCTCAACCTAACCCTAACCCTAGGTCCAATCCTAACCCTAAGCATCTCTCTAACCCTAGCCCTCAACATAACCCTAACCCTAGGTCCAATCCTAACCCTAACCGTCTCTCTAACCCTAGCCCTCAACATAACCCGAACCCTAGGTCCAATCCTAACCCTAACCGTCTTTCTAACGCTAGCCCTCAACATAACCCTAACCCTAGGTCCAATCCTAACCCTAACCGTCTCTCTAACCCTGGCCCTCAACATAACTCTAACCCTAGGTCCAATCCTCACCCTAACAGTCTCTCTAACCCTAGCCCTCAACATAACCCTAACCCTAGGTCCAATCCTAACCCTAACCGTCTCTCTAACCCAAGCCCTCAACGTAAAACTAACCCTAGGTCCAATCCTAACCCTAAGCATCTCTCTAACCCTAGCCCTCAACATAACCCTAACCCTAGGTCCAATCCTAACCCTAACTGTCTCTCTAACCCTTGCCCTCAACATAACCCTAACCCTAGGTCCAATCCTCACCCTAACCGTCTCTCTAACCCTAGCCCTCAACATAACACTAAGCCTATGTCCAATCCTCACCATAACCGTCTCTCTAACCCTAGCCCTCAACATAACCCTAACCCTAGGTCCAATCCTAACCTTAACCGTCTCTCTAACCCTAGCCCTCAACCTAACACTGACCCTAGATCCAATCCTAACCCTAACCGTCTCTCTAACCCTAGCCCTCAACATAACCCGAACCCTAGATCCAATCCTAACCCTAACCGTCTCTCTAACCCTAGCCCTCAACATAACCCGAATCGTAGGTCCAATCCTAACACTAACCGTCTCTCTAACCATAGCCCTCAACATAACACTAACCCTAGGTCCAGTCCTAACCCTAACCGTCTCTCTAACCCTAGCCCTCAACATAACTCTAACCCTAGGTCCAATCCTAACCCTAACCGTCTCTCTAACCCTAGCACTCAACCTAACCCTAACCCTAGGTCCAATCCTAACCCTTACCGTCTCTCTAACCCAAGCCCTCAACCTAACCCTAATCCTAGGTCCAATCCTAACCCTAAGCATCTCTCTAACCCTAGCCCTCAACATAACCCTAACCCTAGGTCCAATCCTAACCCTAACCGTCTCTCTAACCCTTGCCCTCAACATAACCCTAACCCTAGGTCCAATCCTCACCCTAACCGTCTCTCTAACCCTAGCCCTCAACATAACACTAACCCTAGGTCCAATCCTCACCCTAACCGTCTCTCTAACCCTAGCCCTCAACATAACCCTAACCCTAGGTCCAATCCTAACCTTAACCGTCTCTCTAACCCTAGCCCTCAACCTAACACTGACCCTAGATCCAATCCTAACCCTGACCGTCTCTCTAACCCTAGCCCTCAACATAACCCGAACCCTAGGTCCAATCCTAACCCTAACCGTCTCTCTAACCCTAGCCCTCAACATAACCCGAATCGTAGGTCCAATCCTAACCCTAACCGTCTCTCTAACCATAGCCCTCAACATAACCCTAACCCTAGGTCCAATCCTAACGCTAACCGTCTCTCTAACCCTAGCCCTCAACATAACCCTAACCCTAGGTCCAATCCTAACGCTAACCGTCTCTCTAACCCTAGCCCTCAACATAACCCTAACCCTAGGTCCAATCCTAACCCTAACCGTCTCTCTAAATCTAGCCCTCAACATAACCTTAATCCTAGGTCCAATCCTAACCCTAACCGTCTCTCTAACCCTAGCCCTCAAAATAACCCTAACCCTAGGTCCAATCTTAACCTTAACCGTCTCTCTAACCCTAGCCCTCACCATAACACTAACCCTAGGTCCAATCCTCACCCTAACCGTCTCTCTAAACATAGCCCTCAACATAACCCTAACACTAGGTCCAATCCTAACCCTAACCCTCTCTCTAACCCTAGCCCTCAACATAACCCTAACCCTAGGTCCAATCCTCACCCTAACCGTCTCTATAACCCTAGCCCTCAACCTAACCCTAACCCTAGGTCCAATCCTAACCCTAACCTTCTCTCTAACCCTAGCCCTCAACATAACCCTAATCCTAGGTCCAATCCTAACCCTAACAGTCTCTCTAACCATAGCCCTCAACATAACCCTAACCCTAGGTCCAATCCTAACCCTAACCGTCTCTCTAACCCTAGCCCTCAACATAACCCTAACCCTAGTCCAATCCTAACCCTAACAGTCTCTCTAACCCTAGCCCTCAACATAACTCTAACCCTAGGTCCAATCCTAACCCTAACCGTCTCTCTAACCCTAGCACTCAACCTAACCCTAACCCTAGGTCCAATCCTAACCCTAAGCGTCTCTCAATCCTAGCACTCAATCTAACCCTAACCCTAGGTCCAATCCTAACCCTAACCGTCTCTATAACCCTAGCCCTCAACCTAACCCTAACCCTACGTCCAATCCTAACCCTTAGCATCTCTTTAACCCTAGCCCTCGACATAACCCTATCCCTAGGTCCAATCCTCACCCTAACCGTCTCTCTAACCATACCCCTCAACAAAACCCTAACCCTAGGTCCAATCCTCACCCTAACCGTCTCTCTAACCCTAGCCCTCAACATAACTCTAACCCTAGGTCCAATCCTAACCCTAACCGTCTCTCTAACCTTAGCCCTCAACATAACTCTAACCCTAGGTCCAATCCTAACCCTAACCGTCTCTCTAACCCTTGCACTCAACCTAACCTTAACCGTAGGTCCAATCCTAACCCTAACCGTCTCTCTAAACCAAGCCCTCAACCTAACCCTAACCCTAGGTCCAATCCTAACCCTAAGCATCTCTCTAACCCTGGCCCTCAACATAACCCTAACCCTAGGTCCAATCCTAACCCTAACCGTCTCTCTAACCCTAGCCCTCAACATAACCCGAACCCTAGGTCCAATCCTAACCCTAACCGTCTTTCTAAACCTAGCCCTCAACATAACCCTAACCCTAGGTCCAATCCTAACCCTAACCGTCTCTCTAACCCTAGCCCTCAACAAAACCCTAACCCTAGGTCCAATCCTCACCCTAACCGTCTCTCTAACCCTAGCCCTCAACATAACCCTAACCCTAGGTCCAATCCTAACCCTAACCGTCTCTCTAACCCAAGCCCTCAACCTAACACTAACCCTAGGTCCAATCCTAACCCTAACCCTCTCTCTAAACCTAGCCCTCAACCTAACCCTAACCCTAGGTCCAATCCTAACCCTAACCGTCTCTCTAACCCTAGCCCTCAACATAACCTTAACCCTAGGTCCAATCCTAACCCTAACCCTCTCTCTAACCCTAGCCCTCAACATAACCCGAACCCTAGGTCAAATCCTAAACCTAACCGTCTCTCTAACCCTAGCCCTCAACATAACCCGAAACTTAGGTCCAATCCTAACCCTAACCGTCTCTCTATCCCTAGCCGTCAACATAACCCTAACCCTAGGTCCAATCCTAACACTAACCGTCTCTCTAACCCTAGCCCTCAACATAACCCTACCCCTAGGTCCAATCCTAACCCTAACCGACTCTCTAAACCTAGCCCTCAACATAACCCTAACCCTAGGTCTAATCCTAACCCTAACCGTCTCTCTAACCCTAGCCCTCAACATAACCTTAATCCTAGGTCCAATCCTAACCCTGACCGTCTCTCTAACCCTAGCCCTCACTATAATCCTAACCCTAGTTCCAATCCTAACCCTAACCGTCTCTCTAAACCTAGCCCTCAACCTAACCCTAACCCTAGGTCCAATCCTAACCCTAACCGTCTCTCTAACCCTAGCCCTCAACATAACCTAAACCTTAAGTCCAATCCTAACCCTAACCCTCTCTCTAACCCTACCCCTCAACATAACCCGAACCCTAGGTCCAATGCTAACCCTAACCGTCTCTCTAACCCTAGCCCTCAACATAACTCTAACCCTAGGTCCAATCCTAACCCTAACCGTCTCTCTAACCCTAGCACTCAACCTAACCCTAACCCTAGGTCCAATCCTAACCCTAACCGTCTCTCTAACCCAAGCCCTCAACCTAACCCTAACCCTAGGTCCAATCCTAACCCTAAGCAGCTCTCTAACCCTAGCCCTCAACATAACCCTAAACCTAGGTCCAATCCTAACCCTAACCGTCTCTCTAACCCTAGCCCTCAACATAACCCGAACCCTAGGTCCAATCCTAACCCTAACCGTCTCTCTAACCCTAGCCCTCAACATAACCCGAATCCTAGGTCCAATCCTAACCCTAACAGTCTCTCTAAACATAGCCCTCAACATAACCCTAACCCTAGGTCCAATCCAAACCCTAACCCTCTCTCTAACCCTAGCCCTCAACATAACCCTAACCCTAGTCCAATCCTAACCCTAACAGTCTCTCTAACCCTAGCCCTCAACATAACTCTAACCCTAGGTCCAATCCTCACCCTAAGCATCTCTCTAACCCTAGCCCTCAACATAACCCTAACCCTAGGTCCAATCCTCACCCTAACCGTCTCTCTAAACCTAGCCTTCAACATAACCCTAACCCTAGGTCCAATCCTCACCCTAACCGTCTCTCTAACCCTAGCCCTCAACATAACACTAACCCTAGGTCCAATCCTCACCCTAACCGTCTCTCTAACCCTAGCCCTCAACAAAACCCTAACCCTAGGTCCAATCCTAACCTTAACCGTCTCTCTAACCGTAGCACTCAACATAACCCTAACCCTAGGTCCAATCCTAACCCTAACCGTCTCTCTAACCCAAGCCCTCAACATAACCCGAACCCTAGGTCCAATCCTAACCCTAACCGTCTCTCTAACCATAGCCCTCAACATAACCCTAACCCTAGGTCCAGTCCTAACCCTATCCGTCTCTCTAACCCTAGCACTCAACCTAACCCTAACCCTAGGTCCAATCCTAACCCTTACCGTCTCTCTAACCCAAGCCATCAACCTAACCCTAATCCTAGGTCCAATCCTAACCCTAAGCATCTCTCTAACCTTAGCCCTCAACATAACCCTAACCCTAGGTCCAATCCTAACCCTAACCGTCTCTCTAACCCTAGCCCTCAACATAACCCTAACCCTAGGTCCAATCCTCACCCTAACCGTCTCTCTAACCCTAGCCCTCAACATAACAATAACCCTAGGTCCAATCCTAACCCTAACCGTCTCTCTAACCTTAGCCCTCAACATAACTCTAACCCTAGGTCCAATCCTAACCCTAACCGTCTCTCTAATCCTGGCACTCAACCTAACCCTAACCCTAGGTTCAATCCTAACCCTTACCGTCTCTCTAACCCAAGCCCTCAACCTAACCCTAATCCTAGGTCCAATCCTAACCCTAAGCATCTCTCTAACCCTAGCCCTCAACATAACCCTAACCCTAGGTCCAATCCTAACCCTAACCGTCTCTCTAACCCTAGCCCTCAACATAACCCTAACCCTAGGTCCAATCCTCACCCTAACCGTCTCTCTAACCCTAGCCCTCAACATAACAATAACCCTAGGTCCAATCCTAACCCTAACCGTCTCTCTAACCTTAGCCCTCAACATAACTCTAACCCTAGGTCCAATCCTAACCCTAACCGTCTCTCTAACCCTTGCACTCAACCTAACCTTAACCGTAGGTCCAATCCTAACCCTAACCGTCTCTCTAAACCAAGCCCTCAACCTAACCCTAACCCTAGGTCCAATCCTAACCCTAAGCATCTCTCTAACCCTAGCCCTCAACATAACCCTAACCCTAGGTCCAATCCTAACCCTAACCGTCTCTCTAACCCTAGCCCTCAACATAACCCGAACCCTAGGTCCAATCCTAACCCTAACCGTCTTTCTAACGCTAGCCCTCAACATAACCCTAACCCTAGGTCCAATCCTAACCCTAACCGTCTCTCTAACCCTGGCCCTCAACATAACCCTAACCCTAGGTCCAATCCTCACCCTAACAGTCTCTCTAAACCTAGCCCTCAACATAACCCTAACCCTAGGTCCAATCCTAACCCTAACCGTCTCTCTAACCCAAGCCCTCAACGTAAAACTAACCCTAGGTCCAATCCTAACCCTAAGCATCTCTCTAACCCTAGCCCTCAACATAACCCTAACCCTAGGTCCAATCCTAACCCTAACTGTCTCTCTAACCCTTGCCCTCAACATAACCCTAACCCTAGGTCCAATCCTCACCCTAACCGTCTCTCTAACCCTAGCCCTCAACATAACACTAAGCCTATGTCCAATCCTCACCATAACCGTCTCTCTAACCCTAGCCCTCAACATAACCCTAACCCTAGGTCCAATCCTAACCTTAACCGTCTCTCTAACCCTAGCCCTCAACCTAACACTGACCCTAGATCCAATCCTAACCCTAACCGTCTCTCTAACCCTAGCCCTCAACATAACCCGAACCCTAGATCCAATCCTAACCCTAACCGTCTCTCTAACCCTAGCCCTCAACATAACCCGAATCGTAGGTCCAATCCTAACCCTAACCGTCTCTCTAACCATAGCCCTCAACATAACACTAACCCTAGGTCCAGTCCTAACCCTAACCGTCTCTCTAACCCTAGCCCTCAACATAACTCTAACCCTAGGTCCAATCCTAACCCTAACCGTCTCTCTAACCCTAGCACTCAACCTAACCCTAACCCTAGGTCCAATCCTAACCCTTACCGTCTCTCTAACCCAAGCCCTCAACCTAACCCTAATCCTAGGTCCAATCCTAACCCTAAGCATCTCTCTAACCCTAGCCCTCAACATAACCCTAACCCTAGGTCCAATCCTAACCCTAACCGTCTCTCTAACCCTTGCCCTCAACATAACCCTAACCCTAGGTCCAATCCTCACCCTAACCGTCTCTCTAACCCTAGCCCTCAACATAACACTAACCCTAGGTCCAATCCTCACCCTAACCGTCTCTCTAACCCTAGCCCTCAACATAACCCTAACCCTAGGTCCAATCCTAACCTTAACCGTCACTCTAACCCTAGCCCTCAACCTAACACTGACCCTAGATCCAATCCTAACCCTGACCGTCTCTCTAACCCTAGCCCTCAACATAACCCGAACCCTAGGTCCAATCCTAACCCTAACCGTCTCTCTAACCCTAGCCCTCAACATAACCCGAATCGTAGGTCCAATCCTAACCCTAACCGTCTCTCTAACCATAGCCCTCAACATAACCCTAACCCTAGGTCCAATCCTAACGCTAACCGTCTCTCTAACCCTAGCCCTCAACATAACCCTAACCCTAGGTCCAATCCTAACGCTAACCGTCTCTCTAACCCTAGCCCTCAACATAACCCTAACCCTAGGTCCAATCCTAACCCTAACCGTCTCTCTAAATCTAGCCCTCAACATAACCTTAATCCTAGGTCCAATCCTAACCCTAACCGTCTCTCTAACCCTAGCCCTCAAAATAACCCTAACCCTAGGTCCAATCTTAACCTTAACCGTCTCTCTAACCCTAGCCCTCACCATAACACTAACCCTAGGTCCAATCCTCACCCTAACCGTCTCTCTAAACATAGCCCTCAACATAACCCTAACACTAGGTCCAATCCTAACCCTAACCCTCTCTCTAACCCTAGCCCTCAACATAACCCTAACCCTAGGTCCAATCCTCACCCTAACCGTCTCTATAACCCTAGCCCTCAACCTAACCCTAACCCTAGGTCCAATCCTAACCCTAACCTTCTCTCTAACCCTAGCCCTCAACATAACCCTAATCCTAGGTCCAATCCTAACCCTAACAGTCTCTCTAACCATAGCCCTCAACATAACCCTAACCCTAGGTCCAATCCTAACCCTAACCCTCTCTCTAACCCTAGCCCTCAACATAACCCTAACCGTAGTCCAATCCTAACCCTAACAGTCTCTCTAACCCTAGCCCTCAACATAACTCTAACCCTAGGTCCAATCCTAACCCTAACCGTCTCTCTAACCCTAGCACTCAACCTAACCCTAACCCTAGGTCCAATCCTAACCCTAAGCGTCTCTCAATCCTAGCACTCAATCTAACCCTAACCCTAGGTCCAATCCTAACCCTAACCGTCTCTATAACCCTAGCCCTCAACCTAACCCTAACCCTACGTCCAATCCTAACCCTTAGCATCTCTTTAACCCTAGCCCTCGACATAACCCTATCCCTAGGTCCAATCCTCACCCTAACCGTCTCTCTAACCCTACCCCTCAACAAAACCCTAACCCTAGGTCCAATCCTCACCCTAACCGTCTCTCTAACCCTAGCCCTCAACATAACTCTAACCCTAGGTCCAATCCTAACCCTAACCGTCTCTCTAACCTTAGCCCTCAACATAACTCTAACCCTAGGTCCAATCCTAACCCTAACCCTCTCTCTAACCCTTGCACTCAACCTAACCTTAACCGTAGGTCCAATCCTAACCCTAACCGTCTCTCTAAACCAAGCCCTCAACCTAACCCTAACCCTAGGTCCAATCCTAACCCTAAGCATCTCTCTAAACCTGGCCCTCAACATAACCCTAACCCTAGGTCCAATCCTAACCCTAACCGTCTCTCTAACCCTAGCCCTCAACATAACCCGAACCCTAGGTCCAATCCTAACCCTAACCGTCTTTCTAAACCTAGCCCTCAACATAACCCTAACCCTAGGTCCAATCCTAACCCTAACCGTCTCTCTAACCCTAGCCCTCAACAAAACCCTAACCCTAGGTCCAATCCTCACCCTAACCGTCTCTCTAACCCTAGCCCTCAACATAACCCTAACCCTAGGTCCAATCCTAACCCTAACCGTCTCTCTAACCCAAGCCCTCAACCTAACACTAACCCTAGGTCCAATCCTAACCCTAACCCTCTCTCTAAACCTAGCCCTCAACCTAACCCTAACCCTAGGTCCAATCCTAACCCTAACCGTCTCTCTAACCCTAGCCCTCAACATAACCTTAACCCTAGGTCCAATCCTAACCCTAACCCTCTCTCTAACCCTAGCCCTCAACATAACCCGAACCCTAGGTCAAATCCTAAACCTAACCGTCTCTCTAACCCTAGCCCTCAACATAACCCGAAACTTAGGTCCAATCCTAACCCTAACCGTCTCTCTATCCCTAGCCGTCAACATAACCCTAACCCTAGGTCCAATCCTAACACTAACCGTCTCTCTAACCCTAGCCCTCAACATAACCCTACCCCTAGGTCCAATCCTAACCCTAACCGACTCTCTAACCCTAGCCCTCAACATAACCCTAACCCTAGGTCTAATCCTAACCCTAACCGTCTCTCTAACCCTAGCCCTCAACATAACCTTAATCCTAGGTCCAATCCTAACCCTGACCGTCTCTCTAAACCTAGCCCTCAACCTAACCCTAACCGTAGGTCCAATCCTAACCCTAAACGTCTCTCTAACCCTAGCCCTCAACATAACCCCAAACCTAGGTTCAATCCTAACCCTAACCGTCTCTCTAACCCTAGCCCTCAACATAACCCTTACCCTAGTTACAATCCTCACCCTAACCGTCTCTCTAACCCTAGCCCTCAACATAATCCTAACCCTAGGTCCAATCCTAACCCTAACCGCCTTTCTAACCCTAGTCCTCAACATAACCCTAACCCTAGGTCCAATCCTAACCCTAACCGTCTCTCTAACCCTAGCCGTCAACATAACCCAAACCCTAGGTCTAATCCTAACCCTAACCGTCTCTCTAACCCTAGCCCTCAACATAACCCTAACCCTAGGTCCAATCCTAACCCTAACAGTCTCTCTAACCTTAGCCCTCAACATAACCCTAACCCTAGGTCCAATCCTAACCAAAACTGTCTCTCTAACCCTAGCCCTCAACATAACCCTAACCCTAGGTCCAATCCTAACCCAAACCGTCTCTCTAACCCTAGCCCTCAACATAACCTTAACCCTAGGTCCAATCCTAACCCTAACCCTCTCTCTAACCCTAGCCCTCAACATAACCTTAACCCTAGGTACAATCCTAACCCTAACCCTCTCTCTAACCCTAGCCCTCAACATAACTCGAACCCTAGGTCCATTCCTAACCCTAACCGTCTCTCTATCCCTAGCCGTCAACATAACCCTATCCCTAGGTCCAATCCTCACCCTAACCATCTCCCTAACCCTAGCCCTCAACATAACCCTAACCCTACGTCCAAATCTAACCCTAACCGTCTCTCTAACCTTAGCCCTCTACATAAACCTAACCCTACATCCAATCCTAACACTAACAGTCTCTCTAACCCTAGCCTTCAACATAACTCTAACTCTAGGTCCAATCCTCACCCTAACCACCTCTCTAACCCTAGCCCTCAACATAACCCTAACCCTAGGTCCAATCCTAACCCTAACCGTCTCTCTAATCCTAGCCCTCAACATAACCCTAACCCTAGGTCCAATCCTAACCCTGACGGTCTCTCTAACCCTAGCTCTCAACATAACCCTAACCCTAGGCCCAATCCTAACCCTAACCGTCTCTCTAACCCTAGCGCTCAACATAACCCTAACCCTAGGTCCAATCCTAACCCTAACCGTCTCTCTAACCCTAGCCCTCAACATAATCCTAACCCTAGTTCCAATCCTAACACTAACCTTCTCTCTAAACCTAGCCCTCAACCTAACCCTAACCCTAGGTCCAATACTAACCCTAACCGTCTCTCTAACCCTAGCCCTCAACATAACCTAAACCCTAAGTCCAATCCTAACCCTAACCCTCTCTCTAACCCTACCCCTCAACATAACCCGAACCCTAGGTCCAATCCTAACCCTAACCGTCTCTCTAACCCTAGCCCTCAACATAACTCTAACCCTAGGTCCAATCCTAACCCTAACCGTCTCTCTAACCCTAGCACTCAACCTAACCCTAACCCTAGGTCCAATCCTTACCCTAACCGTCTCTCTAACCCAAGCCCTCAACCTAACCCTAACCCTAGGTCCAATCCTAACCCTAAGCAGCTCTCTAACCCTAGCCCTCAACATAACCCTAAACCTAGGTCCAATCCTAACCCTAACCGTCTCTCTAACCCTAGCCCTCAACATAACCCTAACCCTAGGTCCAATCCTCACCGCAACCGTCTCTCTAACCCTAGCCCTCAACATAACCCTAACCCTAGGTCCAAACCTCACCCTAACCGTCTCTATAACCCTAGCCCTCAACCTAACCCTAACCCTAGATCCAATCCTAACCCTAACCGTCTCTCTAACCCTAGCCCTCAACATAACCCGAATCCTAGGTCCAATCCTAACCCTAACAGTCTCTCTAAACATAGCCCTCAACATAACCCTAACCCTAGGTCCAATCCAAACCCTAACCCTCTCTCTAACCCTAGCCCTCAACATAACCCTAACCCTAGTCCAATCCTAACCCTAACAGTCTCTCTAACCCTAGCCCTCAACATAACTCTAACCCTAGGTCCAATCCTCACCATAACCGTCTCTCTAACCCTAGCCCTCAACATAAGCCTAACCCTAGGTCCAATCCTCACCCTAACCGTCTCTCTAACCCTAGCCCTCAACATAACCCTAACCCTAGGTCCAATCCTAACCCTAACCGTCTCTCTAACCCTAGCCCTCAACATAACTCTAACCCTAGGTCCAATCCTAACCCTGACGGTCTCTCTAACCCTAGCCCTCAACATAACTATAACCCTAGGTCCAATCCTAACCCTAACCGTCTCTCTAACCGTAGCACTCAACATAACTATAACCCTAGGTCCAATCTTAACCCTAACCGTCTCTCTAACACTAGCCCTCAACCGAACCCTAACCCTAGGTCCAATCCAAACCCTAAGCATCTCTCTAACCCTAGCCCTCAACATAACCCGAACCCTAGGTCCAATCCTAACCCTAACCGTCTCTCTAACCGTAGCCCTCAACATAACCCTATCCCTAGGTCCAATCCTAACCCTAACCGTCTCTCTAACCCTAGCCCTCAACATAACCCTAACCCTAGGTCCAATCCTCACCCTAACCGACTCTCTAACCCTAGCCCTCAACATAACCCTAACCCTAGGTCCAATCCTAACCCTAACCGTCTCTCTAACCCTAGCCCTCAACATAATCCTAACCCTAGTTCCAATCCTAACCCTAACCGTCTCTCTAAACCTAGCCCTCAACCTAACCCTAACCCTAGGTCCAATCCTAACCCTAAGCAGCTCTCTAACCCTAGCCCTCAACATAACCCTAAACCTAGGTCCAATCCTAACCCTAACCGTCTCTCTAACCCTAGCCCTCAACATAACCCGAACCCTAGGTCCAATCCTAACCCTAACCGTCTCTCTAACCCTAGCCCTCAACATAACCCGAATCCTAGGTCCAATCCTAACCCTAACAGTCTCTCTAAACATAGCCCTCAACTTAACCCTAACCCTAGGTCCAATCCAAACCCTAACCCTCTCTCTAACCCTAGCCCTCAACATAACCCTAACCCTAGTCCAATCCTAACCCTAACAGTCTCTCTAACCCTAGCCCTCAACATAACTCTAACCCTAGGTCCAATCCTCACCCTAAGCATCTCTCTAACCCTAGCCCTCAACATAACCCTAACCCTAGGTCCAATCCTCACCCTAACCGTCTCTCTAAACCTAGCCTTCAACATAACCCTAACCCTAGGTCCAATCCTCACCCTAACCGTCTCTCTAACCCTAGCCCTCAACATAACACTAACCCTAGGTCCAATCCTCACCCTAACCGTCTCTCTAACCCTAGCCCTCAACATAACCCTATCCCTAGGTCCAATCCTAACCCTAACCGTCTCTCTAACCCTAGCCCTCAACATAACCCTAACCCTAGGTCCAATCCTCACCCTAACCGACTCTCTAACCCTAGCCCTCAACATAACCCTAACCCTAGGTCCAATCCTAACCCTAACCGTCTCTCTAACCCTAGCCCTCAACATAATCCTAACCCTAGTTCCAATCCTAACCCTAACCGTCTCTCTAAACCTAGCCCTCAACCTAACCCTAACCCTAGGTCCAATCCTAACCCTAACCGTCTCTCTAACCCTAGCCCTCAACATAACCTAAACCTTAAGTCCAATCCTAACCCTAACCCTCTCTCTAACCCTACCCCTCAACATAACCCGAACCCTAGGTCCAATGCTAACCCTAACCGTCTCTCTAACCCTAGCCCTCAACATAACTCTAACCCTAGGTCCAATCCTAACCCTAACCGTCTCTCTAACCCTAGCACTCAACCTAACCCTAACCCTAGGTCCAATCCTAACCCTAACCGTCTCTCTAACCCAAGCCCTCAACCTAACCCTAACCCTAGGTCCAATCCTAACCCTAAGCAGCTCTCTAACCCTAGCCCTCAACATAACCCTAAACCTAGGTCCAATCCTAACCCTAACCGTCTCTCTAACCCTAGCCCTCAACATAACCCGAACCCTAGGTCCAATCCTAACCCTAACCGTCTCTCTAACCCTAGCCCTCAACATAACCCGAATCCTAGGTCCAATCCTAACCCTAACAGTCTCTCTAAACATAGCCCTCAACATAACCCTAACCCTAGGTCCAATCCAAACCCTAACCCTCTCTCTAACCCTAGCCCTCAACATAACCCTAACCCTAGTCCAATCCTAACCCTAAAAGTCTCTCTAACCCTAGCCCTCAACATAACTCTAACCCTAGGTCCAATCCTCACCCTAAGCATCTCTCTAACCCTAGCCCTCAACATAACCCTAACCCTAGGTCCAATCCTCACCCTAACCGTCTCTCTAAACCTAGCCTTCAACATAACCCTAACCCTAGGTCCAATCCTCACCCTAACCGTCTCTCTAACCCTAGCCCTCAACATAACACTAACCCTAGGTCCAATCCTCACCCTAACCGTCTCTCTAACCCTAGCCCTCAACAAAACCCTAACCCTAAGTCCAATCCTAACCTTAACCGTCTCTCTAACCGTAGCACTCAACATAACCCTAACCCTAGGTCCAATCCTAACCCTAACCGTCTCTCTAACCCAAGCCCTCAACATAACCCGAACCCTAGGTCCAATCCTAACCCTAACCGTCTCTCTAACCCTAGCCCTCAACATAACCCGAACCGTAGGTCCAATCCTAACCCTAACCGTCTCTCTAACCATAGCCCTCAACATAACTCTAACCCTAGGTCCAATCCTAACCCTAACCGTCTCTCTAACCCTAGCACTCAACCTAACCCTAACCCTAGGTCCAATCCTAACCCTTACCGTCTCTCTAACCCAAGCCATCAACCTAACCCTAATCCTAGGTCCAATCCTAACCCTAAGCATCTCTCTAACCTTAGCCCTCAACATAACCCTAACCCTAGGTCCAATCCTAACCCTAACCGTCTCTCTAACCCTAGCCCTCAACATAACCGTAACCCTAGTTCCAATCCTCACCCTAACCGTCTCTCTAACCCTAGCCCTCAACATAACAATAACCCTAGGTCCAATCCTAACCCTAACCGTCTCTCTAACCTTAGCCCTCAACATAACTCTAACCCTAGGTCCAATCCTAACCCTAACCGTCTCTCTAACCCTTGCACTCAACCTAACCTTAACCGTAGGTCCAATCCTAACCCTAACCATCTCTCTAAACCAAGCCCTCAACCTAACCCTAACCCTAGGTCCAATCCTAACCCTAAGCATCTCTCTAACCCTAGCCCTCAACATAACACTAACCCTAGGTCCAATCCTAACCCTAAGCATCTCTCTAACCCTAGCCCTCAACATAACTCTAACCCTAGGTCCAATCCTAACCCTAACCGTCTCTCTAATCCTGGCACTCAACCTAACCCTAACCCTAGGTTCAATCCTAACCCTTACCGTCTCTCTAACCCAAGCCCTCAACCTAACCCTAATCCTAGGTCCAATCCTAACCCTAAGCATCTCTCTCACCCTAGCCCTCAACATAACCCTAACCCTAGGTCCAATCCTAACCCTAACCGTCTCTCTAACCCTAGCCCTCAACATAACCCTAACCCTAGGTCCAATCCTCACCCTAACCGTCTCTCTAACCCTAGCCCTCAACATAACAATAACCCTAGGTCCAATCCTAACCCTAACCGTCTCTCTAACCTTAGCCCTCAACATAACTCTAACCCTAGGTCCAATCCTAACCCTAACCGTCTCTCTAACCCTTGCACTCAACCTAACCTTAACCGTAGGTCCAATCCTAACCCTAACCGTCTCTCTAAACCAAGCCCTCAACCTAACCCTAACCCTAGGTCCAATCCTAACCCTAAGCATCTCTCTAACCCTAGCCCTCAACATAACCCTAACCCTAGGTCCAATCCTAACCCTAACCGTCTCTCTAACCCTGGCCCTCAACATAACCCTAACCCTAGGTCCAATCCTCACCCTAACAGTCTCTCTAACCCTAGCCCTCAACATAACCCTAACCCTAGGTCCAATCCTAACCCTAACCGTCTCTCTAACCCAAGCCCTCAACGTAAAACTAACCCTAGGTCCAATCCTAACCCTAAGCATCTCTCTAACCCTAGCCCTCAACATAACCCTAACCCTAGGTCCAATCCTAACCCTAACTGTCTCTCTAACCCTTGCCCTCAACATAACCCTATCCCTAGGTCCAATTCTCACCCTAACCGTCTCTCTAACCCTAGCCCTCAACATAACACTAAACCTAGGTCCAATCCTCACCATAACCGTCTCTCTAACCCTAGCCCTCAACATAACCCTAACCCTAGGTCCAATCCTAACCTTAACCGTCTCTCTAACCCTAGCCCTCAACCTAACACTGACCCTAGATCCAATCCTAACCCTAACCGTCTCTCTAACCCTAGCCCTCAACATAACCCGAACCCTAGATCCAATCCTAACCCTAACCGTCTCTCTAACCCTAGCCCTCAACATAACCCGAATCGTAGGTCCAATCCTAACCCTAACCGTCTCTCTAACCATAGCCCTCAACATAACACTAACCCTAGGTCCAGTCCTAACCCTAACCGTCTCTCTAACCCTAGCCCTCAACATAACTCTAACCCTAGGTCCAATCCTAACCCTAACCGTCTCTCTAACCCTAGCACTCAACCTAACCCTAACCCTAGGTCCAATCCTAACCCTTACCGTCTCTCTAACCCAAGCCCTCAACCTAACCCTAATCCTAGGTCCAATCCTAACCCTAAGCATCTCTCTAACCCTAGCCCTCAACATAACCCTAACCCTAGGTCCAATCCTAACCCTAACCGTCTCTCTAACCCTAGCCCTCAACATAACCCTAACCCTAGGTCCAATCCTCACCCTAACCGTCTCTCTAACACTAGCCCTCAACATAACAATAACCCTAGGTCCAATCCTAACCCTAACCGTCTCTCTAACCTTAGCCCTCAACATAACTCTAACCCTAGGTCCAATCCTAACCCTAACCGTCTCTCTAACCCTTGCACTCAACCTAACCTTAACCGTAGGTCCAATCCTAACCCTAACCTTCTCTCTAAACCAAGCCCTCAACCTAACCCTAACCCTAGGTCCAATCCTAACCCTAAGCATCTCTCTAACCCTAGCCCTCAACATAACCCTAACCCTAGGTCCAATCCTAACCCTAACCGTCTCTCTAACCCTAGCCCTCAACATAACCCGAAACCTAGGTCCAATCCTAACCCTAACCGTCTTTCTAACGCTAGCCCTCAACATAACCCTAACCCTAGGTCCAATCCTCACCCTAACAGTCTCTCTAACCCTAGCCCTCAACATAACCCTAACCCTAGGTCAAATCCTAACCCTAACCGTCTCTCTAACCAAAGCCCTCAACCTAACACTAACCCTAGGTCCAATCCTAACCCTAAGCATCTCTCTAACCCTAGCCCTCAACATAATCCTAAACCTAGTTCCAATCCTAACCCTAACCGTCTCTCTAACCCTTGCCCTCAACATAACCCTAACCCTAGGTCCAATCCTCACCCTAACCGTCTCTCTAACCCTAGCCCTCAACATAACACTAACCCTAGGTCCAATCCTCACCCTAACCGTCTCTCTAACCCTAGCCCTCAACATAACCCTAACCCTAGGTCCAATCCTAACCTTAACCGTCTCTCTAACCCTAGCCCTCAACCTAACACTGACCCTAGATCCAATCCTAACCCTGACCGTCTCTCTAACCCTAGCCCTCAACATAACCCGAACCCTAGGTCCAATCCTCACCCTAACCGTCTCTCTAACCCTAGCCCTCAACATAACCCGAATCGTAGGTCCAATCCTAACCCTAACCGTCTCTCTAACCATAGCCCTCAACATAACCCTAACCCTAGGTCCAATCCTAACGCTAACCGTCTCTCTAACCCTAGCCCTCAACATAACCCTAACCCTAGGTCCAATCCTAACGCTAACCGTCTCTCTAACCCTAGCCTTCAACATAACCCTAACCCTAGGTCCAATCCTAACCCTAACCGTCTCTCTAAATCTAGCCCTCAACATAACCCTAACACTAGGTCCAATCCTAACCCTAACACTCTCTCTAACCCTAGCCCTCAACATAACCCTAACCCTAGGTCCAATCTTAACCTTAACCGTCTCTCTAACCCTAGCCCTCACCATAACACTAACCCTAGGTCCAATCCTCACCCTAACCGTCTCTCTAAACATAGCCCTCAACATAACCCTAACACTAGGTCCAATCCTAACCCTAACACTCTCTCTAACCCTAGCCCTCATCATAACCCTAACCCTAGGTCCAATCCTCACCCTAACCGTCTCTATAACCCTAGCCCTCAACCTAACCCTAACCCTAGGTCCAATCCTAACCCTAACCTTCTCTCTAACCCTAGCCCTCAACATAAACCTAATCCTAGGTCCAATCCTAACCCTAACAGTCTCTCTAACCATAGCCCTCAACATAACCCTAACCCTAGGTCCAATCCTAACCCTAACCCTCTCTCTAACCCTAGCCCTCAACATAACCCTAACCCTAGTCCAATCCTAACCCTAACAGTCTCTCTAACCCTAGCCCTCAACATAACTCTAACCCTAGGTCCAATCCTAACCCTAACCGTCTCTCTAACCCTAGCACTCAACCTAACCCTAACCCTAGGTCCAATCCTAACCCTAAGCGTCTCTCAATCCTAGCACTCAATCTAACCCTAACCCTAGGTCCAATCCTAACCCTAACCGTCTCTATAACCCTAGCCCTCAACCTAACCCTAACCCTACGTCCAATCCTAACCCTTAGCATCTCTTTAACCCTAGCCCTCGACATAACCCTATCCCTAGGTCCAATCCTCACCCTAACCGTCTCTCTAACCCTACCCCTCAACAAAACCCTAACCCTAGGTCCAATCCTCACCCTAACCGTCTCTCTAACCCTAGCCCTCAACATAACTCTAACCCTAGGTCCAATCCTAACCCTAACCGTCTCTCTAACCTTAGCCCTCACATAACTCTAACCCTAGGTCCAATCCTAACCCTAACCGTCTCTCTAACCCTTGCACTCAACCTAACCTTAACCGTAGGTCCAATCCTAACCCTAACCGTCTCTCTAAACCAAGCCCTCAACCTAACCCTAACCCTAGGTCCAATCCTAACCCTAAGCATCTCTCTAACCCTGGCCCTCAACATAACCCTAACCCTAGGTCCAATCCTAACCCTAACCGTCTCTCTAACCCTAGCCCTCAACATAACCCGAACATTAGGTCCAATCCTAACCCTAACCGTCTTTCTAAACCTAGCCCTCAACATAACCCTAACCCTAGGTCCAATCCTAACCCTAACCGTCTCTCTAACCCTAGCCCTCAACAAAACCCTAACCCTAGGTCCAATCCTCACCCTAACCGTCTCTCTAACCCTAGCCCTCAACATAACCCTAACCCTAGGTCCAATCCTAACCCTAACCGTCTCTCTAACCCAAGCCCTCAACCTAACACTAACCCTAGGTCCAATCCTAACCCTAAGCATCTCTCTAACCCTAGCCCTCAACATAACCCTAATCCTAGGTCCAATCCTAACCCTAACCGTCTCTCTAACCCTAGCCCTCAACATAACCCTAACCCTAGGTCCAATCCTAACCCTAACCGTCTCTCTAACCCTAGCCCTCAACATAACTCTAACCCTAGGTCCAATCCTAACCCTGACGGTCTCTCTAACCCTAGCCCTCAACATAACTATAACCCTAGGTCCAATCCTAACCCTAACCGTCTCTCTAACCGTAGAACTCAACATAACTATAACCCTAGGTCCAATCTTAACCCTAACCGTCTCTCTAACACTAGCCCTCAACCGAACCCTAACTCTAGGTCCAATCCAAACCCTAAGCATCTCTCTAATCCTAGCCCTCAACATAACCCGAACCCTAGGTCCAATCCTAACCCTAACCGTCTCTCTAACCGTAGCCCTCAACATAACCCTAACCCTAGGTCCAATCCTAACCCTAACCGTCTCTCTAACCCTAGCCCTCAACATAACCCTAACCCTAGGTCCAATCCTCACCCTAACCGACCCTCTAACCCTAGCCCTCAACATAACCCTAACCCTAGGTCCAATCCTAACCCTAACCGTCTCTCTAACCCTAGCCCTCAACATAATCCTAACCCTAGTTCCAATCCTAACCCTAACCGTCTCTCTAAACCTAGCCCTCAACCTAACCCTAACCCTAGGTCCAATCCTAACCCTAACCGTCTCTCTAACCCTAGCCCTCAACATAACCTAAACCCTAAGTCCAATCCTAACCCTAACCCTCTCTCTAACCCTACCCCTCAACCTAACCCTAACCCTAGGTCCAATCCTAACCCTAACCGTCTCTCTAACCCTAGCCCTCAACATAACTCTAACCCTAGGTCCAATCCTAACCCTAACCGTCTCTCTAACCCTAGCACTCAACCTAACCCTAACCCTAGGTCCAATCCTAACCCTAACCGTCTCTCTAACCCAAGCCCTCAACCTAACCCTAACCCTAGGTCCAATCCTAACCCTAAGCAGCTCTCTAACCCTAGCCCTCAACATAACCCTAAACCTAGGTCCAATCCTAACCCTAACCGTCTCTCTAACCCTAGCCCTCAACATAACTCTAACCCTAGGTCCAATCCTAACCCTGACGGTCTCTCTAACCCTAGCCCTCAACATAACTATAACCCTAGGTCCAATCCTAACCCTAACCGTCTCTCTAACCGTAGAACTCAACATAACTATAACCCTAGGTCCAATCTTAACCCTAACCGTCTCTCTAACACTAGCCCTCAACCGAACCCTAACTCTAGGTCCAATCCAAACCCTAAGCATCTCTCTAATCCTAGCCCTCAACATAACCCGAACCCTAGGTCCAATCCTAACCCTAACCGTCTCTCTAACCGTAGCCCTCAACATAACCCTAACCCTAGGTCCAATCCTAACCCTAACCGTCTCTCTAACCCTAGCCCTCAACATAACCCTAACCCTAGGTCCAATCCTCACCCTAACCGACCCTCTAACCCTAGCCCTCAACATAACCCTAACCCTAGGTCCAATCCTAACCCTAACCGTCTCTCTAACCCTAGCCCTCAACATAATCCTAACCCTAGTTCCAATCCTAACCCTAACCGTCTCTCTAAACCTAGCCCTCAACCTAACCCTAACCCTAGGTCCAATCCTAACCCTAACCGTCTCTCTAACCCTAGCCCTCAACATAACCTAAACCCTAAGTCCAATCCTAACCCTAACCCTCTCTCTAACCCTACCCCTCAACCTAACCCTAACCCTAGGTCCAATCCTAACCCTAACCGTCTCTCTAACCCTAGCCCTCAACATAACTCTAACCCTAGGTCCAATCCTAACCCTAACCGTCTCTCTAACCCTAGCACTCAACCTAACCCTAACCCTAGGTCCAATCCTAACCCTAACCGTCTCTCTAACCCAAGCCCTCAACCTAACCCTAACCCTAGGTCCAATCCTAACCCTAAGCAGCTCTCTAACCCTAGCCCTCAACATAACCCTAAACCTAGGTCCAATCCTAACCCTAACCGTCTCTCTAACCCTAGCCCTCAACATAACCCTAACCCTAGGTCCAATCCTCACCCCAACCGTCTCTCTAACCCTAGCCCTCAACATAACCCTAACCCTAGGTCCAATCCTAACCCTAACCGTCTCTCTAACCCTAGCCCTCAACATAACCCGAACCCTAGGTCCAATCCTAACCCTAACCGTCTCTCTAACCCTAGCCCTCAACATAACCCGAATCCTAGGTCCAATCCTAACCCTAACAGTCTCTCTAAACATAGCCCTCAACATAACAATAACCCTAGGTCCAATCCTAACCCTAACCGTCTCTCTAACCTTAGCCCTCAACATAACTCTAACCCTAGGTCCAATCCTAACCCTAACCGTCTCTCTAACCCTTGCACTCAACCTAACCTTAACCGTAGGTCCAATCCTAACCCTAACCGTCTCTCTAAACCAAGCCCTCAACCTAACTCTAACCCTAGGTCCAATCATAACCCTAACCGTCTCTCTAACCCTAGCCCTCAACATAACACTAACCCTAGGTCCAATCCTCACCCTAACCGTCTCTCTAACCCTAGCCCTCAACATAACCCTAACCCTAGGTCCAATCCTAACCTTAACCGTCTCTCTAACCCTAGCCCTCAACCTAACACTGACCCTAACCCTGACCGTCTCTCTAACCCTAGCCCTCAACATAACCCGAACCCTAGGTCCAATCCTAACCCTAACCGTCTCTCTAACCCTAGCCCTCAACATAACCCGAATCGTAGGTCCAATCCTAACCCTAACCGTCTCTCTAACCATAGCCCTCAACATAACCCTAACCCTAGGTCCAATCCTAACGCTAACCGTCTCTCTAACCCTAGCCCTCAACATAACCCTAACCCTAGGTCCAATCCTAACGCTAACCGTCTCTCTAACCCTAGCCCTCAACATAACCCTAACCCTAGGTCCAATCCTAACCCTAACCGTCTCTCTAACCCTAGCCCTCAACATAACCTTAATCCTAGGTCCAATCCTAACCCTAACCGTCTCTCTAACCCTAGCCCTCAAAATAACCCTAACCCTAGGTCCAATCTTAACCTTAACCGTCTCTCTAACCCTAGCCCTCACCATAACACTAACCCCAGGTCCAATCCTCACCCTAACCGTCTCTCTAAACATAGCCCTCAACATAACCCTAACACTAGGTCCAATCCTAACCCTAACCCTCTCTCTAACCCTAGCCCTCAACATAACCCTAACCCTAGGTCCAATCCTCACCCTAACCGTCTCTATAACCCTAGCCCTCAACCTAACCCTAACCCTAGGTCCAATCCTAACCCTAACCTTCTCTCTAACCCTAGCCCTCAACATAACCCTAATCCTAGGTCCAATCCTAACCCTAACAGTCTCTCTAACCATAGCCCTCAACATAACCCTAACCCTAGTCCAATCCTAACCCTAACAGTCTCTCTAACCCTAGCCCTCAACATAACTCTAACCCTAGGTCCAATCCTAACCCTAACCGTCTCTCTAACCCTAGCACTCAACCTAACCCTAACCCTAGGTCCAATCCTAACCCTAAGCGTCTCTCAATCCTAGCACTCAATGTAACCCTAACCCTAGGTCCAATCCTAACCCTAACCGTCTCTATAACCCTAGCCCTCAACCTAACCCTAACCCTACGTCCAATCCTAACCCTTAGCATCTCTTTAACCCTAGCCCTCGACATAACCCTATCCCTAGGTCCAATCCTCACCCTAACCGTCTCTCTAACCCTACCCCTCAACAAAACCCTAACCCTAGGTCCAATCCTCACCCTAACCGTCTCTCTAACCCTAGCCCTCAACATAACTCTAACCCTAGGTCCAATCCTAACCCTAACCGTCTCTCTAACCTTAGCCCTCAACATAACTCTAACCCTAGGTCCAATCCTAACCCTAACCGTCTCTCTAACCCTTGCACTCAACCTAACCTTAACCGTAGGTCCAATCCTAACCCTAACCGTCTCTCTAAACCAAGCCCTCAACCTAACCCTAACCCTAGGTCCAATCCTAACCCTAAGCATCTCTCTAACCCTGGCCCTCAACATAACCCTAACCCTAGGTCCAATCCTAACCCTAACCGTCTCTCTAACCCTAGCCCTCAACATAACCCGAACCCTAGGTCCAATCCTAACCCTAACCGTCTTTCTAACCCTAGCCCTCAACATAACCCTAACCCTAGGTCCAATCCTAACCCTAACCGTCTCTCTAACCCTAGCCCTCAACAAAACCCTAACCCTAGGTCCAATCCTCACCCTAACCGTCTCTCTAACCCTAGCCCTCAACATAACCCTAACCCTAGGTCCAATCCTAACCCTAACCGTCTCTCTAACCCAAGCCCTCAACCTAACACTAACCCTAGGTCCAATCCTAACCCTAAGCATCTCTCTAACCCTAGCCCTCAACATAACCCTAACCCTAGGTCCAATCCTAACCCTAACCGTCTCTCTAACCCTAGCCCTCAACATAACCCTAACCCTAGGTCCAATCCTAACCCTAACCATCTCTCTAAACCTAGCCCTCAACATAACTCTAACCCTAGGTCCAATCCTAACCCTGACGGTCTCTCTAACCCTAGCCCTCAACATAAGTATAACCCTAGGTCCAATCCTAACCCTAACCGTCTCTCTAACCGTAGAACTCAACATAACTATAACCCTAGGTCCAATTTTACCCTAACCGTCTCTCTAACACTAGCCCTCAACCGAACCCTAACTCTAGGTCCAATCCAAACCCTAAGCATCTCTCTAATCCTAGCCCTCAACATAACCCGAACCCTAGGTCCAATCCTAACCCTAACCGTCTCTCTAACCGTAGCCCTCAACATAACCCTAACCCTAGGTCCAATCCTAACCCTAACCGTCTCTCTAACCCTAGCCCTCAACATAACCCTAACCCTAGGTCCAATCCTCACCCTAACCGACCCTAACCCTAGCCCTCAACATAACCCTAACCCTAGGTCCAATCCTAACCCTGACCGTCTCTCTAACCCTAGCCCTCAACATAATCCTAACCCTAGTTCCAATCCTAACCCTAACCGTCTCTCTAAACCTAGCCCTCAACCTAACCCTAACCCTAGGTCCAATCCTAACCCTAACCGTCTCTCTAACCCTAGCCCTCAACATAACCTAAACCCTAAGTCCAATCCTAACCCTAACCCTCTCTCTAACCCTACCCCTCAACATAACCCGAACCCTAGGTCCAATACTAACCCTAACCGTCTCTCTAACCCTAGCCCTCAACATAACTCTAACCCTAGGTCCAATCCTAACCCTAACCGTCTCTCTAACCCTAGCACTCAACCTAACCCTAACCCTAGGTCCAATCCTAACCCTAACCGTCTCTCTAACCCAAGCCCTCAACCTAACCCTAACCCTAGGTCCAATCCTAACCCTAAGCAGCTCTCTAACCCTAGCCCTCAACATAACCCTAAACCTAGGTCCAATCCTAACCCTAACCGTCTCTCTAACCCTAGCCCTCAACATAACCCTAACCCTAGGTCCAATCCTCACCCCAACCGTCTCTCTAACCCTAGCCCTCAACATAACCCTAACCCTAGGTCCAATCCTAACCCTAACCGTCTCTCTAACCCTAGCCCTCAACATAACCCGAACCCTAGGTCCAATCCTAACCCTAACCGTCTCTCTAACCCTAGCCCTCAACATAACCCGAATCCTAGGTCCAATCCTAACCCTAACAGTCTCTCTAAACATAGCCCTCAACATAACCCTAACCCTAGGTCCAATCCAAACCCTAACCCTCTCTCTAACCCTAGCCCTCAACATAACCCTAACCCTAGTCCAATCCTAACCCTAACAGTTTCTCTAACCCTAGCCCTCAACATAACTCTAACCCTAGGTCCAATCCTCACCCTAAGCATCTCTCTAACCCTAGCCCTCAACATAACCCTAACCCTAGGTCCAATCCTCACCCTAACCGTCTCTCTAACCCTAGCCTTCAACATAACCCTAACCCTAGGTCCAATCCTCACCCTAACCGTCTCTCTAACCCTAGCCCTCAACATAACACTAACCCTAGGTCCAATCCTCACCCTAACCGTCTCTCTAACCCTAGCCCTCAACAAAACCCTAACCCTAGGTCCAATCCTAACCTTAACCGTCTCTCTAACCGTAGCACTCAACATAACCCTAACCCTAGGTCCAATCCTAACCCTAACTGTCTCTCTAACCCAAGCCCTCAACATAACCCGAACCCTAGGTCCAATCCTAACCCTAACCGTCTCTCTAACCCTAGTCCTCAACATAACCCGAACCGTAGGTCCAATCCTAACCCTAACCGTCTCTCTAACCATAGCCCTCAACATAACCCTAACCCTAGGTCCAGTCCTAACCCTAACCGTCTCTCTAACCCTAGCCCTCAACATAACTCTAACCCTAGGTCCAATCCTAACCCTAACCGTCTCTCTAACCCTAGCACTCAACCTAACCCTAACCCTAGGTCCAATCCTAACCCTTACCGTCTCTCTAACCCAAGCCATCAACCTAACCCTAATCCTAGGTCCAATCCTAACCCTAAGCATCTCTCTAACCTTAGCCCTCAACATAACCCTAACCCTAGGTCCAATCCTAACCCTAACCGTCTCTCTAACCCTAGCCCTCAACATAACCCTAACCCTAGGTCCAATCCTCACCCTAACCGTCTCTCTAACCCTAGCCCTCAACATAACAATAACCCTAGGTCCAATCCTAACCCTAACCGTCTCTCTAACCTTAGCCCTCAACATAACTCTAACCCTAGGTCCAATCCTAACCCTAACCGTCTCTCTAACCCTTGCACTCAACCTATCCTTAACCGTAGGTCCAATCCTAACCCTAACCGTCTCTCTAAACCAAGCCCTCAACCTAACCCTAACCCTAGGTCCAATCCTAACCCTAAGCATCTCTCTAACCTAGCCCTCAACATAACACTAACCCTAGGTCCAATCCTAACCCTAACAGTCTCTCTAACCCTAGCCCTCAACATAACCCTAACCCGAGGTTCAATCCTCACCCTAACCGTCTCTCTAACCCTAGCCCTCAACATAACTCTAACCCTAGGTCCAGTCCTAACCCTAAACGTCTCTCTAACCCTAGCCCTCAACATAACTCTAACCCTAAGTCCAATCCTAACCCTAACCGTCTCTCTAACCCTAGCACTCAACCTAACCCTAACCCTAGGTCCAATCCTAACCCTTACCGTCTCTCTAACCCAAGCCCTCAACCTAACCCTAATCCTAGGTCCAATCCTAACCCTAAGCATCTCTCTAACCCTAGCCCTCAACATAACCCTAACCCTAGGTCCAATCCTAACCCTAACCGTCTCTCTAACCCTAGCCCTCAACATAACCCTAACCCTAGGTCCAATCCTCACCCTAACCGTCTCTCTAACCCTAGCCCTCAACATAACAATAACCCTAGGTCCAATCCTAACCCTAACCGTCTCTCTAACCTTAGCCCTCAACATAACTCTAACCCTAGGTCCAATCCTAACCCTAACCCTCTCTCTAACCCTTGCACTCAACCTAACCTTAACCGTAGGTCCAATCCTAACCCTAACCGTCTCTCTAAACCAAGCCCTCAACCTAACCCTAACCCTAGGTCCAATCCTAACCCTAAGCATCTCTCTAACCCTAGCCCTCAACATAACCCTAACCCTAGGTCCAATCCTAACCCTAACCGTCTCTCTAACCCTAGCCCTCAACATAACCCGAACCCTAGGTCCAATCCTAACCCTAACCGTCTTTCTAACGCTAGCCCTCAACATAACCCTAACCCTAGGTCCAATCCTAACCCTAACCGTCTCTCTAAACCTGGCCCTCAACATAACCCTAACCCTAGGTCCAATCCTCACCCTAACAGTCACTCTAACCCTAGCCCTCAACATAACCCTAACCCTAGGTCCAATCCTAACCCTAACCGTCTCTCTAACCCAAGCCCTCAACCTAAAACTAACCCTAGGTCCAATCCTAACCCTAAGCATCTCTCTAACCCTAGCCCTCAACATAACTCTAACCCTAGGTCCAATCCTAACCCTAACCGTCTCTCTAACCCTAGCACTCAACCTAACCCTAACCCTAGGTCCAATCCTAACCCTAACCGTCTCTCTAACCCAAGCCCTCAACCTAACCCTAACCCTAGGTCCAATCCTAACGCTAACCGTCTCTCTAACCCTAGCCCTCAACATAACCCTAACCCTAGGTCCAATCCTAACCCTAACCGTCTCTCTAACCCTAGCCCTCAACATAACCTTAATCCTAGGTCCAATCCTAACCCTAACCGTCTCTCTAACCCTAGCCCTCAAAATAACCCTAACCCTAGGTCCAATCTTAACCTTAACCGTCTCTCTAACCCTAGCCCTCACCATAACACTAACCCTAGGTCCAATCCTCACCCTAACCGTCTCTCTAAACATAGCCCTCAACATAACCCTAACACTAGGTCCAATCCTAACCCTAACCCTCTCTCTAACCCTAGCCCTCAACATAACCCTAACCCTAGGTCCAATCCTCACCCTAACCGTCTCTATAACCCTAGCCCTCAACCTAACCCTAACCCTAGGTCCAATCCTAAACCTAACCTTCTCTCTAACCCTAGCCCTCAACATAACCCTAATCCTAGGTCCAATCCTAACCCTAACAGTCTCTCTAACCATAGCCCTCAACATAACCCTAACCCTAGGTCCAATCCTAACCCTAACCCTCTCTCTAACCCTAGCCCTCAACATAACCCTAACCCTAGTCCAATCCTAACCCTAACAGTCTCTCTAACCCTAGCCCTCAACATAACTCTAACCCTAGGTCCAATCCTAACCCTAACCGTCTCTCTAACCCTAGCACTCAACCTAACCCTAACCCTAGGTCCAATCCTAACCCTAAGCGTCTCTCAATCCTAGCACTCAATGTAACCCTAACCCTAGGTCCAATCCTAACCCTAACCGTCTCTATAACCCTAGCCCTCAACCTAACCCTAACCCTACGTCCAATCCTAACCCTTAGCATCTCTTTAACCCTAGCCCTCGACATAACCCTATCCCTAGGTCCAATCCTCACCCTAACCGTCTCTCTAACCCTACCCCTCAACAAAACCCTAACCCTAGGTCCAATCCTCACCCTAACCGTCTCTCTAACCCTAGCCCTCAACATAACTCTAACCCTAGGTCCAATCCTAACCCTAACCGTCTCTCTAACCTTAGCCCTCAACATAACTCTAACCCTAGGTCCAATCCTAACCCTAACCGTCTCTCTAACCCTTGCACTCAACCTAACCTTAACCGTAGGTCCAATCCTAACCCTAACCGTCTCTCTAAACCAAGCCCTCAACCTAACCCTAACCCTAGGTCCAATCCTAACCCTAAGCATCTCTCTAACCCTGGCCCTCAACATAACCCTAACCCTAGGTCCAATCCTAACCCTAACCGTCTCTCTAACCCTAGCCCTCAACATAACCCGAACCCTAGGTCCAATCCTAACCCTAACCGTCTTTCTAACCCTAGCCCTCAACATAACCCTAACCCTAGGTCCAATCCTAACCCTAACCGTCTCTCTAACCCTAGCCCTCAACAAAACCCTAACCCTAGGTCCAATCCTCACCCTAACCGTCTCTCTAACCCTAGCCCTCAACATAACCCTAACCCTAGGTCCAATCCTAACCCTAACCGTCTCTCTAACCCAAGCCCTCAACCTAACACTAACCCTAGGTCCAATCCTAACCCTAAGCATCTCTCTAACCCTAGCCCTCAACATAACCCTAACCCTAGGTCCAATCCTAACCCTAACCGTCTCTCTAACCCTAGCCCTCAACATAACCCTAACCCTAGGTCCAATCCTAACCCTAACCGTCTCTCTAAACCTAGCCCTCAACATAACTCTAACCCTAGGTCCAATCCTAACCCTGACGGTCTCTCTAACCCTAGCCCTCAACATAAGTATAACCCTAGGTCCAATCCTAACCCTAACCGTCTCTCTAACCGTAGAACTCAACATAACTATAACCCTAGGTCCAATCTTAACCCTAACCGTCTCTCTAACACTAGCCCTCAACCGAACCCTAACTCTAGGTCCAATCCAAACCCTAAGCATCTCTCTAATCCTAGCCCTCAACATAACCCGAACCCTAGGTCCAATCCTAACCCTAACCGTCTCTCTAACCCTAGCCCTCAACATAACCCGAATCGTAGGTCCAATCCTAACCCTAACCGTCTCTCTAACCATAGCCCTCAACATAACCCTAACCCTAGGTCCAATCCTAACGCTAACCGTCTCTCTAACCCTAGCCCTCAACATAACCCTAACCCTAGGTCCAATCCTAACGCTAACCGTCTCTCTAACCCTAGCCCTCAACATAACCCTAACCCTAGGTCCAATCCTAACCCTAACCGTCTCTCTAACCCTAGCCCTCAACATAACCTTAATCCTAGGTCCAATCCTAACCCTAACCGTCTCTCTAACCCTAGCCCTCAAAATAACCCTAACCCTAGGTCCAATCTTAACCTTAACCGTCTCTCTAACCCTAGCCCTCACCATAACACTAACCCCAGGTCCAATCCTCACCCTAACCGTCTCTCTAAACATAGCCCTCAACATAACCCTAACACTAGGTCCAATCCTAACCCTAACCCTCTCTCTAACCCTAGCCCTCAACATAACCCTAACCCTAGGTCCAATCCTCACCCTACCCGTCTCTATAACCCTAGCCCTCAACCTAACCCTAACCCTAGGTCCAATCCTAACCCTAACCTTCTCTCTAACCCTAGCCCTCAACATAACCCTAATCCTAGGTCCAATCCTAACCCTAACAGTCTCTCTAACCATAGCCCTCAACATAACCCTAACCCTAGGTCCAATCCTAACCCTAACCCTCTCTCTAACCCTAGCCCTCAACATAACCCTAACCCTAGTCCAATCCTAACCCTAACAGTCTCTCTAACCCTAGCCCTCAACATAACTCTAACCCTAGGTCCAATCCTAACCCTAACCGTCTCTCTAACCCTAGCACTCAACCTAACCCTAACCCTAGGTCCAATCCTAACCCTAAGCGTCTCTCAATCCTAGCACTCAATGTAACCCTAACCCTAGGTCCAATCCTAACCCTAACCGTCTCTATAACCCTAGCCCTCAACCTAACCCTAACCCTACGTCCAATCCTAACCCTTAGCATCTCTTTAACCCTAGCCCTCGACATAACCCTATCCCTAGGTCCAATCCTCACCCTAACCGTCTCTCTAACCCTACCCCTCAACAAAACCCTAACCCTAGGTCCAATCCTCACCCTAACCGTCTCTCTAACCCTAGCCCTCAACATAACTCTAACCCTAGGTCCAATCCTAACCCTAACCGTCTCTCTAACCTTAGCCCTCAACATAACTCTAACCCTAGGTCCAATCCTAACCCTAACCGTCTCTCTAACCCTTGCACTCAACCTAACCTTAACCGTAGGTCCAATCCTAACCCTAACCGTCTCTCTAAACCAAGCCCTCAACCTAACCCTAACCCTAGGTCCAATCCTAACCCTAAGCATCTCTCTAACCCTGGCCCTCAACATAACCCTAACCCTAGGTCCAATCCTAACCCTAACCGTCTCTCTAACCCTAGCCCTCAACATAACCCGAACCCTAGGTCCAATCCTAACCCTAACCGTCTTTCTAACCCTAGCCCTCAACATAACCCTAACCCTAGGTCCAATCCTAACCCTAACCGTCTCTCTAACCCTAGCCCTCAACAAAACCCTAACCCTAGGTCCAATCCTCACCCTAACCGTCTCTCTAACCCTAGCCCTCAACATAACCCTAACCCTAGGTCCAATCCTAACCCTAACCGTCTCTCTAACCCAAGCCCTCAACCTAACACTAACCCTAGGTCCAATCCTAACCCTAAGCATCTCTCTAACCCTAGCCCTCAACATAACCCTAACCCTAGGTCCAATCCTAACCCTAACCGTCTCTCTAACCCTAGCCCTCAACATAACCCTAACCCTAGGTCCAATCCTAACCCTAACCGTCTCTCTAAACCTAGCCCTCAACATAACTCTAACCCTAGGTCCAATCCTAACCCTGACGGTCTCTCTAACCCTAGCCCTCAACATAAGTATAACCCTAGGTCCAATCCTAACCCTAACCGTCTCTCTAACCGTAGAACTCAACATAACTATAACCCTAGGTCCAATCTTAACCCTAACCGTCTCTCTAACACTAGCCCTCAACCGAACCCTAACTCTAGGTCCAATCCAAACCCTAAGCATCTCTCTAATCCTAGCCCTCAACATAACCCGAACCCTAGGTCCAATCCTAACCCTAACCGTCTCTCTAACCGTAGCCCTCAACATAACCCTAACCCTAGGTCCAATCCTAACCCTAACCGTCTCTCTAACCCTAGCCCTCAACATAACCCTAACCCTAGGTCCAATCCTCACCCTAACCGACCCTCTAACCCTAGCCCTCAACATAACCCTAACCCTAGGTCCAATCCTAACCCTGACCGTCTCTCTAACCCTAGCCCTCAATATAATCCTAACCCTAGTTCCAATCCTAACCCTAACCGTCTCTCTAAACCTAGCCCTCAACCTAACCCTAACCCTAGGTCCAATCCTAACCCTAACCGTCTCTCTAACCCTAGCCCTCAACATAACCTAAACCCTAAGTCCAATCCTAACCCTAACCCTCTCTCTAACCCTACCCCTCAACATAACCCGAACCCTAGGTCCAATACTAACCCTAACCGTCTCTCTAACCCTAGCCCTCAACATAACTCTAACCCTAGGTCCAATCCTAACCCTAACCGTCTCTCTAACCCTAGCACTCAACCTAACCCTAACCCTAGGTCCAATCCTCACCCTAAGCATCTCTCTAACCCTAGCCCTCAACATAACCCTAACCCTAGGTCCAATCCTCACCCTAACCGTCTCTCTAACCCTAGCCTTCAACATAACACTAACCCTAGGTCCAATCCTCACCCTAACCGTCTCTCTAACCCTAGCCCTCAACATAACACTAACCCTAGGTCCAATCCTCACCCTAACCGTCTCTCTAACCCTAGCCCTCAACAAAACCCTAACCCTAGGTCCAATCCTAACCTTAACCGTCTCTCTAACCGTAGCACTCAACATAACCCTAACCCTAGGTCCAATCCTAACCCTAACCGTCTCTCTAACCCAAGCCCTCAACATAACCCGAACCCTAGGTCCAATCCTAACCCTAACCGTCTCTCTAACCCTAGTCCTCAACATAACCCGAACCGTAGGTCCAATCCTAACCCTAACCGTCTCTCTAACCATAGCCCTCAACATAACCCTAACCCTAGGTCCAGTCCTAACCCTAACCGTCTCTCTAACCCTAGCCCTCAACATAACTCTAACCCTAGGTCCAATCCTAACCCTAACCGTCTCTCTAACCCTAGCACTCAACCTAACCCTAACCCTACGTCCAATCCTAACCCTTACCGTCTCTCTAACCCAAGCCATCAACCTAACCCTAATCCTAGGTCCAATCCTAACCCTAAGCATCTCTCTAACCTTAGCCCTCAACATAACCCTAACCCTAGGTCCAATCCTAACCCTAACCGTCTCTCTAACCCTAGCCCTCAACATAACCCTAACCCTTGGTCCAATCCTCACCCTAACCGTCTCTCTAACCCTAGCCCTCAACATAACAATAACCCTAGGTCCAATCCTAACCCTAACCGTCTCTCTAACCTTAGCCCTCAACATAACTCTAACCCTAGGTCCAATCCTAACCCTAACCGTCTCTCTAACCCTTGCACTCAACCTATCCTTAACCGTAGGTCCAATCCTAACCCTATCCGTCTCTCTAAACCAAGCCCTCAACCTAACCCTAACCCTAGGTCCAATCCTAACCCTAAGCATCTCTCTAACCTAGCCCTCAACATAACACTAACCCTAGGTCCAATCCTAACCCTAACAGTCTCTCTAACCCTAGCCCTCAACATAACCCTAACCCGAGGTTCAATCCTCACCCTAACCGTCTCTCTAACCCTAGCCCTCAACATAACTCTAACCCTAGGTCCAGTCCTAACCCTAAACGTCTCTCTAACCCTAGCCCTCAACATAACTCTAACCCTAAGTCCAATCCTAACCCTAACCGTCTCTCTAACCCTAGCACTCAACCTAACCCTAACCCTAGGTCCAATCCTAACCCTTACCGTCTCTCTAACCCAAGCCCTCAACCTAACCCTAATCCTAGGTCCAATCCTAACCCTAAGCATCTCTCTAACCCTAGCCCTCAACATAACCCTAACCCTAGGTCCAATCCTAACCCTAACCGTCTCTCTAACCCTAGCCCTCAACATAACCCTAACCCTAGGTCCAATCCTCACCCTAACCGTCTCTCTAACCCTAGCCCTCAACATAACAATAACCCTAGGTCCAATCCTAACCCTAACCGTCTCTCTAACCTTAGCCCTCAACATAACTCTAACCCTAGGTCCAATCCTAACCCTAACCCTCTCTCTAACCCTTGCACTCAACCTAACCTTAACCGTAGGTCCAATCCTAACCCTAACCGTCTCTCTAAACCAAGCCCTCAACCTAACCCTAACCCTAGGTCCAATCCTAACCCTAAGCATCTCTCTAACCCTAGCCCTCAACATAACCCTAACCCTAGGTCCAATCCTAACCCTAACCGTCTCTCTAACCCTAGCCCTCAACATAACCCGAACCCTAGGTCCAATCCTAACCCTAACCGTCTTTCTAACGCTAGCCCTCAACATAACCCTAACCCTAGGTCCAATCCTAACCCTAACCGTCTCTCTAAACCTGGCCCTCAACATAACCCTAACCCTAGGTCCAATCCTCACCCTAACAGTCACTCTAACCCTAGCCCTCAACATAACCCTAACCCTAGGTCCAATCCTAACCCTAACCGTCTCTCTAACCCAAGCCCTCAACCTAAAACTAACCCTAGGTCCAATCCTAACCCTAAGCATCTCTCTAACCCTAGCCCTCAACATAACTCTAACCCTAGGTCCAATCCTAACCCTAACCGTCTCTCTAACCCTAGCACTCAACCTAACCCTAACCCTAGGTCCAATCCTAACCCTAACCGTCTCTCTAACCCAAGCCCTCAACCTAACCCTAACCCTAGGTCCAATCCTAACGCTAACCGTCTCTCTAACCCTAGCCCTCAACATAACCCTAACCCTAGGTCCAATCCTAACCCTAACCGTCTCTCTAACCCTAGCCCTCAACATAACCTTAATCCTAGGTCCAATCCTAACCCTAACCGTCTCTCTAACCCTAGCCCTCAAAATAACCCTAACCCTAGGTCCAATCTTAACCTTAACCGTCTCTCTAACCCTAGCCCTCACCATAACACTAACCCTAGGTCCAATCCTCACCCTAACCGTCTCTCTAAACATAGCCCTCAACATAACCCTAACACTAGGTCCAATCCTAACCCTAACCCTCTCTCTAACCCTAGCCCTCAACATAACCCTAACCCTAGGTCCAATCCTCACTCTAACCGTCTCTATAACCCTAGCCCTCAACCTAACCCTAACCCTAGGTCCAATCCTAACCCTAACCTTCTCTCTAACCCTAGCCCTCAACATAACCCTAATCCTAGGTCCAATCCTAACCCTAACAGTCTCTCTAACCATAGCCCTCAACATAACCCTAACCCTAGGTCCAATCCTAACCCTAACCCTCTCTCTAACCCTAGCCCTCAACATAACCCTAACCCTAGTCCAATCCTAACCCTAACAGTCTCTCTAACCCTAGCCCTCAACATAACTCTAACCCTAGGTCCAATCCTAACCCTAACCGTCTCTCTAACCCTAGCACTCAACCTAACCCTAACCCTAGGTCCAATCCTAACCCTAAGCGTCTCTCAATCCTAGCACTCAATGTAACCCTAACCCTAGGACCAATCCTAACCCTAACCGTCTCTATAACCCTAGCCCTCAACCTAACCCTAACCCTACGTCCAATCCTAACCCTTAGCATCTCTTTAACCCTAGCCCTCGACATAACCCTATCCCTAGGTCCAATCCTCACCCTAACCGTCTCTCTAACCCTACCCCTCAACAAAACCCTAACCCTAGGTCCAATCCTCACCCTAACCGTCTCTCTAACCCTAGCCCTCAACATAACTCTAACCCTAGGTCCAATCCTAACCCTAACCGTCTCTCTAACCTTAGCCCTCAACATAACTCTAACCCTAGGTCCAATCCTAACCCTAACCGTCTCTCTAACCCTTGCACTCAACCTAACCTTAACCGTAGGTCCAATCCTAACCATAACCGTCTCTCTAAACCAAGCCCTCAACCTAACCCTAACCCTAGGTCCAATCCTAACCCTAAGCATCTCTCTAACCCTGGCCCTCAACATAACCCTAACCCTAGGTCCAATCCTAACCCTAACCGTCTCTCTAACCCTAGCCCTCAACATAACCCGAACCCTAGGTCCAATCCTAACCCTAACCGTCTTTCTAACCCTAGCCCTCAACATAACCCTAACCCTAGGTCCAATCCTAACCCTAACCGTCTCTCTAACCCTAGCCCTCAACAAAACCCTAACCCTAGGTTCAATCCTCACCCTAACCGTCTCTCTAACCCTAGCCCTCAACATAACCCTAACCCTAGGTCCAATCCTAACCCTAACCGTCTCTCTAACCCAAGCCCTCAACCTAACACTAACCCTAGGTCCAATCCTAACCCTAAGCATCTCTCTAACCCTAGCCCTCAACATAACCCTAACCCTAGGTCCAATCCTAACCCTAACCGTCTCTCTAACCCTAGCCCTCAACATAACCCTAACCCTAGGTCCAATCCTAACCCTAACCGTCTCTCTAAACCTAGCCCTCAACATAACTCTAACCCTAGGTCCAATCCTAACCCTGACGGTCTCTCTAACCCTAGCCCTCAACATAAGTATAACCCTAGGTCCAATCCTAACCCTAACCGTCTCTCTAACCGTAGAACTCAACATAACTATAACCCTAGGTCCAATCTTAACCCTAACCGTCTCTCTAACACTAGCCCTCAACCGAACCCTAACTCTAGGTCCAATCCAAACCCTAAGCATCTCTCTAATCCTAGCCCTCAACATAACCCGAACCCTAGGTCCAATCCTAACCCTAACCGTCTCTCTAACCGTAGCCCTCAACATAACCCTAACCCTAGGTCCAATCCTAACCCTAACCGTCTCTCTAACCCTAGCCCTCAACATAACCCTAACCCTAGGTCCAATCCTCACCCTAACCGACCCTCTAACCCTAGCCCTCAACATAACCCTAACCCTAGGTCCAATCCTAACCCTGACCGTCTCTCTAACCCTAGCCCTCAACATAATCCTAACCCTAGTTCCAATCCTAACCCTAACCGTCTCTCTAAACCTAGCCCTCAACCTAACCCTAACCCTAGGTCCAATCCTAACCCTAACCGTCTCTCTAACCCTAGCCCTCAACATAACCTAAACCCTAAGTCCAATCCTAACCCTAACCCTCTCTCTAACCCTACCCCTCAACATAACCCGAACCCTAGGTCCAATACTAACCCTAACCGTCTCTCTAACCCTAGCCCTCAACATAACTCTAACCCTAGGTCCAATCCTAACCCTAACCGTCTCTCTAACCCTAGCACTCAACCTAACCCTAACCCTAGGTCCAATCCTAACCCTAACCGTCTCTCTAACCCAAGCCCTCAACCTAACCCTAACCCTAGGTCCAATCCTAACCTAAGCAGCTCTCTAACCCTAGCCCTCAACATAACCCTAAACCTAGGTCCAATCCTAACCCTAACCGTCTCTCTAACCCTAGCCCTCAACATAACCCTAACCCTAGGTCCAATCCTCACCCCAACCGTCTCTCTAACCCTAGCCCTCAACATAACCCTAACCCTAGGTCCAATCCTAACCCTAACCGTCTCTCTAACCCTAGCCCTCAACATAACCCGAACCCTAGGTCCAATCCTAACCCTAACCGTCTCTCTAACCCTAGCCCTCAACATAACCCGAATCCTAGGTCCAATCCTAACCCTAACAGTCTCTCTAAACATAGCCCTCAACATAACCCTAACCCTAGGTCCAATCCAAACCCTAAGCCTCTCTCTAACCCTAGCCCTCAACATAACCCTAACCCTAGTCCAATCCTAACCCTAACAGTTTCTCTAACCCTAGCCCTCAACATAACTCTAACCCTAGGTCCAATCCTCACCCTAAGCATCTCTCTAACCCTAGCCCTCAACATAACCCTAACCCTAGGTCCAATCCTCACCCTAACCGTCTCTCTAACCCTAGCCTTCAACATAACCCTAACCCTAGGTCCAATCCTCACCCTAACCGTCTCTCTAACCCTAGCCCTCAACATAACACTAACCCTAGGTCCAATCCTCACCCTAACCGTCTCTCTAACCCTAGCCCTCAACAAAACCCTAACCCTAGGTCCAATCCTAACCTTAACCGTCTCTCTAACCGTAGCACTCAACATAACCCTAACCCTAGGTCCAATCCTAACCCTAACCGTCTCTCTAACCCAAGCCCTCAACATAACCCGAACCCTAGGTCCAATCCTAACCCTAACCGTCTCTCTAACCCTAGTCCTCAACATAACCCGAACCGTAGGTCCAATCCTAACCCTAACCGTCTCTCTAACCATAGCCCTCAACATAACCCTAACCCTAGGTCCAGTCCTAACCCTAACCGTCTCTCTAACCCTAGCCCTCAACATAACTCTAACCCTAGGTCCAATCCTAACACTAACCGTCTCTCTAACCCTAGCACTCAACCTAACCCTAACCCTAGGTCCAATCCTAACCCTTACCGTCTCTCTAACCCAAGCCATCAACCTAACCCTAATCCTAGGTCCAATCCTAACCCTAAGCATCTCTCTAACCTTAGCCCTCAACATAACCCTAACCCTAGGTCCAATCCTAACCCTAACCGTCTCTCTAACCCTAGCCCTCAACATAACCCTAACCCTAGGTCCAATCCTCACCCTAACCGTCTCTCTAACCCTAGCCCTCAACATAACAATAACCCTAGGTCCAATCCTAACCCTAACCGTCTCTCTAACCTTAGCCCTCAACATAACTCTAAGCCTAGGTCCAATCCTAACCCTAACCGTCTCTCTAACCCTTGCACTCAACCTATCCTTAACCGTAGGTCCAATCCTAACCCTAACCGTCTCTCTAAACCAAGCCCTCAACCTAACCCTAACCCTAGGTCCAATCCTAACCCTAAGCATCTCTCTAACCTAGCCCTCAACATAACACTAACCCTAGGTCCAATCCTAACCCTAACAGTCTCTCTAACCCTAGCCCTCAACATAACCCTAACCCGAGGTTCAATCCTCACCCTAACCGTCTCTCTAACCCTAGCCCTCAACATAACTCTAACCCTAGGTCCAGTCCTAACCCTAAACGTCTCTCTAACCCTAGCCCTCAACATAACTCTAACCCTAAGTCCAATCCTAACCCTAACCGTCTCTCTAACCTTAGCCCTCAACATAACTCTAACCCTAGGTCCAATCCTAACCCTAACCCTCTCTCTAACCCTTGCACTCAACCTAACCTTAACCGTAGGTCCAATCCTAACCCTAACCGTCTCTCTAAACCAAGCCCTCAACCTAACCCTAACCCTAGGTCCAATCCTAACCCTAAGCATCTCTCTAACCCTAGCCCTCAACATAACCCTAACCCTAGGTCCAATCCTAACCCTAACCGTCTCTCTAACCCTAGCCCTCAACATAACCCGAACCCTAGGTCCAATCCTAACCCTAACCGTCTTTCTAACGCTAGCCCTCAACATAACCCTAACCCTAGGTCCAATCCTAACCCTAACCGTCTCTCTAAACCTGGCCCTCAACATAACCCTAACCCTAGGTCCAATCCTCACCCTAACAGTCACTCTAACCCTAGCCCTCAACATAACCCTAACCCTAGGTCCAATCCTAACCCTAACCGTCTCTCTAACCCAAGCCCTCAACCTAAAACTAACCCTAGGTCCAATCCTAACCCTAAGCATCTCTCTAACCCTAGCCCTCAACATAACTCTAACCCTAGGTCCAATCCTAACCCTAACCGTCTCTCTAACCCTAGCACTCAACCTAACCCTAACCCTAGGTCCAATCCTAACCCTAACCGTCTCTCTAACCCAAGCCCTCAACCTAACCCTAACCCTAGGTCCAATCCTAACCCTAAGCAGCTCTCTAACCCTAGCCCTCAACATAACCCTAAACCTAGGTCCAATCCTAACCCTAACCGTCTCTCTAACCCTAGCCCTCAACATAACCCTAACCCTAGGTCCAATCCTCACCCCAACCGTCTCTCTAACCCTAGCCCTCAACATAACCCTAACCCTAGGTCCAATCCTAACCCTAACCGTCTCTCTAACCCTAGCCCTCAACATAACCCGAACCCTAGGTCCAATCCTAACCCTTACCGTCTCTCTAACCCAAGCCCTCAACCTAACCCTAATCCTAGGTCCAATCCTAACCCTAAGCATCTCTCTAACCCTAGCCCTCAACATAACCCTAACCCTAGGTCCAATCCTAACCCTAACCGTCTCTCTAACCCTAGCCCTCAACATAACCCTAACCCTAGGTCCAATCCTCACCCTAACCGTCTCTCTAACCCTAGCCCTCAACATAACAATAACCCTAGGTCCAATCCTAACCCTAACCGTCTCTCTAACCTTAGCCCTCAACATAACTCTAACCCTAGGTCCAATCCTAACCCTAACCCTCTCTCTAACCCTTGCACTCAACCTAACCTTAACCGTAGGTCCAATCCTAACCCTAACCGTCTCTCTAAACCAAGCCCTCAACCTAACCCTAACCCTAGGTCCAATCCTAACCCTAAGCATCTCTCTAACCCTAGCCCTCAACATAACCCTAACCCTAGGTCCAATCCTAACCCTAACCGTCTCTCTAAACCTGGCCCTCAACATAACCCTAACCCTAGGTCCAATCCTCACCCTAACAGTCACTCTAACCCTAGCCCTCAACATAACCCTAACCCTAGGTCCAATCCTAACCCTAACCGTCTCTCTAACCCAAGCCCTCAACCTAAAACTAACCCTAGGTCCAATCCTAACCCTAAGCATCTCTCTAACCCTAGCCCTCAACATAACTCTAACCCTAGGTCCAATCCTAACCCTAACCGTCTCTCTAACCCTAGCACTCAACCTAACCCTAACCCTAGGTCCAATCCTAACCCTAACCGTCTCTCTAACCCAAGCCCTCAACCTAACCCTAACCCTAGGTCCAATCCTAACCCTAAGCAGCTCTCTAACCCTAGCCCTCAACATAACCCTAACCCTAGGTCCAATCCTCACCCCAACCGTCTCTCTAACCCTAGCCCTCAACATAACCCTAACCCTAGGTCCAATCCTAACCCTAACCGTCTCTCTAACCCTAGCCCTCAACATAACCCGAACCCTAGGTCCAATCCTAACCCTTACCGTCTCTCTAACCCAAGCCCTCAACCTAACCCTAATCCTAGGTCCAATCCTAACCCTAAGCATCTCTCTAACCCTAGCCCTCAACATAACCCTAACCCTAGGTCCAATCCTAACCCTAACCGTCTCTCTAACCCTAGCCCTCAACATAACCCTAACCCTAGGTCCAATCCTCACCCTAACCGTCTCTCTAACCCTAGCCCTCAACATAACAATAACCCTAGGTCCAATCCTAACCCTAACCGTCTCTCTAACCTTAGCCCTCAACATAACTCTAACCCTAGGTCCAATCCTAACCCTAACCCTCTCTCTAACCCTTGCACTCAACCTAACCTTAACCGTAGGTCCAATCCTAACCCTAACCGTCTCTCTAAACCAAGCCCTCAACCTAACCCTAACCCTAGGTCCAATCCTAACCCTAAGCATCTCTCTAACCCTAGCCCTCAACATAACCCTAACCCTAGGTCCAATCCTAACCCTAACCGTCTCTCTAACCCTAGCCCTCAACATAACCCGAACCCTAGGTCCAATCCTAACCCTAACCGTCTTTCTAACGCTAGCCCTCAACATAACCCTAACCCTAGGTCCAATCCTAACCCTAACCGTCTCTCTAAACCTGGCCCTCAACATAACCCTAACCCTAGGTCCAATCCTCACCCTAACAGTCACTCTAACCCTAGCCCTCAACATAACCCTAACCCTAGGTCCAATCCTAACCCTAACCGTCTCTCTAACCCAAGCCCTCAACCTAAAACTAACCCTAGGTCCAATCCTAACCCTAAGCATCTCTCTAACCCTAGCCCTCAACATAACTCTAACCCTAGGTCCAATCCTAACCCTAACCGTCTCTCTAACCCTAGCACTCAACCTAACCCTAACCCTAGGTCCAATCCTAACCCTAACCGTCTCTCTAACCCAAGCCCTCAACCTAACCCTAACCCTAGGTCCAATCCTAACCCTAAGCAGCTCTCTAACCCTAGCCCTCAACATAACCCTAAACCTAGGTCCAATCCTAACCCTAACCGTCTCTCTAACCCTAGCCCTCAACATAACCCTAACCCTAGGTCCAATCCTCACCCCAACCGTCTCTCTAACCCTAGCCCTCAACATAACCCTAACCCTAGGTCCAATCCTAACCCTAACCGTCTCTCTAACCCTAGCCCTCAACATAACCCGAACCCTAGGTCCAATCCTAACCCTAACCGTCTCTCTAACCCTAGCCCTCAACATAACCCGAATCCTAGGTCCAATCCTAACCCTAACAGTCTCTCTAAACATAGCCCTCAACATAACCCTAACCCTAGGTCCAATCCAAACCCTAACCCTCTCTCTAACCCTAGCCCTCAACATAACCCTAACCCTAGTCCAATCCTAACCCTAACAGTTTCTCTAACCCTAGCCCTCAACATAACTCTAACCCTAGGTCCAATCCTCACCCTAAGCATCTCTCTAACCCTAGCCCTCAACATAACCCTAACCCTAGGTCCAATCCTCACCCTAACCGTCTCTCTAACCCTAGCCTTCAACATAACCCTAACCCTAGGTCCAATCCTCACCCTAACCGTCTCTCTAACCCTAGCCCTCAACATAACACTAACCCTAGGTCCAATCCTCACCCTAACCGTCTCTCTAACCCTAGCCCTCAACAAAACCCTAACCCTAGGTCCAATCCTAACCTTAACCGTCTCTCTAACCGTAGCACTCAACATAACCCTAACCCTAGGTCCAATCCTAACCCTAACCGTCTCTCTAACCCAAGCCCTCAACATAACCCGAACCCTAGGTCCAATCCTAACCCTAAGCATCTCTCTAACCCTAGCCCTCAACATAACTCTAACCCTAGGTCCAATCCTAACCCTAACCGTCTCTCTAACCCTTGCACTCAACCTAACCTTAACCGTAGGTCCAATCCTAACCCTAACCGTCTCTCTAAACCAAGCCCTCAACCTAACCCTAACCCTAGGTCCAATCCTAACCCTAAGCATCTCTCTAACCCTAGCCCTCAACATAACACTAACCCTAGGTCCAATCCTAACCCTAACAGTCTCTCTAACCCTAGCCCTCAACATAACCCTAACCCGAGGTTCAATCCTCACCCTAACCGTCTCTCTAACCCTAGCCCTCAACATAACTCTAACCCTAGGTCCAGTCCTAACCCTAACCGTCTCTCTAACCCTAGCCCTCAACATAACACTAACCCTAGGTCCAATCCTCACCCTAACCGTCTCTCTAACCCTAGCCCTCAACAAAACCCTAACCCTAGGTCCAATCCTAACCTTAACCGTCTCTCTAACCGTAGCACTCAACATAACCCTAACCCTAGGTCCAATCCTAACCCTAACCGTCTCTCTAACCCAAGCCCTCAACATAACCCGAACCCTAGGTCCAATCCTAACCCTAACCGTCTCTCTAACCCTAGTCCTCAACATAACCCGAACCGTAGGTCCAATCCTAACCCTAACCGTCTCTCTAACCATAGCCCTCAACATAACCCTAACCCTAGGTCCAGTCCTAACCCTAACCGTCTCTCTAACCCTAGCCCTCAACATAACTCTAACCCTAGGTCCAATCCTAACCCTAACCGTCTCTCTAACCCTAGCACTCAACCTAACCCTAACCCTAGGTCCAATCCTAACCCTTACCGTCTCTCTAAACCAAGCCATCAACCTAACCCTAATCCTAGGTCCAATCCTAACCCTAAGCATCTCTCTAACCTTAGCCCTCAACATAACCCTAACCCTAGGTCCAATCCTAACCCTAACCGTCTCTCTAACCCTAGCCCTCAACATATCCCTAACCCTAGGTCCAATCCTCACCCTAACCGTCTCTCTAACCCTAGCCCTCAACATAACAATAACCCTAGGTCCAATCCTAACCCTAACCGTCTCTCTAACCTTAGCCCTCAACATAACTCTAACCGTAGGTCCAATCCTAACCCTAACCGTCTCTCTAACCCTTGCACTCAACCTAACCTTAACCGTAGGTCCAATCCTAACCCTAACCGTCTCTCTAAACCAAGCCCTCAACCTAACCCTAACCCTAGGTCCAATCCTAACCCTAAGCATCTCTCTAACCCTAGCCCTCAACATAACACTAACCCTAGGTCCAATCCTAACCCTAACAGTCTCTCTAACCCTAGCCCTCAACATAACCCTAACCCGAGGTTCAATCCTCACCCTAACCGTCTCTCTAACCCTAGACCTCAACATAACTCTAACCCTAGGTCCAGTCCTAACCCTAAACGTCTCTCTAATCCTAGCCCTCAACATAACTCTAACCCTAAGTCCAATCCTAACCCTAACCGTCTCTCTAACCCTAGCACTCAACCTAACCCTAACCCTAGGTCCAATCCTAACCCTTACCGTCTCTCTAACCCAAGCCCTCAACCTAACCCTAATCCTAGGTCCAATCCTAACCCTAAGCATCTCTCTAACCCTAGCCCTCAACATAACCCTAACCCTAGGTCCAATCCTAACCCTAACCGTCTCTCTAACCCTAGCCCTCAACATAACCCTAACCCTAGGTCCAACCCTCACCCTAACCGTCTCTCTAACCCTAGCCCTCAACATAACAATAACCCTAGGTCCAATCCTAACCCTAACCGTCTCTCTAACCTTAGCCCTCAACATAACTCTAACCCTAGGTCCAATCCTAACCCTAACCGTCTCTCTAACCCTTGCACTCAACCTAACCTTAACCGTAGGTCCAATCCTAACCCTAACCGTCTCTCTAAACCAAGCCCTCAACCTAACCCTAACCCTAGGTCCAATCCTAACCCTAAGCATCTCTCTAACCCTAGCCCTCAACATAACCCTAACCCTAGGTCCAATCCTAACCCTAACCGTCTCTCTAACCCTAGCCCTCAACATAACCCGAACCCTAGGTCCAATCCTAACCCTAACCGTCTTTCTAACGCTAGCCCTCAACATAACCCTAACCCTAGGTCCAATCCTAACCCTAACCGTCTCTCTAAACCTGGCCCTCAACATAACCCTAACCCTAGGTCCAATCCTCACCCTAACAGTCTCTCTAACCCTAGCCCTCAACATAACCCTAACCCTAGGTCCAATCCTAACCCTAACCGTCTCTCTAACCCAAGCCCTCAAACTAAAACTAACCCTAGGTCCAATCCTAACCCTAAGCATCTCTCTAACCCTAGCCCTCAACATAACCCTAACCCTAGGTCCAATCCTAACCCTAACTGTCTCTCTAACCCTTGCCCTCAACATAACCCTAACCCTAGGTCCAATCCTCACCCTAACCGTCTCTCTAACCCTAGCCCTCAACATAACACTAACCCTAGGTCCAATCCTCACCATAACCGTCTCTCTAACCCTAGCCCTCAACATAACCCGAACCCTAGGTCCAATCCTAACCCTAACCGTCTCTCTAACCCTAGCCCTCAACATAACCCGAATCCTAGGTCCAATCCTAACCCTAACAGTCTCTCTAAACATAGCCCTCAACATAACCCTAACCCTAGGTCCAATCCAAACCCTAACCCTCTCTCTAACCCTAGCCCTCAACATAACCCTAACCCTAGTCCAATCCTAACCCTAACAGACTCTCTAACCCTAGCCCTCAACATAACTCTAACCCTAGGTCCAATCCTCACCCTAAGCATCTCTCTAACCCTAGCCCTCAACATAACCCTAACCCTAGGTCCAATCCTCACCCTAACCGACTCTCTAACCCTAGCCCTCAACATAACCCTAACCCTAGGTCCAATCCTAACCCTAACCGTCTCTCTAACCCTAGCCCTCAACATAATCCTAACCCTAGTTCCAATCCTAACCCTAACCGTCTCTCTAAACCTAGCCCTCAACCTAACCCTAACCCTAGGTCCAATCCTAACCCTAACCGTCTCTAGAACCCTAGCCCTCAACATAACCTAAACCCTAAGTCCAATCCTAACCCTAACCCTATCTCTAACCCTACCCCTCAACATAACCCGAACCCTAGGTCCAATCCTAACCCTAACCGTCTCTCTAACCCTAGCCCTCAACATAACTCTAACCCTAGGTCCAATCCTAACCCTAACCGTCTCTCTAATCCTAGCACTCAACCTAACCCTAACCCTAGGTCCAATCCTAACCCTAACCGTCTCTCTAACCCAAGCCCTCAACCTAAACCTAACCCTAGGTCCAATCCTAACCCTAAGCAGCTCTCTAACCCTAGCCCTCAACATAATCCTAAACCTAGGTCCAATCCTAACCCTAACCGTCTCTCTAACCCTAGCCCTCAACATAACCCTAACCCTAGGTCCAATCCTAACCCTAACCGTCTCTCTAACCCTAGCCCTCAACATAACCCGAACCCTAGGTCCAATCCTAACCCTAACCGTCTCTCTAACCCTAGCCCTCAACATAACCCGAATCCTAGGTCCAATCCTAACCCTAACAGTCTCTCTAAACATAGCCCTCAACATAACCCTAACCCTAGGTCCAATCCAAACCCTAACCCTCTCTCTAACCCTAGCCCTCAACATAACCCTAACCCTAGTCCAATCCTAACCCTAAGCAGCACTCTAACCCTAGCCCTCAACATAACCCTAAACCTAGGTCCAATCCTAACCCTAACCGTCTCTCTAACCCTAGCCCTCAACATAACCCTAACCCTAGGTCCAATCCTAACCCTAACCGTCTCTCTAACCCTAGCCCTCAACATAACCCGAACCCTAGGTCCAATCCTAACCCTAACCGTCTCTCTAACCCTAGCCCTCAACATAACCCGAATCCTAGGTCCAATCCTAACCCTAACAGTCTCTCTAAACATAGCCCTCAACATAACCCTAACCCTAGGTCCAATCCAAACCCTAACCCTCTCTCTAACCCCAGCCCTCAACATAACCCTAACCCTAGTCCAATCCTAACCCTAACGGTCTCTCTAACCCTAGCCCTCAACATAACTCTAACCCTAGGTCCAATCCTCACCCTAAGCATCTCTCTAACCCTAGCCCTCAACATAACCCTAACCCTAGGTCCAATCCTCACCCTAACCGTCTCTCTAAACCTAGCCTTCAACATAACCCTAACCCTAGGTCCAATCCTCACCCTAACCGTCTCTCTAACCCTAGCCCTCAACATAACACTAACCCTAGGTCCAATCCTCACCCTAACCGTCTCTCTAACCCTAGCCCTCAACAAAACCCTAACCCTAGGTCCAATCCTAACCTTAACCGTCTCTCTAACCATAGCACTCAACATAACCCTAACCCTAGGTCCAATCCTAACCCTAACCGTCTCTCTAACCCAAGCCCTCAACATAACCCGAACCCTAGGTCCAATCCTAACCCTAACCGTCTCTCTAACCCTAGCCCTCAACATAACCCGAACCGTAGGTCCAATCCTAACCCTAACCGTCTCTCTAACCATAGCCCTCAACATAACCCTAACCCTAGGTCCAGTCCTAACCCTAACCGTCTCTCTATCCCTAGCCCTCAACATAACTCTAACCCTAGGTCCAATCCTAACCCTAACCGTCTCTCTAACCCTAGCACTCAACCTAACCTAACCCTAGGTCCAATCCTAACCCTTACCGTCTCTCTAACCCAAGCCATCAACCTAACCCTAATCCTAGGTCCAATCCTAACCCTAAGCATCTCTCTAACCTTAGCCCTCAACATAACCCTAACCCTAGGTCCAATCCTAACCCTAACCGTCTCTCTAACCCTAGCCCTCAACATAACCCTAACCCTAGGTCCAATCCTCACCCTAACCGTCTCTCTAACCCTAGCCTTCAAAATAACAATAACCCTAGGTCCAATCCTAACCCTAACCGTCTCTCTAACCTTAGCCCTCAACATAACTCTAACCCTAGGTCCAATCCTAACCCTAACCGTCTCTCTAACCCTTGCACTCAACCTAACCTTAACCGTAGGTCCAATCCTAACCCTAACCGTCTCTCTAAACCAAGCCCTCAACCTAACCCTAACCCTAGGTCCAATCCTAACCCTAAGCATCTCTCTAACCCTAGCCCTCAACATAACACTAACCCTAGGTCCAATCCTAACCCTAACCGTCTCTCTAACCCTAGCCCTCAACATAACCCTAACCCGAGGTTCAATCCTCACCCTAACCGTCACTCTAACCCTAGCCCTCAACATAACTCTAACCCTAGGTCCAGTCCTAACCCTAACCGTCTCTCTAACCCTAGCCCTCAACATAACTCTAACCCTAGGTCCAATCCTAACCCTAACCGTCTCTCTAACCCTAGCACTCAACCTAACCCTAACCCTAGGTCCAATCCTAACCCTTACCGTCTCTTTAACCCAAGCCCTCAACCTAACCCTAATCCTAGGTCCAATCCTAACCCTAAGCATCTCTCTAACCCTAGCCCTCAACATAACCCTAACCCTAGGTCCAATCCTCACCCTAACTGTCTCTCTAACCCTAGCCCTCAACATAACCCTATCCCTAGGTCCAATCCTCACCCTAACCATCTCCCTAACCCTAGCCCTCAACATAACCCTAACCCTACGTCCAATTCTAACCCTAACCGTCTCTCTAACCTTAGCCCTCTACATAAACCTAACCCTACGTCCAATCCTAACCCTAACAGTCTCTCTAACCCTAGCCTTCAACATAACCCTAACTCTAGGTCCAATCCTCACCCTAACCACCTCTCTGACCCTAGCCCTCAACATAACCCTAACCCTAGGTCCAATCCTAACCCTAACCGTCTCTCTAATCCTAGCCCTCAACATAACCCTAACCCTAGGTCCAATCCTAACCCTGACGGTCTCTCTAACCCTAGCTCTCAACATAACCCTAACCCTAGGCCCAATCCTAACCCTAACCGTCTCTCTAACCCTAGCGCTCAACATAACCCTAACCCTAGGTCCAATCCTAACCCTAACCGTCTCTCTAACCCTAGCCCTCAACATAACACTAACCCTAGGTCCAATCCTAACCCTAACCGTCTCTCTAACCGTAGCCCTCAACATAACCTTAACCCTAGGTCCAATCCTAACCCTAGCCGTCTCTCTAACCCTAGCCCTCAACATAACCCTAACCCTAGGTCCAATCCTCACCCTAACCGACTCTCTAACCCTAGCCCTCAACATAACCCTAACCCTAGGTCCAATCCTAACCCTAACCATCTCTCTAACCCTAGCCCTCAACATAATCCTAACCCTAGTTCCAATCCTAACCCTAACCATCTCTCTAAACCTAGCCCTCAACCTAACCCTAACCCTAGGTCCAATCCTAACCCTAACCGTCTCTCTAACCCTAGCCCTCAACATAACCTAAACCCTAAGTCCAATCCTAACCCTAACCCTCTCTCTAACCCTACCCCTCAACATAACCCGAACCCTAGGTCCAATCCTAACCCTAACCGTCTCTCTAACCCTAGCCCTCAACATAACTCTAACCCTAGGTCCAATCCTAACCCTAACCGTCTCTCTAACCCTAGCACTCAACCTAACCCTAACCCTAGGTCCAATCCTAACCCTAACCGTCTCACTAACCCAAGCCCTCAACCTAACCCTAACCCTAGGTCCAATCCTAACCCTAAGCAGCTCTCTAACCCTAGCCCTCAACATAACCCTAAACCTAGGTCCAATCCTAACCCTAACCGTCTCTCTAACCCTAGCCCTCAACATAACCCTAACCCTAGGTCCAATCCTCACCCCAACCGTCTCTCTAACCCTAGCCCTCAACATAACCCTAACCCTAGGTCCAATCCTCACCCTAACCGTCTCTATAACCCTAGCCCTCAACCTAACCCTAACCCTAGGTCCAATCCTAACCCTAACCGTCTCTCTAACCCTAGCCCTCAACATAACCCGAATCCTAGGTCCAATCCTAAGCCTAACAGTCTCTCTAAACATAGCCCTCAACATAATCCTAACCCTAGGTCCAATCCTAACCCTAACCCTCTCTCTAAACCTAGCCCTCAACCTAACCCTAACCCTAGGTCCAATCCTAACCCTAAACGTCTCTCTAACCCTAGCCCTCAACATAACCTTAACTCTAGGTCCAATCCTAACCCTAACCCTCTCTCTAACCCTAGCCCTCAACATAACCCGAACCCTAGGTCAAATCCTAAACCTAACCGTCTCTCTAACCCTAGCCCTCAACATAACCCGAAACTTAGGTCCAATCCTAACCCTAACCGTCTCTCTATCCCTAGCCGTCAACATAACCCTAACCCTAGGTCCAATCCTAACACTAACCGTCTCTCTAACCCTAGCCCTCAACATAACCCTACCCCTAGGTCCAATCCTAACCCTAACCGACTCTCTAACCCTAGCCCTCAACATAACCCTAACCCTAGGTCTAATCCTAACCCTAACCGTCTCTCTAACCCTAGCCCTCAACATAACCTTAATCCTAGGTCCAATCCTAACCCTGACCGTCTCTCTAAACCTAGCCCTCAACCTAACCCTAACCGTAGGTCCAATCCTAACCCTAAACGTCTCTCTAACCCTAGCCCTCAACATAACCCCAAACCTAGGTTCAATCCTAACCCTAACCGTCTCACTAACCCTAGCCCTCAACATAACCCTTACCCTAGTTACAATCCTCACCCTAACCGTCTCTCTAACCCTAGCCCTCAACATAATCCTAACCCTAGGTCCAATCCTAACCCTAACAGCCTTTCTAACCCTAGCCCTCAACATAACCCTAACCCTAGGTCCAATCCTAACCCTAACCGTCTCTCTAACCCTAGCCGTCAACATAACCCAAACCCTAGGTCTAATCCTAACCCTAACCGTCTCTCTAACCCTAGCCCTCAACATAACCCTAACCCTAGGTCCAATCCTAACCCTAACAGTCTCTCTAACCTTAGCCCTCAACATAACCCTAACCCTAGGTCCAATCCTAACCAAAACTGTCTCTCTAACCCTAGCCCTCAACATAACCCTAACCCTAGGTCCAATCCTAACCCAAACCGTCTCTCTAACCCTAGCCCTCAACATAACCCTAACCCTAGGTCCAATCCTAACCCTAACCCTCTCTCTAACCCTAGCCCTCAACATAACCTTAACCCTAGGTACAATCCTAACCCTAACCCTCTCTCTAACCCTAGCCCTCAACATAACTCGAACCCTAGGTCCATTCCTAACCCTAACCGTCTCTCTATCCCTAGCCGTCAACATAACCCTATCCCTAGGTCCAATCCTCACCCTAACCATCTCCCTAACCCTAGCCCTCAACATAACCCTAACCCTACGTCCAAATCTAACCCTAACCGTCTCTCTAACCTTAGCCCTCTACATAAACCTAACCCTACATCCAATCCTAACACTAACAGTCTCTCTAACCCTAGCCTTCAACATAACCCTAACTCTAGGTCCAATCCTCACCCTAACCACCTCTCTAACCCTAGCCCTCAACATAACCCTAACCCTAGGTCCAATCCTAACCCTAACCGTCTCTCTAATCCTAGCCCTCAACATAACCCTAACCCTAGGTCCAATCCTAACCCTGACGGTCTCTCTAACCCTAGCTCTCAACATAACCCTAACCCTAGGCCCAATCCTAACCCTAACCGTCTCTCTAACCCTAGCGCTCAACATAACCCTAACCCTAGGTCCAATCCTAACCCTAACCGTCTCTCTAACCCTAGCCCTCAACATAATCCTAACCCTAGTTCCAATCCTAACCCTAACCTTCTCTCTAAACCTAGCCCTCAACCTAACCCTAACCCTAGGTCCAATACTAACCCTAACCGTCTCTCTAACCCTAGCCCTCAACATAACCTAAACCCTAAGTCCAATCCTAACCCTAACCCTCTCTCTAACCCTACCCCTCAACATAACCCGAACCCTAGGTCCAATCCTAACCCTAACCGTCTCTCTAACCCTAGCCCTCAACATAACTCTAACCCTAGGTCCAATCCTAACCCTAACCGTCTCTCTAACCCTAGCACTCAACCTAACCCTAACCCTAGGTCCAATCCTTACCCTAACCGTCTCTCTAACCCAAGCCCTCAACCTAACCCTAACCCTAGGTCCAATCCTAACCCTAAGCAGCTCTCTAACCCTAGCCCTCAACATAACCCTAAACCTAGGTCCAATCCTAACCCTAACCGTCTCTCTAACCCTAGCCCTCAACATAACCCTAACCCTAGGTCCAATCCTCACCGCAACCGTCTCTCTAACCCTAGCCCTCAACATAACCCTAACCCTAGGTCCAAACCTCACCCTAACCGTCTCTATAACCCTAGCCCTCAACCTAACCCTAACCCTAGATCCAATCCTAACCCTAACCGTCTCTCTAACCCTAGCCCTCAACATAACCCGAATCCTAGGTCCAATCCTAACCCTAACAGTCTCTCTAAACATAGCCCTCAACATAACCCTAACCCTAGGTCCAATCCAAACCCTAACCCTCTCTCTAACCCTAGCCCTCAACATAACCCTAACCCTAGTCCAATCCTAACCCTAACAGTCTCTCTAACCCTAGCCCTCAACATAACTCTAACCCTAGGTCCAATCCTCACCATAACCGTCTCTCTAACCCTAGCCCTCAACATAAGCCTAACCCTAGGTCCAATCCTCACCCTAACCGTCTCTCTAACCCTAGCCCTCAACATAACCCTAACCCTAGGTCCAATCCTAACCCTAACCGTCTCTCTAACCCTAGCCCTCAACATAACTCTAACCCTAGGTCCAATCCTAACCCTGACGGTCTCTCTAACCCTAGCCCTCAACATAACTATAACCCTAGGTCCAATCCTAACCCTAACCGTCTCTCTAACCGTACCACTCAACATAACTATAACCCTAGGTCCAATCTTAACCCTAACCGTCTCTCTAACACTAGCCCTCAACCGAACCCTAACCCTAGGTCCAATCCAAACCCTAAGCATCTCTCTAACCCTAGCCCTCAACATAACCCGAACCCTAGGTCCAATCCTAACCCTAACCGTCTCTCTAACCGTAGCCCTCAACATAACCCTATCCCTAGGTCCAATCCTAACCCTAACCGTCTCTCTAACCCTAGCCCTCAACATAACCCTAACCCTAGGTCCAATCCTCACCCTAACCGACTCTCTAACCCTAGCCCTCAACATAACCCTAACCCTAGGTCCAATCCTAACCCTAACCGTCTCTCTAACCCTAGCCCTCAACATAATCCTAACCCTAGTTCCAATCCTAACCCTAACCGTCTCTCTAAACCTAGCCCTCAACCTAACCCTAACCCTAGGTCCAATCCTAACCCTAAGCAGCTCTCTAACCCTAGCCCTCAACATAACCCTAAACCTAGGTCCAATCCTAACCCTAACCGTCTCTCTAACCCTAGCCCTCAACATAACCCGAACCCTAGGTCCAATCCTAACCCTAACCGTCTCTCTAACCCTAGCCCTCAACATAACCCGAATCCTAGGTCCAATCCTAACCCTAACAGTCTCTCTAAACATAGCCCTCAACATAACCCTAACCCTAGGTCCAATCCAAACCCTAACCCTCTCTCTAACCCTAGCCCTCAACATAACCCTAACCCTAGTCCAATCCTAACCCTAACAGTCTCTCTAACCCTAGCCCTCAACATAACTCTAACCCTAGGTCCAATCCTCACCCTAAGCATCTCTCTAACCCTAGCCCTCAACATAACCCTAACCCTAGGTCCAATCCTCACCCTAACCGTCTCTCTAAACCTAGCCTTCAACATTACCCTAACCCTAGGTCCAATCCTCACCCTAACCGTCTCTCTAACCCTAGCCCTCAACATAACACTAACCCTAGGTCCAATCCTCACCCTAACCGTCTCTCTAACCCTAGCCCTCAACATAACCTTAATCCTAGGTCCAATCCTAACCCTGACCGTCTCTCTAAACCTAGCCCTCAACCTAACCCTAACCGTAGGTCCAATCCTAACCCTAAACGTCTCTCTAACCCTAGCCCTCAACATAACCCCAAACCTAGGTTCAATCCTAACCCTAACCGTCTCTCTAACCCTAGCCCTCAACATAACCCTTACCCTAGTTACAATCCTCACCCTAACCGTCTCTCTAACCCTAGCCCTCAACATAATCCTAACCCTAGGTCCAATCCTAACCCTAACCGCCTTTCTAACCCTAGCCCTCAACATAACCCTAACCCTAGGTCCAATCCTAACCCTAACCGTCTCTCTAACCCTAGCCGTCAACATAACCCAAACCCTAGGTCTAATCCTAACCCTAACCGTCTCTCTAACCCTAGCCCTCAACATAACCCTAACCCTAGGTCCAATCCTAACCCTAACAGTCTCTCTAACCTTAGCCCTCAACATAACCCTAACCCTAGGTCCAATCCTAACCAAAACTGTCTCTCTAACCCTAGCCCTCAACATAACCCTAACCCTAGGTCCAATCCTAACCCAAACCGTCTCTCTAACCCTAGCCCTCAAAATAACCCTAACCCTAGGTCCAATCCTAACCCTAACCCTCTCTCTAACCCTAGCCCTCAACATAACCTTAACCCTAGGTACAATCCTAACCCTAACCCTCTCTCTAACCCTAGCCCTCAACATAACTCGAACCCTAGGTCCATTCCTAACCCTAACCGTCTCTCTATCCCTAGCCGTCAACATAACCCTATCCCTAGGTCCAATCCTCACCCTAACCATCTCCCTAACCCTAGCCCTCAACATAACCCTAACCCTACGTCCAAATCTAACCCTAACCGTCTCTCTAACCTTAGCCCTCTACATAAACTTAACCCTACATTCAATCCTAACACTAACAGTCTCTCTAACCCTAGCCTTCAACATAACCCTAACTCTAGGTCCAATCCTCACCCTAACCACCTCTCTAACCCTAGCCCTCAACATAACCCTAACCCTAGGTCCAATCCTAACCCTAACCGTCTCTCTAATCCTAGCCCTCAACATAACCCTAACCCTAGGTCCAATCCTAACCCTGACGGTCTCTCTAACCCTAGCTCTCAACATAACCCTAACCCTAGGCCCAATCCTAACCCTAACCGTCTCTCTAACCCTAGCGCTCAACATAAACCTAACCCTAGGTCCAATCCTAACCCTAACCGTCTCTCTAACCCTAGCCCTCAACATAATCCTAACCCTAGTTCCAATCCTAACCCTAACCTTCTCTCTAAACCTAGCCCTCAACCTAACCCTAACCCTAGGTCCAATACTAACCCTAACCGTCTCTCTAACCCTAGCCCTCAACATAACCTAAACCCTAAGTCCAATCCTAACCCTAACCCTCTCTCTAACCCTACCCCTCAACATAACCCGAACCCTAGGTCCAATCCTAACCCTAACCGTCTCTCTAACCCTAGCCCTCAACATAACTCTAACCCTAGGTCCAATCCTAACCCTAACCGTCTCTCTAACCCTAGCACTCAACCTAACCCTAACCCTAGGTCCAATCCTTACCCTAACCGTCTCTCTAACCCAAGCCCTCAACCTAACCCTAACCCTAGGTCCAATCCTAACCCTAAGCAGCTCTCTAACCCTAGCCCTCAACATAACCCTAAACCTAGGTCCAATCCTAACCCTAACCGTCTCTCTAACCCTAGCCCTCAACATAACCCTAACCCTAGGTCCAATCCTCACCGCAACCGTCTCTCTAACCCTAGCCCTCAACATAACCCTAACCCTAGATCCAAACCTCACCCTAACCGTCTCTATAACCCTAGCCCTCAACCTAACCCTAACCCTAGATCCAATCCTAACCCTAACCGTCTCTCTAACCCTAGCCCTCAACATAACCCGAATCCTAGGTCCAATCCTAACCCTAACAGTCTCTCTAAACATAGCCCTCAACATAACCCTAACCCTAGGTCCAATCCAAACCCTAACCCTCTCTCTAACCCTAGCCCTCAACATAACCCTAACCCTAGTCCAATCCTAACCCTAACAGTCTCTCTAACCCTAGCCCTCAACATAACTCTAACCCTAGGTCCAATCCTCACCATAACCGTCTCTCTAACCCTAGCCCTCAACATAAGCCTAACCCTAGGTCCAATCCTCACCCTAACCGTCTCTCTAACCCTAGCCCTCAACATAACCCTAACCCTAGGTCCAATCCTAACCCTAACCGTCTCTCTAACCCTAGCCCTCAACATAACTCTAACCCTAGGTCCAATCCTAACCCTGACGGTCTCTCTAACCCTAGCCCTCAACATAACTATAACCCTAGGTCCAATCCTAACCCTAACCGTCTCTCTAACCGTAGCACTCAACATAACTATAACCCTAGGTCCAATCTTAACCCTAACCGTCTCTCTAACACTAGCCCTCAACCGAACCCTAACCCTAGGTCCAATCCAAACCCTAAGCATCTCTCTAACCCTAGCCCTCAACATAACCCGAACCCTAGGTCCAATCCTAACCCTAACCGTCTCTCTAACCGTAGCCCTCAACATAACCCTATCCCTAGGTCCAATCCTAACCCTAACCGTCTCTCTAACCCTAGCCCTCAACATAACCCTAACCCTAGGTCCAATCCTCACCCTAACCGACTCTCTAACCCTAGCCCTCAACATAACCCTAACCCTAGGTCCAATCCTAACCCTAACCGTCTCTCTAACCCTAGTCCTCAACATAATCCTAACCCTAGTTCCAATCCTAACCCTAACCGTCTCTCTAAACCTAGCCCTCAACCTAACCCTAACCCTAGGTCCAATCCTAACCCTAAGCAGCTCTCTAACCCTAGCCCTCAACATAACCCTAAACCTAGGTCCAATCCTAACCCTAACCGTCTCTCTAACCCTAGCCCTCAACATAACCCGAACCCTAGGTCCAATCCTAACCCTAACCGTCTCTCTAACCCTAGCCCTCAACATAACCCGAATCCTAGGTCCAATCCTAACCCTAACAGTCTCTATAAACATAGCCCTCAACATAACCCTAACCCTAGGTCCAATCCAAACCCTAACCCTCTCTCTAACCCTAGCCCTCAACATAACCCTAACCCTAGTCCAATCCTAACCCTAACAGTCTCTCTAACCCTAGCCCTCAACATAACTCTAACCCTAGGTCCAATCCTCACCCTAAGCATCTCTCTAACCCTAGCCCTCAACATAACCCTAACCCTAGGTCCAATCCTCACCCTAACCGTCTCTCTAAACCTAGCCTTCAACATTACCCTAACCCTAGGTCCAATCCTCACCCTAACCGTCTCTCTAACCCTAGCCCTCAACATAACACTAACCCTAGGTCCAATCCTCACCCTAACCGTCTCTCTAACCCTAGCCCTCAACATAACCCTATCCCTAGGTCCAATCCTAACCCTAACCGTCTCTCTAACCCTAGCCCTCAACATAACCCTAACCCTAGGTCCAATCCTCACCCTAACCGACTCTCTAACCCTAGCCCTCAACATAACCCTAACCCTAGGTCCAATCCTAACCCTAACCGTCTCTCTAACCCTAGCCCTCAACATAATCCTAACCCTAGTTCCAATCCTAACCCTAACCGTCTCTCTAAACCTAGCCCTCAACCTAACCCTAACCCTAGGTCCAATCCTAACCCTAACCGTCTCTCTAACCCTAGCCCTCAACATAACCTAAACCTTAAGTCCAATCCTAACCCTAACCCTCTCTCTAACCCTACCCCTCAACATAACCCGAACCCTAGGTCCAATGCTAACCCTAACCGTCTCTCTAACCCTAGCCCTCAACATAACTCTAACCCTAGGTCCAATCCTAACCCTAACCGTCTCTCTAACCCTAGCACTCAACCTAACCCTAACCCTAGGTCCAATCCTAACCCTAACCGTCTCTCTAACCCAAGCCCTCAACCTAACCCTAACCCTAGGTCCAATCCTAACCCTAAGCAGCTCTCTAACCCTAGCCCTCAACATAACCCTAAACCTAGGTCCAATCCTAACCCTAACCGTCTCTCTAAACCTAGCCCTCAACATAACCCGAACCCTAGGTCCAATCCTAACCCTAACCGTCTCTCTAACCCTAGCCCTCAACATAACCCGAATCCTAGGTCCAATCCTAACCCTAACAGTCTCTCTAAACATAGCCCTCAACATAACCCTAACCCTAGGTCCAATCCAAACCCTAACCCTCTCTCTAACCCTAGCCCTCAACATAACCCTAACCCTAGTCCAATCCTAACCCTAACAGTCTCTCTAACCCTAGCCCTCAACATAACTCTAACCCTAGGTCCAATCCTCACCCTAAGCATCTCTCTAACCCTAGCCCTCAACATAACCCTAACCCTAGGTCCAATCCTCACCCTAACCGTCTCTCTAAACCTAGCCTTCAACATAACCCTAACCCTAGGTCCAATCCTCACCCTAACCGTCTCTCTAACCCTAGCCCTCAACATAACACTAACCCTAGGTCCAATCCTCACCCTAACCGTCTCTCTAACCCTAGCCCTCAACAAAACCCTAACCCTAGGTCCAATCCTAACCTTAACCGTCTCTCTAACCGTAGCACTCAACATAACCCTAACCCTAGGTCCAATCCTAACCCTAACCGTCTCTCTAACCCAAGCCCTCAACATAACCCGAACCCTAGGTCCAATCCTAACCCTAACCGTCTCTCTAACCCTAGCCCTCAACATAACCCGAACCGTAGGTCCAATCCTAACCCTAACCGTCTCTCTAACCATAGCCCTCAACATAACCCTAACCCTAGGTCCAGTCCTAACCCTAACCGTCTCTCTAACCCTAGCCCTCAACATAACTCTAACCCTAGGTCCAATCCTAACCCTAACCGTCTCTCTAACCCTAGCACTCAACCTAACCCTAACCCTAGGTCCAATCCTAACCCTTACCGTCTCTCTAACCCAAGCCATCAACCTAACCCTAATCCTAGGTCCAATCCTAACCCTAAGCATCTCTCTAACCTTAGCCCTCAACATAACCCTAACCCTAGGTCCAATCCTAACCCTAACCGTCTCTCTAACCCTAGCCCTCAACATAACCCTAACCCTAGGTCCAATCCTCACCCTAACCGTCTCTCTAACCCTAGCCCTCAACATAACAATAACCCTAGGTCCAATCCTAACCCTAACCGTCTCTCTAACCTTAGCCCTCAACATAACTCTAACCCTAGGTCCAATCCTAACCCTAACCGTCTCTCTAACCCTTGCACTCAACCTAACCTTAACCGTAGGTCCAATCCTAACCCTAACCGTCTCTCTAAACCAAGCCCTCAACCTAACCCTAACCCTAGGTCCAATCCTAACCCTAAGCATCTCTCTAACCCTAGCCCTCAACATAACACTAACCCTAGGTCCAATCCTAACCCTAAGCATCTCTCTAACCCTAGCCCTCAACATAACTCTAACCCTAGGTCCAATCCTAACCCTAACCGTCTCTCTAATCCTGGCACTCAACCTAACCCTAACCCTAGGTTCAATCCTAACCCTTACCGTCTCTCTAACCCAAGCCCTCAACCTAACCCTAATCCTAGGTCCAGTCCTAACCCTAAGCATCTCTCTAACCCTAGCCCTCAACATAACCCTAACCCTAGGTCCAATCCTAACCCTAACCGTCTCTCTAACCCTAGCCCTCAACATAACCCTAACCCTAGGTCCAATCCTCACCCTAACCGTCTCTCTAACCCTAGCCCTCAACATAACAATAACCCTAGGTCCAATCCTAACCCTAACCGTCTCTCTAACCTTAGCCCTCAACATAACTCTAACCCTAGGTCCAATCCTAACCCTAACCGTCTCTCTAACCCTTGCACTCAACCTAACCTTAACCGTAGGTCCAATCCTAACCCTAACCGTCTCTCTAAACCAAGCCCTCAACCTAACCCTAACCCTAGGTCCAATCCTAACCCTAAGCATCTCTCTAACCCTAGCCCTCAACATAACCCTAACCCTAGGTCCAATCCTAACCCTAACCGTCTCTCTAACCCTAGCCCTCAACATAACCCGAACCCTAGGTCCAATCCTAACCCTAACCGTCTTTCTAACGCTAGCCCTCAACATAACCCTAACCCTAGGTCCAATCCTAACCCTAACCGTCTCTCTAACCCTGGCCCTCAACATAACCCTAACCCTAGGTCCAATCCTCACCCTAACAGTCTCTCTAACCCTAGCCCTCAACATAACCCTAACCCTAGGTCCAATCCTAACCCTAACCGTCTCTCTAACCCAAGCCCTCAACGTAAAACTAACCCTAGGTCCAATCCTAACCCTAAGCATCTCTCTAACCCTAGCCCTCAACATAACCCTAACCCTAGGTCCAATCCTAACCCTAACTGTCTCTCTAACCCTTGCCCTCAACATAACCCTAACCCTAGGTCCAATCCTCACCCTAACCGTCTCTCTAACCCTAGCCCTCAACATAACACTAAGCCTAGGTCCAATCCTCACCATAACCGTCTCTCTAACCCTAGCCCTCAACATAACCCTAACCCTAGGTCCAATCCTAACCTTAACCGTCTCTCTAACCCTAGCCCTCAACCTAACACTGACCCTAGATCCAATCCTAACCCTAACCGTCTCTCTAACCCTAGCCCTCAACATAACCCGAACCCTAGATCCAATCCTAACCCTAACCGTCTCTCTAACCCTAGCCCTCAACATAACCCGAATCGTAGGTCCAATCCTAACCCTAACCGTCTCTCTAACCATAGCCCTCAACATAACACTAACCCTAGGTCCAGTCCTAACCCTAACCGTCTCTCTAACCCTAGCCCTCAACATAACTCTAACCCTAGGTCCAATCCTAACCCTAACCGTCTCTCTAACCCAAGCCCTCAACCTAACCCTAATCCTAGGTCCAATCCTAACCCTAAGCATCTCTCTAACCCTAGCCCTCAATATAACCCTAACCCTAGGTCCAATCCTAACCCTAACCGTCTCTCTAACCCTAGCCCTCAACATAACCCTAACCCTAGGTCCAATCCTCACCCTAACCGTCTCTCTAACACTAGCCCTCAACATAACAATAACCCTAGGTCCAATCCTAACCCTAACCGTCTCTCTAACCTTAGCCCTCAACATAACTCTAACCCTAGGTCCAATCCTAACCCTAACCGTCTCTCTAACCCTTGCACTCAACCTAACCTTAACCGTAGGTCCAATCCTAACCCTAACCGTCTCTCTAAACCAAGCCCTCAACCTAACCCTAACCCTAGATCCAATCCTAACCCTAAGCATCTCTCTAACCCTAGCCCTCAACATAACCCTAACCCTAGGTCCAATCCTAACCCTAACCGTCTCTCTAACCCTAGCCCTCAACATAACCCGAAACCTAGGTCCAATCCTAACCCTAACCGTCTTTCTAACGCTAGCCCTCAACATAACCCTAACCCTAGGTCCAATCCTCACCCTAACAGTCTCTCTAACCCTAGCCCTCAACATAACCCTAACCCTAGGTCAAATCCTAACCCTAACCGTCTCTCTAACCAAAGCCCTCAACCTAACACTAACCCTAGGTCCAATCCTAACCCTAAGCATCTCTCTAACCCTAGCCCTCAACATAATCCTAAACCTAGTTCCAATCCTAACCCTAACCGTCTCTCTAACCCTTGCCCTCAACATAACCCTAACCCTAGGTCCAATCCTCACCCTAACCGTCTCTCTAACCCTAGCCCTCAACATAACACTAACCCTAGGTCCAATCCTCACCCTAACCGTCTCTCTAACCCTAGCCCTCAACATAACCCTAACCCTAGGTCCAATCCTAACCTTAACCGTCTCTCTAACCCTAGCCCTCAACCTAACACTGACCCTAGATCCAATCCTAACCCTGACCGTCTCTCTAACCCTAGCCCTCAACATAACCCGAACCCTAGGTCCAATCCTAACCCTAACCGTCTCTCTAACCCTAGCCCTCAACATAACCCGAATCGTAGGTCCAATCCTAACCCTAACCGTCTCTCTAACCATAGCCCTCAACATAACCCTAACCCTAGGTCCAATCCTAACGCTAACCGTCTCTCTAACCCTAGCCCTCAACATAACCCTAACCCTAGGTCCAATCCTAACGCTAACCGTCTCTCTAACCCTAGCCCTCAACATAACCCTAACCCTAGGTCCAATCCTAACCCTAACCGTCTCTCTAAATCTAGCCCTCAACATAACCTTAATCCTAGGTCCAATCCTAACCCTAACCGTCTCTCTAACCCTAGCCCTCAAAATAACCCTAACCCTAGGTCCAATCTTAACCTTAACCGTCTCTCTAACCCTAGCCCTCACCATAACACTAACCCTAGGTCCAATCCTCACCCTAACCGTCTCTCTAAACATAGCCCTCAACATAACCCTAACACTAGGTCCAATCCTAACCCTAACCCTCTCTCTAACCCTAGCCCTCAACATAACCCTAACCCTAGGTCCAATCCTCACCCTAACCGTCTCTATAACCCTAGCCCTCAACCTAACCCTAACCCTAGGTCCAATCCTAACCCTAACCTTCTCTCTAACCCTAGCCCTCAACATAACCCTAATCCTAGGTCCAATCCTAACCCTAACAGTCTCTCTAACCATAGCCCTCAACATAACCCTAACCCTAGGTCCAATCCTAACCCTAACCCTCTCTCTAACCCTAGCCCTCAACATAACCCTAACCCTAGTCCAATCCTAACCCTAACAGTCTCTCTAACCCTAGCCCTCAACATAACTCTAACCCTAGGTCCAATCCTAACCCTAACCGTCTCTCTAACCCTAGCACTCAAGCTAACCCTAACCCTAGGTCCAATCCTAACCCTAAGCGTCTCTCAATCCTAGCACTCAATCTAACCCTAACCCTAGGTCCAATCCTAACCCTAACCGTCTCTATAACCCTAGCCCTCAAACTAACCCTAACCCTACGTCCAATCCTAACCCTTAGCATCTCTTTAACCCTAGCCCTCGACATAACCCTATCCCTAGGTCCAATCCTCACCCTAACCGTCTCTCTAACCCTACCCCTCAACAAAACCCTAACCCTAGGTCCAATCCTCACCCTAACCGTCTCTCTAACCCTAGCCCTCAACATAACTCTAACCCTAGGTCCAATCCTAACCCTAACCGTCTCTCTAACCTTAGCCCTCAACATAACTCTAACCCTAGGTCCAATCCTAACCCTAACCGTCTCTCTAACCCTTGCACTCAACCTAACCTTAACCGTAGGTCCAATCCTAACCCTAACCGTCTCTCTAAACCAAGCCCTCAACCTAACCCTAACCCTAGGTCCAATCCTAACCCTAAGCATCTCTCTAACCCTGGCCCTCAACATAACCCTAACCCTAGGTCCAATCCTAACCCTAACCGTCTCTCTAACCCTAGCCCTCAACATAACCCGAACCCTAGGTCCAATCCTAACCCTAACCGTCTTTCTAAACCTAGCCCTCAACATAACCCTAACCCTAGGTCCAATCCTAACCCTAACCGTCTCTCTAACCCTAGCCCTCAACAAAACCCTAACCCTAGGTCCAATCCTCACCCTAACCGTCTCTCTAACCCTAGCCCTCAACATAACCCTAACCCTAGGTCCAATCCTAACCCTAACCGTCTCTCTAACAAAAGCCTTCAACCTAACACTAACCCTAGGTCCAATCCTAACCCTAAGCATCTCTCTAACCCTAGCCCTCAACATAACCCTAACCCTAGGTCCAATCCTAACCCTAACCGTCTCTCTAACCCTAGCCCTCAACATAACCCTAACCCTAGGTCCAATCCTAACCCTAACCGTCTCTCTACCCCTAGCCCTCAACATAACTCTTACCCTAGGTCCAATCCTAACCCTGACGGTCTCTCTAACCCTACCCCTCAACATAACTATAACCCTAGGTCCAATCCTAACCCTAACCGTCTCTCTAACCGTAGAACTCAACATAACTATAACCCTAGGTCCAATCTTAACCCTAACCGTCTCTCTAACACTAGCCCTCAACCGAACCCTAACTCTAGGTCCAATCCAAACCCTAAGCATCTCTCTAATCCTAGCCCTCAACATAACCCGAACCCTAGGTCCAATCCTAACCCTAACCGTCTCTCTAACCGTAGCCCTCAACATAACCCTAACCCTAGGTCCAATCCTAACCCTAACCGTCTCTCTAACCCTAGCCCTCAACATAACCCTAACCCTAGGTCCAATCCTCACCCTAACCGACCCTCTAACCCTAGCCCTCAACATAACCCTAACCCTAGGTCCAATCCTAACCCTAACCGTCTCTCTAACCCTAGCCCTCAACATAATCCTAACCCTAGTTCCAATCCTAACCCTAACCGTCTCTCTAAACCTAGCCCTCAACCTAACCCTAACCCTAGGTCCAATCCTAACCCTAACCGTCTCTCTAACCCTAGCCCTCAACATAACCTAAACCCTAAGTCCAATCCTAACCCTAACCCTCTCTCTAACCCTACCCCTCAACATAACCCGAACCCTAGGTCCAATCCTAACCCTAACCGTCTCTCTAACCCTAGCCCTCAACATAACTCTAACCCTAGGTCCAATCCTAACCCTAACCGTCTCTCTAACCCTAGCACTCAACCTAACCCTAACCCTAGGTCCAATCCTAACCCTAACCGTCTCTCTAACCCAAGCCCTCAACCTAACCCTAACACTAGGTCCAATCCTAACCCTAAGCAGCTCTCTAACCCTAGCCCTCAACATAACCCTAAACCTAGGACCAATCCTAACCCTAACCGTCTCTCTAACCCTAGCCCTCAACATAACACTAACCCTAGGTCCAATCCTCACCCCAACCGTCTCTCTAACCCAAGCCCTCAACATAACCCTAACCCTAGGTCCAATCCTAACCCTAACCGTCTCTCTAACCCTAGCCCTCAACATAACCCGAACCCTAGGTCCAATCCTAACCCTAACCGTCTCTCTAACCCTAGCCCTCAACATAACCCGAATCCTAGGTCCAATCCTAACCCTAACAGTCTCTCTAAACATAGCCCTCAACATAACAATAACCCTAGGTCCAATCCTAACCCTAACCGTCTCTCTAACCTTAGCCCTCAACATAACTCTAACCCTAGGTCCAATCCTAACCCTAACCGTCTCTCTAACCCTTGCACTCAACCTAACCTTAACCGTAGGTCCAATCCTAACCCTAACCGTCTCTCTAAACCAAGCCCTCAACCTAACTCTAACCCTAGGTCCAATCCTCACCCTAACCGTCTCTCTAAACCTAGCCCTCAACATAACACTAACCCTAGGTCCAATCCTCACCCTAACCGTCTCTCTAACCCTAGCCCTCAACATAACCCTAACCCTAGGTCCAATCCTAACCTTAACCGTCTCTCTAACCCTAGCCCTCAACCTAACACTGACCCTAGATCCAATCCTAACCCTGACCGTCTCTCTAACCCTAGCCCTCAACATAACCCGAACCCTAGGTCCAATCCTAACCCTAACCGTCTCTCTAACCCTAGCCCTCAACATAACCCGAATCGTAGGTCCAATCCTAACCCTAACCGTCTCTCTAACCATAGCCCTCAACATAACCCTAACCCTAGGTCCAATCCTAACGCTAACCGTCTCTCTAACCCTAGCCCTCAACATAACCCTAACCCTAGGTCCAATCCTAACGCTAACCGTCTCTCTAACCCTAGCCCTCAACATAACCCTAACCCTAGGTCCAATCCTAACCCTAACCGTCTCTCTAACCCTAGCCCTCAACATAACCTTAATCCTAGGTCCAATCCTAACCCTAACCGTCTCTCTAACCCTAGCCCTCAAAATAACCCTAACCCTAGGTCCAATCTTAACCTTAACCGTCTCTCTAACCCTAGCCCTCACCATAACACTATCCCTAGGTCCAATCCTCACCCTAACCGTCTCTCTAAACATAGCCCTCAACATAACCCTAACACTAGGTCCAATCCTAACCCTAACCCTCTCTCTAACCCTAGCCCTCAACATAACCCTAACCCTAGGTCCAATCCTCACCCTAACCGTCTCTATAACCCTAGCCCTCAACCTAACCCTAACCCTAGGTCCAATCCTAACCCTAACCTTCTCTCTAACCCTAGCCCTCAACATAACCCTAATCCTAGGTCCAATCCTAACCCTAACAGTCTCTCTAACCATAGCCCTCAACATAACCCTAACCCTAGGTCCAATCCTAACCCTAACCCTCTCTCTAACCCTAGCCCTCAACATAACCCTAACCCTAGTCCAATCCTAACCCTAACAGTCTCTCTAACCCTAGCCCTCAACATAACTCTAACCCTAGGTCCAATCCTAACCCTAACCGTCTCTCTAACCCTAGCACTCAACCTAACCCTAACCCTAGGTCCAATCCTAACCCTAAGCGTCTCTCAATCCTAGCACTCAATCTAACCCTAACCCTAGGTCCAATCCTAACCCTAACCGTCTCTATAACCCTAGCCCTCAACCTAACCCTAACCCTACGTCCAATCCTAACCCTTAGCATCTCTTTAACCCTAGCCCTCGACAAAACCCTATCCCTAGGTCCAATCCTCACCCTAACCGTCTCTCTAACCCTACCCCTCAACAAAACCCTAACCCTAGGTCCAATCCTCACCCTAACCGTCTCTCTAACCCTAGCCCTCAACATAACTCTAACCCTAGGTCCAATCCCAACCCTAACCGTCTCTCTAACCTTAGCCCTCAACATAACTCTAACCCTAGGTCCAATCCTAACCCTAACCGTCTCTCTAAACCTTGCACTCAACCTAACCTTAACCGTAGGTCCAATCCTAACCCTAACCGTCTCTCTAAACCAAGCCCTCAACCTAACCCTAACCCTAGGTCCAATCCTAACCCTAAGCATCTCTCTAACCCTGGCCCTCAACCTAACCCTAACCCTAGGTCCAATCCTAACCCTAACCGTCTCTCTAACCCTAGCCCTCAACATAACCCGAACCCTAGGTCCAATCCTAACCCTAACCGTCTTTCTAACCCTAGCCCTCAACATAACCCTAACCCTAGGTCCAATCCTAACCCTAACCGTCTCTCTAACCCTAGCCCTCAACAAAACCCTAACCCTAGGTCCAATCCTCACCCTAACCGTCTCTCTAACCCTAGCCCTCAACCTAACACTAACCCTAGGTCCAATCCTAACCCTAAGCATCTCTCTAACCCTAGCCCTCAACATAACCCTAACCCTAGGTCCAATCCTAACCCTAACCGTCTCTCTAACCCTAGCCCTCAACATAACCCTAACCCTAGGTCCAATCCTAACCCTAACCGTCTCTCTAAACATAGCCCTCAACATAACTCTAACCCTAGGTCCAATCCTAACCCTGACGGTCTCTCTAACCCTAGCCCTCAACATAACTATAACCCTAGGTCCAATCCTAACCCTAACCGTCTCTCTAACCGTAGAACTCAACATAACTATAACCCTAGGTCCAATCTTAACCCTAACCGTCTCTCTAACACTAGCCCTCAACCGAACCCTAACTCTAGGTCCAATCCAAACCCTAAGCATCTCTCTAATCCTAGCCCTCAACATAACCCGAACCCTAGGTCCAATCCTAACCCTAACCGTCTCTCTAACCGTAGCCCTCAACATAACCCTAACCCTAGGTCCAATCCTAACCCTAACCGTCTCTCTAACCGTAGCCCTCAACATAACCCTAACCCTAGGTCCAATCCTAACCCTAACCCTCTCTCTAACCCTACCCCTCAACATAACCCGAACCCTAGGTCCAATACTAACCCTAACCGTCTCTCTAACCCTAGCCCTCAACATAACTCTAACCCTAGGTCCAATCCTAACCCTAACCGTCTCTCTAACCCTAGCACTCAACCTAACCCTAACCCTAGGTCCAATCCTAACCCTAACCGTCTCTCTAACCCAAGCCCTCAACCTAACCCTAACCCTAGGTCCAATCCTAACCCTAAGCAGCTCTCTAACCCTAGCCCTCAACATAACCCTAAACCTAGGTCCAATCCTAACCCTAACCGTCTCTCTAACCCTAGCCCTCAACATAACCCTAACCCTAGGTCCAATCCTCACCCCAACCGTCTCTCTAACCCTAGCCCTCAACATAACCCTAACCCTAGGTCCAATCCTAACCCTAACCGTCTCTCTAACCCTAGCCCTCAACATAACCCGAACCCTAGGTCCAATCCTAACCCTAACCGTCTCTCTAACCCTAGCCCTCAACATAACCCGAATCCTAGGTCCAATCCTAACCCTAACAGTCTCTCTAAACATAGCCCTCAACATAACCCTAACCCTAGGTCCAATCCAAACCCTAACCCTCTCTCTAACCCTAGCCCTCAACATAACCCTAACCCTAGTCCAATCCTAACCCTAACAGTTTCTCTAACCCTAGCCCTCAACATAACTCTAACCCTAGGTCCAATCCTCACCCTAAGCATCTCTCTAACCCTAGCCCTCAACATAACCCTAACCCTAGGTCCAATCCTCACCCTAACCGTCTCTCTAACCCTAGCCTTCAACATAACCCTAACCCTAGGTCCAATCCTCACCCTAACCGTCTCTCTAACCCTAGCCCTCAACATAACACTAACCCTAGGTCCAATCCTCACCCTAACCGTCTCTCTAACCCTAACCCTCAACAAAACCCTAACCCTAGGTCCAATCCTAACCTTAACCGTCTCTCTAACCGTAGCACTCAACATAACCCTAACCCTAGGTCCAATCCTAACCCTAACCGTCTCTCTAACCCTAGCCCTCAACATAACCCTAACCCTAGGTCCAATCCTAACCCTAACCGTCTCTCTAAACCTAGCCCTCAACATAACTCTAACCCTAGGTCCAATCCTAACCCTGACGGTCTCTCTAACCCTAGCCCTCAACATAACTATAACCCTAGGTCCAATCCTAACCCTAACCGTCTCTCTAACCGTAGAACTCAACATAACTATAACCCTAGGTCCAATCTTAACCCTAACCGTCTCTCTAACACTAGCCCTCAACCGAACCCTAACTCTAGGTCCAATCCTAACCCTAACCGTCTCTCTAACCCTAGCCCTCAACATAACCCTAACCCTAGGTCCAATCCTAACCCTAACCGTCTCTCTAAACCTAGCCCTCAACATAACTCTAACCCTAGGTCCAATCCTAACCCTGACGGTCTCTCTAACCCTAGCCCTCAACATAACTATAACCCTAGGTCCAATCCTAACCCTAACCGTCTCTCTAACCGTAGAACTCAACATAACTATAACCCTAGGTCCAATCTTAACCCTAACCGTCTCTCTAACACTAGCCCTCAACCGAACCCTAACTCTAGGTCCAATCCAAACCCTAAGCATCTCTCTAATCCTAGCCCTCAACATAACCCGAACCCTAGGTCCAATCCTAACCCTAACCGTCTCTCTAACCGTAGCCCTCAACATAACCCTAACCCTAGGTCCAATCCTAACCCTAACCGTCTCTCTAACCGTAGCCCTCAACATAACCCTAACCCTAGGTCCAATCCTAACCCTAACCCTCTCTCTAACCCTACCCCTCAACATAACCCGAACCCTAGGTCCAATACTAACCCTAACCGTCTCTCTAACCCTAGCCCTCAACATAACTCTAACCCTAGGTCCAATCCTAACCCTAACCGTCTCTCTAACCCTAGCACTCAACCTAACCCTAACCCTAGGTCCAATCCTAACCCTAACCGTCTCTCTAACCCAAGCCCTCAACCTAACCCTAACCCTAGGTCCAATCCTAACCCTAAGCAGCTCTCTAACCCTAGCCCTCAACATAACCCTAAACCTAGGTCCAATCCTAACCCTAACCGTCTCTCTAACCCTAGCCCTCAACATAACCCTAACCCTAGGTCCAATCCTCACCCCAACCGTCTCTCTAACCCTAGCCCTCAACATAACCCTAACCCTAGGTCCAATCCTAACCCTAACCGTCTCTCTAACCCTAGCCCTCAACATAACCCGAACCCTAGGTCCAATCCTAACCCTAACCGTCTCTCTAACCCTAGCCCTCAACATAACCCGAATCCTAGGTCCAATCCTAACCCTAACAGTCTCTCTAAACATAGCCCTCAACATAACCCTAACCCTAGGTCCAATCCAAACCCTAACCCTCTCTCTAACCCTAGCCCTCAACATAACCCTAACCCTAGTCCAATCCTAACCCTAACAGTTTCTCTAACCCTAGCCCTCAACATAACTCTAACCCTAGGTCCAATCCTCACCCTAAGCATCTCTCTAACCCTAGCCCTCAACATAACCCTAACCCTAGGTCCAATCCTCACCCTAACCGTCTCTCTAACCCTAGCCTTCAACATAACCCTAACCCTAGGTCCAATCCTCACCCTAACCGTCTCTCTAACCCTAGCCCTCAACATAACACTAACCCTAGGTCCAATCCTCACCCTAACCGTCTCTCTAACCCTAACCCTCAACAAAACCCTAACCCTAGGTCCAATCCTAACCTTAACCGTCTCTCTAACCGTAGCACTCAACATAACCCTAACCCTAGGTCCAATCCTAACCCTAACCGTCTCTCTAACCCAAGCCCTCAACATAACCCGAACCCTAGGTCCAATCCTAACCCTAACCGTCTCTCTAACCCTAGTCCTCAACATAACCCGAACCGTAGGTCCAATCCTAACCCTAACCGTCTCTCTAACCATAGCCCTCAACATAACCCTAACCCTAGGTCCAGTCCTAACCCTAACCGTCTCTCTAACCCTAGCCCTCAACATAACTCTAACCCTAGGTCCAATCCTAACCCTAACCGTCTCTCTAACCCTAGCACTCAACCTAACCCTAACCCTAGGTCCAATCCTAACCTTTACCGTCTCTCTAACCCAAGCCATCAACCTAACCCTAATCCTAGGTCCAATCCTAACCCTAAGCATCTCTCTAACCTTAGCCCTCAACATAACCCTAACCCTAGGTCCAATCCTAACCCTAACCGTCTCTCTAACCCTAGCCCTCAACATAACCCTAACCCTAGGTCCAATCCTCACCCTAACCGTCTCTCTAACCCTAGCCCTCAACATAACAATAACCCTAGGTCCAATCCTAACCCTAACCGTCTCTCTAACCTTAGCCCTAAACATAACTCTAACCCTAGGTCCAATCCTAACCCTAACCGTCTCTCTAAACCAAGCCCTCAACCTAACCCTAACCCTAGGTCCAATCCTAACCCTAAGCATCTCTCTAACCCTAGCCCTCAACATAACACTAACCCTAGGTCCAATCCTAACCCTAACAGTCTCTCTAACCCTAGCCCTCAACATAACCCTAACCCGAGGTTCAATCCTCACCCTAACCGTCTCTCTAACCCTAGCCCTCAACATAACTCTAACCCTAGGTCCAGTCCTAACCCTAAACGTCTCTCTAACCCTAGCCCTCAACATAACTCTAACCCTAAGTCCAATCCTAACCCTAACCGTCTCTCTAACCCAAGCCCTCAACCTAACCCTAATCCTAGGTCCAATCCTAAGCCTAAGCATCTCTCTAACCCTAGCCCTCAACATAACCCTAACCCTAGGTCCAATCCTAACCCTAACCGTCTCTCTAACCCTAGCCCTCAACATAACCCTAACCCTAGGTCCAATCCTCACCCTAACCGTCTCTCTAACCCTAGCCCTCAACATAACAATAACCCTAGGTCCAATCCTAACCCTAACCGTCTCTCTAACCTTAGCCCTCAACATAACTCTAACCCTAGGTCCAATCCTAACCCTAACCGTCTCTCTAACCCTTGCACTCAACCTAACCTTAACCGTAGGTCCAATCCTAACCCTAACCGTCTCTCTAAACCAAGCCCTCAACCTAACCCTAACCCTAGGTCCAATCCTAACCCTAAGCATCTCTCTAACCCTAGCCCTCAACATAACCCTAACCCTAGGTCCAATCCTAACCCTAACCGTCTTTCTAACGCTAGCCCTCAACATAACCCTAACCCTAGGTCCAATCCTAACCCTAACCGTCTCTCTAAACCTGGCCCTCAACATAACCCTAACCCTAGGTCCAATCCTCACCCTAACAGTCTCTCTAACCCTAGCCCTCAACATAACCCTAACCCTAGGTCCAATCCTAACCCTAACCGTCTCTCTAACCCAAGCCCTCAACCTAAAACTAACCCTAGGTCCAATCCTAACCCTAAGCATCTCTCTAACCCTAGCCCTCAACATAACTCTAACCCTAGGTCCAATCCTAACCCTAACCGTCTCTCTAACCCTAGCACTCAACCTAACCCTAACCCTAGGTCCAATCCTAACCCTAAGCAGCTCTCTAACCCTAGCCCTCAACATAACCCTAAACCTAGGTCCAATCCTAACCCTAACCGTCTCTCTAACCCTAGCCCTCAACATAACCCTAACCCTAGGTCCAATCCTCACCCCAACCGTCTCTCTAACCCTAGCCCTCAACATAACCCTAACCCTAGGTCCAATCCTAACCCTAACCGTCTCTCTAACCCTAGCCCTCAACATAACCCTAACCCTAGGTCCAATCCTCACCCCAACCGTCTCTCTAACCCTAGCCCTCAACATAACCCTAACCCTAGGTCCAATCCTAACCCTAACCGTCTCTCTAACCCTAGCCCTCAACATAACCCGAACCCTAGGTCCAATCCTAACCCTAACCGTCTCTCTAACCCTAGCCCTCAACATAACCCGAATCCTAGGTCCAATCCTAACCCTAACAGTCTCTCTAAACATAGCCCTCAACATAACCCTAACCCTAGGTCCAATCCAAACCCTAACCCTCTCTCTAACCCTAGCCCTCAACATAACCCTAACCCTAGTCCAATCCTAACCCTAACAGTTTCTCTAACCCTAGCCCTCAACATAACTCTAACCCTAGGTCCAATCCTCACCCTAAGCATCTCTCTAACCCTAGCCCTCAACATAACCCTAACCCTAGGTCCAATCCTCACCCTAACCGTCTCTCTAACCCTAGCCTTCAACATAACCCTAACCCTAGGTCCAATCCTCACCCTAACCGTCTCTCTAACCCTAGCCCTCAACATAACACTAACCCTAGGTCCAATCCTCACCCTAACCGTCTCTCTAACCCTAGCCCTCAACAAAACCCTAACCCTAGGTCCAATCCTAACCTTAACCGTCTCTCTAACCGTAGCACTCAACATAACCCTAACCCTAGGTCCAATCCTAACCCTAACCGTCTCTCTAACCCAAGCCCTCAACATAACCTGAACCCTAGGTCCAATCCTAACCCTAAGCATCTCTCTAACCCTAGCCCTCAACATAACTCTAACCCTAGGTCCAATCCTAACCCTAACCGTCTCTCTAACCCTTGCACTCAACCTAACCTTAACCGTAGGTCCAATCCTAACCCTAACCGTCTCTCTAAACCAAGCCCTCAACCTAACCCTAACCCTAGGTCCAATCCTAACCCTAAGCATCTCTCTAACCCTAGCCCTCAACATAACACTAACCCTAGGTCCAATCCTAACCCTAACAGTCTCTCTAACCCTAGCCCTCAACATAACCCTAACCCGAGGTTCAATCCTCACCCTAACCGTCTCTCTAACCCTAGCCCTCAACATAACTCTAACCCTAGGTCCAGTCCTAACCCTAAACGTCTCTCTAACCCTAGCCCTCAACATAACTCTAACCCTAAGTCCAATCCTAACCCTAACCGTCTCTCTAACCCTAGCACTCAACCTAACCCTAACCCTAGGTCCAATCCTAACCCTTACCGTCTCTCTAACCCAAGCCCTCAACCTAACCCTAATCCTAGGTCCAATCCTAACCCTAAGCATCTCTCTAACCCTAGCCCTCAACATAACCCTAACCCTAGGTCCAATCCTAACCCTAACCGTCTCTCTAACCCTAGCCCTCAACATAACCCTAACCCTAGGTCCAATCCTCACCCTAACCGTCTCTCTAACCCTAGCCCTCAACATAACAATAACCCTAGGTCCAATCCTAACCCTAACCGTCTCTCTAACCTTAGCCCTCAACATAACTCTAACCCTAGGTCCAATCCTAACCCTAACCGTCTCTCTAACCCTTGCACTCAACCTAACCTTAACCGTAGGTCCAATCCTAACCCTAACCGTCTCTCTAAACCAAGCCCTCAACCTAACCCTAACCCTAGGTCCAATCCTAACCCTAAGCATCTCTCTAACCCTAGCCCTCAACATAACCCTAACCCTAGGTCCAATCCTAACCCTAACCGTCTCTCTAACCCTAGCCCTCAACATAACCCGAACCCTAGGTCCAATCCTAACCCTAACCGTCTTTCTAACGCTAGCCCTCAACATAACCCTAACCCTAGGTCCAATCCTAACCCTAACCGTCTCTCTAAACCTGGCCCTCAACATAACCCTAACCCTAGGTCCAATCCTCACCCTAACAGTCTCTCTAACCCTAGCCCTCAACATAACCCTAACCCTAGGTCCAATCCTAACCCTAACCGTCTCTCTAACCCAAGCCCTCAACCTAAAACTAACCCTAGGTCCAATCCTAACCCTAAGCATCTCTCTAACCCTAGCCCTCAACATAACTCTAACCCTAGGTCCAATCCTAACCCTAACCGTCTCTCTAACCCTAGCACTCAACCTAACCCTAACCCTAGGTCCAATCCTAACCCTAACCGTCTCTCTAACCCAAGCCCTCAACCTAACCCTAACCCTAGGTCCAATCCTAACCCTAAGCAGCTCTCTAACCCTATCCCTCAACATAACCCTAAACCTAGGTCCAATCCTAACCCTAACCGTCTCTCTAACCCTAGCCCTCAACATAACCCTAACCCTAGGTCCAATCCTCACCCCAACCGTCTCTCTAACCCTAGCCCTCAACATAACCCTAACCCTAGGTCCAATCCTAACCCTAACCGTCTCTCTAACCCTTGCACTCAACCTAACCTTAACCGTAGGTCCAATCCTAACCCTAACCGTCTCTCTAAACCAAGCCCTCAACCTAACCCTAACCCTAGGTCCAATCCTAACCCTAAGCATCTCTCTAACCCTAGCCCTCAACATAACACTAACCCTAGGTCCAATCCTAACCCTAACAGTCTCTCTAACCCTAGCCCTCAACATAACCCTAACCCGAGGTTCAATCCTCACCCTAACCGTCTCTCTAACCCTAGCCCTCAACATAACTCTAACCCTAGGTCCAGTCCTAACCCTAAACGTCTCTCTAACCCTAGCCCTCAACATAACTCTAACCCTAAGTCCAATCCTAACCCTAACCGTCTCTCTAACCCTAGCACTCAACCTAACCCTAACCCTAGGTCCAATCCTAACCCTTACCGTCTCTCTAACCCAAGCCCTCAACCTAACCCTAATCCTAGGTCCAATCCTAACCCTAAGCATCTCTCTAACCCTAGCCCTCAACATAACCCTAACCCTAGGTCCAATCCTAACCCTAACCGTCTCTCTAACCCTAGCCCTCAACATAACCCTAACCCTAGGTCCAATCCTCACCCTAACCGTCTCTCTAACCCTAGCCCTCAACATAACAATAACCCTAGGTCCAATCCTAACCCTAACCGTCTCTCTAACCTTAGCCCTCAACATAACTCTAACCCTAGGTCCAATCCTAACCCTAACCGTCTCTCTAACCCTTGCACTCAACCTAACCTTAACCGTAGGTCCAATCCTAACCCTAACCGTCTCTCTAAACCAAGCCCTCAACCTAACCCTAACCCTAGGTCCAATCCTAACCCTAAGCATCTCTCTAACCCTAGCCCTCAACATAACCCTAACCCTAGGTCCAATCCTAACCCTAACCGTCTCTCTAACCCTAGCCCTCAACATAACCCGAACCCTAGGTCCAATCCTAACCCTAACCGTCTTTCTAACGCTAGCCCTCAACATAACCCTAACCCTAGGTCCAATCCTAACCCTAACCGTCTCTCTAAACCTGGCCCTCAACATAACCCTAACCCTAGGTCCAATCCTCACCCTAACAGTCTCTCTAACCCTAGCCCTCAACATAACCCTAACCCTAGGTCCAATCCTAACCCTAACCGTCTCTCTAACCCAAGCCCTCAACCTAAAACTAACCCTAGGTCCAATCCTAACCCTAAGCATCTCTCTAACCCTAGCCCTCAACATAACTCTAACCCTAGGTCCAATCCTAACCCTAACCGTGTCTCTAACCCTAGCACTCAACCTAACCCTAACCCTAGGTCCAATCCTAACCCTAACCGTCTCTCTAACCCAAGCCCTCAACCTAACCCTAACCCTAGGTCCAATCCTAACCCTAAGCAGCTCTCTAACCCTATCCCTCAACATAACCCTAAACCTAGGTCCAATCCTAACCCTAACCGTCTCTCTAACCCTAGCCCTCAACATAACCCTAACCCTAGGTCCAATCCTCACCCCAACCGTCTCTCTAACCCTAGCCCTCAACATAACCCTAACCCTAGGTCCAATCCTAACCCTAACCGTCTCTCTAACCCTATCCCTCAACATAACCCGAACCCTAGGTCCAATCCTAACCCTAACCGTCTCTCTAACCCTAGCCCTCAACATAACCCGAATCCTAGGTCCAATCCTAACCCTAACAGTCTCTCTAAACATAGCCCTCAACATAACCCTAACCCTAGGTCCAATCCAAACCCTAACCCTCTCTCTAACCCTAGCCCTCAACATAACCCTAACGGTAGTCCAATCCTAACCCTAACAGTTTCTCTAACCCTAGCCCTCAACATAACTCTAACCCTAGGTCCAATCCTCACCCTAAGCATCTCTCTAACCCTAGCCCTCAACATAACCCTAACCCTAGGTCCAATCCTCACCCTAACCGTCTCTCTAACCCTAGCCTTCAACATAACCCTAACCCTAGGTCCAATCCTCACCCTAACCGTCTCTCTAACCCTAGCCCTCAACATAACACTAACCCTAGGTCCAATCCTCACCCTAACCGTCTCTCTAACCCTAGCCCTCAACATAACCCGAACCCTAGGTCCAATCCTAACCCTAACCGTCTTTCTAACGCTAGCCCTCAACATAACCCTAACCCTAGGTCCAATCCTAACCCTAACCGTCTCTCTAAACCTGGCCCTCAACATAACCCTAACCCTAGGTCCAATCCTCACCCTAACAGTCTCTCTAACCCTAGCCCTCAACATAACCCTAACCCTAGGTCCAATCCTAACCCTAACCGTCTCTCTAACCCAAGCCCTCAACCTAAAACTAACCCTAGGTCCAATCCTAACCCTAAGCATCTCTCTAACCCTAGCCCTCAACATAACTCTAACCCTAGGTCCAATCCTAACCCTAACCGTCTCTCTAACCCTAGCACTCAACCTAACCCTAACCCTAGGTCCAATCCTAACCCTAACCGTCTCTCTAACCCAAGCCCTCAACCTAACCCTAACCCTAGGTCCAATCCTAACCCTAAGCAGCTCTCTAACCCTATCCCTCAACATAACCCTAAACCTAGGTCCAATCCTAACCCTAACCGTCTCTCTAACCCTAGCCCTCAACATAACCCTAACCCTAGGTCCAATCCTCACCCCAACCGTCTCTCTAACCCTAGCCCTCAACATAACCCTAACCCTAGGTCCAATCCTAACCCTAACCGTCTCTCTAACCCTATCCCTCAACATAACCCGAACCCTAGGTCCAATCCTAACCCTAACCGTCTCTCTAACCCTAGCCCTCAACATAACCCGAATCCTAGGTCCAATCCTAACCCTAACAGTCTCTCTAAACATAGCCCTCAACATAACCCTAACCCTAGGTCCAATCCAAACCCTAACCCTCTCTCTAACCCTAGCCCTCAACATAACCCTAACGGTAGTCCAATCCTAACCCTAACAGTTTCTCTAACCCTAGCCCTCAACATAACTCTAACCTTAGGTCCAATCCTCACCCTAAGCATCTCTCTAACCCTAGCCCTCAACATAACCCTAACCCTAGGTCCAATCCTCACCCTAACCGTCTCTCTAACCCTAGCCTTCAACATAACCCTAACCCTAGGTCCAATCCTCACCCTAACCGTCTCTCTAACCCTAGCCCTCAACATAACACTAACCCTAGGTCCAATCCTCACCCTAACCGTCTCTCTAACCCTAGCCCTCAACATAACCCGAACCCTAGGTCCAATCCTAACCCTAACCGTCTTTCTAACGCTAGCCCTCAACATAACCCTAACCCTAGGTCCAATCCTAACCCTAACCGTCTCTCTAAACCTGGCCCTCAACATAACCCTAATCCTAGGTCCAATCCTCACCCTAACAGTCTCTCTAACCCTAGCCCTCAACATAACCCTAACCCTAGGTCCAATCCTAACCCTAACCGTCTCTCTAACCCAAGCCCTCAACCTAAAACTAACCCTAGGTCCAATCCTAACCCTAAGCATCTCTCTAACCCTAGCCCTCAACATAACTCTAACCCTAAGTCCAATCCTAACCATAACCGTCTCTCTAACCCTAGCACTCAACCTAACCCTAACCCTAGGTCCAATCCTAACCCTAACCGTCTCTCTAACCCAAGCCCTCAACCTAACCCTAACCCTAGGTCCAATCCTAACCCTAAGCAGCTCTCTAACCCTATCCCTCAACATAACCCTAAACCTAGGTCCAATCCTAACCCTAACCGTCTCTCTAACCCTAGCCCTCAACATAACCCTAACCCTAGGTCCAATCCTCACCCCAACCGTCTCTCTAACCCTAGCCCTCAACATAACCCTAACCCTAGGTCCAATCCTAACCCTAACCGTCTCTCTAACCCTAGCCCTCAACATAACCCGAATCCTAGGTCCAATCCTAACCCTAACAGTCTCTCTAAACATAGCCCTCAACATAACCCTAACCCTAGGTCCAATCCAAACCCTAACCCTCTCTCTAACCCTAGCCCTCAACATAACCCTAACGGTAGTCCAATCCTAACCCTAACAGTTTCTCTAACCCTAGCCCTCAACATAACTCTAACCCTAGGTCCAATCCTCACCCTAAGCATCTCTCTAACCCTAGCCCTCAACATAACCCTAACCCTAGGTCCAATCCTCACCCTAACCGTCTCTCTAACCCTAGCCTTCAACATAACCCTAACCCTAGGTCCAATCCTCACCCTAACCGTCTCTCTAACCCTAGCCCTCAACATAACACTAACCCTAGGTCCAATCCTCACCCTAACCGTCTCTCTAACCCTAGCCCTCAACAAAACCCTAACCCTAGGTCCAATCCTAACCTTAACCGTCTCTCTAACCGTAGCACTCAACATAACCCTAACCCTAGGTCCAATCCTAACCCTAACCGTCTCTCTAACCCAAGCCCTCAACATAACCCGAACCCTAGGTCCAATCCTAACCCTAACCGTCTCTCTAACCCTAGTCCTCAACATAACCCGAACCGTAGGTCCAATCCTAACCCTAACCGTCTCTCTAACCATAGCCCTCAACATAACCCTAACCCTAGGTCCAGTCCTAACCCTAACCGTCTCTCTAACCCTAGCCCTCAACATAACTCTAACCCTAGGTCCAATCCTAACCCTAACCGTCTCTCTAACCCTAGCACTCAACCTAACCCTAACCCTAGGTCCAATCCTAACCCTTACCGTCTCTCTAACCCAAGCCATCAACCTAACCCTAATCCTAGGTCCAATCCTAACCCTAAGCATCTCTCTAACCTTAGCCCTCAACATAACCCTAACCCTAGGTCCAATCCTAACCCTAACCGTCTCTCTAACCCTAGCCCTCAACATAACCCTAACCCTAGGTCCAATCCTCACCCTAACCGTCTCTCTAACCCTAGCCCTCAACATAACAATAACCCTAGGTACAATCCTAACCCTAACCGTCTCTCTAACCTTAGCCCTCAACATAACTCTAACCCTAGGTCCAATCCTAACCCTAACCGTCTCTCTAACCCTTGCACTCAACCTAACCTTAACCGTAGGTCCAATCCTAACCCTAACCGTCTCTCTAAACCAAGCCCTCAACCTAACCCTAACCCTAGGTCCAATCCTAACCCTACGCATCTCTCTAACCCTAGCCCTCAACATAACACTAACCCTAGGTCCAATCCTAACCCTAACAGTCTCTCTAACCCTAGCCCTCAACATAACCCTAACCCGAGGTTCAATCCTCACCCTAACCGTCTCTCTAACCCTAGCCCTCAACATAACTCTAACCCTAGGTCCAGTCCTAACCCTAAACGTCTCTCTAACCCTAGCCCTCAACATAACTCTAACCCTAAGTCCAATCCTAACCCTAACCGTCTCTCTAACCCTAGCACTCAACCTAACCCTAACCCTAGGTCCAATCCTAACCCTTACCGTCTCTCTAACCCAAGCCCTCAACCTAACCCTAATCCTAGGTCCAATCCTAACCCTAAGCATCTCTCTAACCCTAGCCCTCAACATAACCCTAACCCTAGGTCCAATCCTAACCCTAACCGTCTCTCTAACCCTAGCCCTCAACATAACCCTAACCCTAGGTCCAACCCTCACCCTAACCGTCTCTCTAACCCTAGCCCTCAACATAACAATAACCCTAGGTCCAATCCTAACCCTAACCGTCTCTCTAACCTTAGCCCTCAACATAACTCTAACCCTAGGTCCAATCCTAACCCTAACCGTCTCTCTAACCCTTGCACTCAACCTAACCTTAACCGTAGGTCCAATCCTAACCCTAACCGTCTCTCTAAACCAAGCCCTCAACCTAACCCTAACCCTAGGTCCAATCCTAACCCTAAGCATCTCTCTAACCCTAGCCCTCAACATAACCCTAACCCTAGGTCCAATCCTAACCCTAACCGTCTCTCTAACCCTAGCCCTCAACATAACCCGAACCCTAGGTCCAATCCTAACCCTAACCGTCTCTCTAAACCTGGCCCTCAACATAACCCTAACCCTAGGTCCAATCCTCACCCTAACAGTCTCTCTAACCCTAGCCCTCAACATAACCCTAACCCTAGGTCCAATCCTAACCCTAACCGTCTCTCTAACCCAAGCCCTCAACCTAAAACTAACCCTAGGTCCAATCCTAACCCTAAGCATCTCTCTAACCCTAGCCCTCAACATAACCCTAACCCTAGGTCCAATCCTAACCCTAACTGTCTCTCTAACCCTTGCCCTCAACATAACCCTAACCCTAGGTCCAATCCTCACCCTAACCGTCTCTCTAACCCTAGCCCTCAACATAACACTAACCCTAGGTCCAATCCTCACCATAACCGTCTCTCTAACCCTAGCCCTCAACATAACCCTAACCCTAGGTCCAATCCTAACCTTAACCGTCTCTCTAACCCTAGCCCTCAACCTAACACTGACCCTAGATCCAATCCTAACCCTAACCGTCTCTCTAACCCTAGCCCTCAACATAACCCGAACCCTAGGTCCAATCCTAACCCTAACCGTCTCTCTAACCCTAGCCCTCAACATAACCCGAATCGTAGGTCCAATCCTAACCCTAACCGTCTCTCTAACCATAGCCCTCAACATAACCATAACCCTAGGTCCAGTCCTAACCCTAACCGTCTCTCTAACCCTAGGCCTCAACATAACTCTAACCCTAGGTCCAATCCTAACCCTAACCGTCTCTCTAACCCTAGCACTCAACCTAACCCTAACCCTAGGTCCAATACTAACCTTAACCGTCTCTCTAACCCTAGCCCTCAACCTAACACTGACCCTAGATCCAATCCTAACCCTAACCGTCTCTCTAACCCTAGCCCTCAACATAACCCGAACCCTAGGTCCAATCCTAACCCTAACCGTCTCTCTAACCCTAGCCCTCAACATAACCCGAATCGTAGGTCCAATCCTAACCCTAACCGTATCTCTAACCATAGCCCTCAACATAACCCTAACCCTAGGTCCAATCCTAACGCTAACCGTCTCTCTAACCCTAGCCCTCAACATAACCCTAACCCTAGGTCCAATCCTAACGCTAACCGTCTCTCTAACCCTAGCCCTCAACATAACCCTAACCCTAGGTCCAATCCTAACCCTAACCGTCTCTCTAACCCTAGCCCTCAACATAACCTTAATCCTAGGTCCAATCCTAACCCTAACCGTCTCTCTAACCCTAGCCCTCAAAATAACCCTAACCCTAGGTCCAATCTTAACCTTAACCGTCTCTCTAACCCTAGCCCTCACCATAACACTAACCCTAGGTCCAATCCTCACCCTAACCGTCTCTCTAAACATAGCCCTCAACATAACCCTACCACTAGGTCCAATCCTAACCCTAACCCTCTCTCTAACCCTAGCCCTCAACATAACCCTAATCCTAGGTCCAATCCTAACCCTAACAGTCTCTCTAACCATAGCCCTCAACATAACCCTAACCCTAGGTCCAATCCTAACCCTAACCCTCTCTCTAACCCTAGCCCTCAACATAACCCTAACCCTAGTCCAATCCTAACCCGAACAGTCTCTCTAAACCTAGCCCTCAACATAACTCTAACCCTAGGTCCAATCCTAACCCTCACCGTCTCTCTAACCCTAGCACTCAACCTAACCCTAACCCTAGGTCCAATCCTAACCCTAAGCGTCTCTCAATCCTAGCACTCAATCTAACCCTAACCCTAGGTCCAATCCTAACCCTAACCGTCTCTCTAACCCTAGCCCTCAACCTAACCCTAACCCTACGTCCAATCCTAACCCTTAGCATCTCTCTAACCCTAGCCCTCGACATAACCCTATCCCTAGGTCCAATCCTCACCCTAACCGTCTCTCTAACCCTACCCCTCAACATAACCCTAACCCTAGGTCCAATCCTCACCCTAACCGTCTCTCTAACCCTAGCCCTCAACATAACTCTACCCCTAGGTCCAATCCTAACCCTAACCGTCTCTCTAACCTTAGCCCTCAACATAACTCTAACCCTAGGTCCAATCCTAACCCTAACCGTCTCTCTAACCCTTGCACTCAACCTAACCTTAACCGTAGGTCCAATCCTAACCCTAACCGTCTCTCTAAACCAAGCCCTCAACCTAACCCTAACCCTAGGTCCAATCCTGACCCTAAGCATCTCTCTAACCCTGGCCCTCAACATAACCCTAACCCTAGGTCCAATCCTAACCCTAACCGTCTCTCTAACCCTAGCCCTCAACATAACCCGAACCCTAGGTCCAATCCTAACCCTAACCGTCTTTCTAACCCTAGCCCTCAACATAACCCTAACCCTAGGTCCAATCCTAACCCTAACCGTCTCTCTAACCCTAGCCCTCAACATAACCCTAACCCTAGGTCCAATCCTCACCCTAACAGTCTCTCTAACCCTAGCCCTCAACATAACCCGAACCCTAGGTCCAATCCTAACCCTAACCGTCTCTCTAACCCAAGCCCTCAACCTAACACTACCCTAGGTCCAATCCTAACCCTAAGCATCTCTCTAACCCTAGCCCTCAACATAACCCTAACCCTAGGTCCAATCCTAACCCTAACCGTCTCTCTAACCCTTGCCCTCAACATAACCCTAACCCTAGGTCCAATCCTCACCCTAACCGTCTCTCTAACCCTAGCCCTCAACATAACACTAACCCTAGGTCCAATCCTCACCCTAACCGTCTCTCTAACCCTAGCCCTCAACATAACCCTAAACCTAGGTCCAATCCTAACCTTAACCGTCTCTCTAACCCTAGCCCTCAACCTAACACTGACCCTAGATACAATCCTAACCCTAACCGTCTCTCTAACCCTAGCCCTCAACATAACCCGAACCCTAGGTCTAATCCTAACCCTAACCGTCTCTCTAACCCTAGCCCTCAACATAACCCGAATCGTAGGTCCAATCCTAACCCTAACCGTCTCTCTAACCATAGCCCTCAACATAACCGTAACCCTAGGTCCAATCCTAACGCTAACCGTCTCTCTAACCCTAGCCCTCAACATAACCCTAACCCTAGGTCCAATCCTAACGCTAACCGTCTCTCTAACCCTAGCCCTCAACATAACCCTACCCTAGGTCCAATCCTAACCCTAACCGTCTCTCTAACCCTAGCCCTCAACATAACCTTAATCCTAGGTCCAATCCTAACCCTAACCGTCTCTCTAACCCTAGCCCTCAACATAACCCTAAACCTAGGTCCAATCCTAACCTTAACCGTCTCTCTAACCCTAGCCCTCAACCTAACACTGACCCTAGATACAATCCTAACCCTAACCGTCTCTCTAACCCTAGCCCTCAACATAACCCTAACCCTAGTCCAATCCTAACCCTAACAGTCTCTCTAACCCTAGCCCTCAACATAACTCTAACCCTAGGTCCAATCCTAACCCTAACCGTCTCTCTAACCCTAGCACTCAACCTAACCCTAACCCTAGGTCCAATCCTAACCCTAACCGTCTCTCAATCCTAGCACTCAATCTAACCCTAACCCTAGGTCCAATCCTAACCCTAACCGTCTCTCTAACCCTAGCCCTCAACATAACCCTACCCTAGGTCCAATCCTAACCCTAACCGTCTCTCTAACCCTAGCCCTCAACATAACCCTATCCCTAGGTCCAATCCTCACCCTAACCGTCTCTGTAACCCTACCCCTCAACATAACCCTAACCCTAGGTCCAATCCTCACCCTAAGCGTCTCTCAGACCCTAGCCCTCAACCTAACCCTAACCCTAGGTCCAATCCTCACCCTGACCGTCTCTCTAACCCTAGCCCTCAACATGACCCTAACCCTAGATCCAATCCTAACCCTAACCGTCTCTCTAACCGTAGCCCTCAACATAACCCTAACCCTAGGTCCAATCCTAACCCTAACCGTCTCTCTAACCCTAGCCCTCAACATAACCCTAACCCTAGGTCCAATCCTAACCCTAACCGTCTCTCTAACCCTAGCCCTCAACATAATCCTAACCCTAGTTCCAATCCTAACCCTAACCATCTCTCTAAACCTAGCCCTCAACCTAACGCTAACCCTAGGTCCAATCCTAACCCTAACCGTCTCTCTAACCCTAGCCCTCAACATAACCTTAACCCTAGGTCCAATCCTAACCCTAACCCTCTCTCTAACCCTACCACTCAACATAACCCGAACCCTAGGTCCAATCCTAACCCTAACCGTCTCTCTAACCCTAGCCCTCAACATAACCCGAACCTTAGGTCCAATCCTAACCCTAAGCGTCTCTCTATCCCTAGCCGTCAACATAACCCTAACCCTAGGTCCAATCCTAACACTAACCGTCTCTCTAACCCTAGCCCTCAACATAACCCTAACCCTAGGTCCAATCCTAACCCTAACCGACTCTCTAACACTAGCCCTCAACATAACCCTAACCCTAGGTCTAATCCTAACCCTAACCGTCTCTCTAACCCTAGCCCTCAACATAACCTTAATCCTAGGTCCAATCCTAACCCTAACCGTCTCTCTAACCCTAGCCCTCAAAATAACCCTAACCCTAGGTCCAATCTTAACCCTAACCGTCTCTCTAACCCTAGCCCTCACCATAACACTAACCCTAGGTCCAATCCTCACCCTAACCGTCTCTCTAAACATAGCCCTCAACATAACCCTAACACTAGGTCCAATCCTAACCCTAACCCTCTCTCTAACCCTAGCCCTCAACATAACCCTAAACCTAGGTCCAATCCTAACCCTAACCGTGTCTCTAACCCTAGCCCTCAACATAACTCTAACCCTAGGTCCAATCCTTACCCTAACCGTCTCTCTAACCCTAGCACTCAACTTAACCCTAACCCTAGGTCAAATCCTCACCCTAACCGACTCTCTAACCCTAGCCCTCAACATAACCCTAACCCTAGGTCCAATCCTAACCCTGACGGTCTCTCTAACCCTAGCTCTCAACATAACCCTAACCCTAGGCCCAATCCTAACCCTAACCGTCTCTCTATCACTAACCCTCAACATAACCCTAACCCTAGGTCCAATCAGAACCCTAACCATCTCCTTAACCCTAGCCCTCAACCTAACCCTAACCCTAGGTCCAATCCTAACCCTAACCGTCTCTCTAACCCTAGCCCTCAACATAACCCTAACCCAAGGTCCAATCCGAACCCTAACCGTCTCTCTAACCCTAGCCCTCAACATAACCCTAACCCTAGGTCCAATCCTAACCCTAACCGTCTCTCTAACCCTAGCCCTCAACATAATCCTAACCCTAGTTCCAATCCTAACCCTAACCATCTCTCTAAACCTAGCCCTCAACCTAACGCTAACCCTAGGTCCAATCCTAACCCTAACCGTCTCTCTAACCCTAGCCCTCAACATAACCTTAACCCTAGGTCCAATCCTAACCCTAACCCTCTCTCTAACCCTACCACTCAACATAACCCGAACCCTAGGTCCAATCCTAACCCTAACCGTCTCTCTAACCCTAGCCCTCAACATAACCCGAACCTTAGGTCCAATCCTAACCCTAAGCGTCTCTCTATCCCTAGCCGTCAACATAACCCTAACCCTAGGTCCAATCCTAACACTAACCGTCTCTCTAACCCTAGCCCTCAACATAACCCTAACCCTAGGTCCAATCCTAACCCTAACCGACTCTCTAACACTAGCCCTCAACATAACCCTAACCCTAGGTCTAATCCTAACCCTAACCGTCTCTCTAACCCTAGCCCTCAACATAACCTTAATCCTAGGTCCAATCCTAACCCTAACCGTCTCTCTAACCCTAGCCCTCAAAATAACCCTAACCCTAGGTCCAATCTTAACCCTAACCGTCTCTCTAACCCTAGCCCTCACCATAACACTAACCCTAGGTCCAATCCTCACCCTAACCGTCTCTCTAAACATAGCCCTCAACATAACCCTAACACTAGGTCCAATCCTAACCCTAACCCTCTCTCTAACCCTAGCCCTCAACATAACCCTAAACCTAGGTCCAATCCTAACCCTAACCGTGTCTCTAACCCTAGCCCTCAACATAACTCTAACCCTAGGTCCAATCCTTACCCTAACCGTCTCTCTAACCCTAGCACTCAACTTAACCCTAACCCTAGGTCAAATCCTCACCCTAACCGACTCTCTAACCCTAGCCCTCAACATAACCCTAACCCTAGGTCCAATCCTAACCCTGACGGTCTCTCTAACCCTAGCTCTCAACATAACCCTAACCCTAGGCCCAATCCTAACCCTAACCGTCTCTCTATCACTAACCCTCAACATAACCCTAACCCTAGGTCCAATCAGAACCCTAACCATCTCCTTAACCCTAGCCCTCAACCTAACCCTAACCCTAGGTCCAATCCTAACCCTAACCGTCTCTCTAACCCTAGCCCTCAACATAACCCTAACCCAAGGTCCAATCCGAACCCTAACCGTCTCTCTAACCGTAGCCCTCAACATAACCCTAACCCTAGGTCCAATCCTCACCCTAGCGTCTCTCTAACCCTAGCCCCCAACATAACCTTAACCCTAGGTCCAATAATCACCCTAACCGTCTCTCTAACCCTAGCCCTCAAAATAACCCGAACCCTAGGTCCAATCCTAACCCTAACCGTCTCTCTAACCCTAGCCCTCAACATAACCCTAACCCTAGGTCCAATCCTAACCCTAACCCTCTCTCTAACCCTAGCCCTCAACATAACCCTAACCCTAGGTCCATTTCTAACCCTAACCGTCTCTCTAACCCTAGCCCTCAACATAAACCAAACCCTAGGTCCAATCCTAACCCTAACCGTCTCTCTAACCCTAGCCCTCAACATAACCCTAACCCTAATTCCAATCCTCACCCTAACCGCCTCTCTAACCCTAGCCCTCAACATAACCCAAACCCTAGGTCCAATCCTAACCCTAACCTTCTCTCTATCCCTAGCCCTCAACATAACCATAACCCTAGGTCCAATCCTCACCCTAACCGTCTCCCTAACCCTAGCCCTCAACCTAACCCTAACCCTAGGTCCAATCCTAACCCTAACCGTCTCTCTAACCCTAGCCCTCAACATAACCCTAACCCTAGGTCCAATCCTAACCCTAACCGTCTCTCTAAACCTAGCCCTCAACATAACCCTAACCCTAGGTCCAATCAGAACCCTAACCGTCTCTCTAACCCTAGCCCTCAACATAACCCTAACCCTAGGTCCAATCCTCACCCTAACCGTCTCTCTAACCCTAGCCCTCAACATAACCCTAACCCTAGGTCCAATCCTAACCCTGACGGTCTCTCTAACCCTAGCTCTCAACATAACCCTAACCCTAGGCCCAATCCTAACCCTAACCGTCTCTCTATCGCTAACCCTCAACATAACCCTAACCCTAGGTCCAATCCTCACCCTAACCATCTCCCTAACCCTAGCCCTCAACCTAACCCTAACCCTAGGTCCAATCCTAACCCTAACCGTCTCTCTAACCCTAGCCCTCAACATAACCCTAACCCTAGGTCCAATCCTCACCCTAACCGCCTCTCTAACCCTAGCTCTCAACATAACCCTAACCCTAGGTCCAATCCTAACCCTAACCTTCTCTCTATCCCTGGCCCTCAACATAACCATAACCCTAGGTCCAATCCTCACCCTAACCGTCTCCCTAACCCTAGCCCTCAACCTAACCCTAACCCTAGGTCCAATCCTAACCCTAACCCTCTCTCTAACCCTAGCCCTCAACATAACCATAACCCTAGGTCCAATCCTCACCCTAACCGTCTCCCTAACCCTAGCCCTCAACATAACCCTAACCCTAGGTCCAATCAGAACCCTAACCATCTCCTTAACCCTAGCCCTCAACCTAACCCTAACCCTAGGTCCAATCCTAACCCTAACCGTCTCTCTAACCCTAGCCCTCAACATAACCCTAACCCTAATTCCAATCCTCACCCTAACCGCCTCTCTAACCCTAGCCCTCAACATAACCCAAACCCTAGGTCCAATCCTAACCCTAACCTTCTCTCTATCCCTAGCCCTCAACATAACCATAACCCTAGGTCCAATCCTCACCCTAACCGTCTCCCTAACCCTAGCCCTCAACCTAACCCTAACCCTAGGTCCAATCCTAACCCTAACCGTCTCTCTAACCCTAGCCCTCAACATAACCCTAACCCTAGGTCCAATCCTAACCCTAACCGTCTCTCTAAACCTAGCCCTCAACATAACCCTAACCCTAGGTCCAATCAGAACCCTAACCGTCTCTCTAACCCTAGCCCTCAACATAACCCTAACCCTAGGTCCAATCCTCACCCTAACCGTCTCTCTAACCCTAGCCCTCAACATAACCCTAACCCTAGGTCCAATCCTAACCCTGACGGTCTCTCTAACCCTAGCTCTCAACATAACCCTAACCCTAGGCCCAATCCTAACCCTAACCGTCTCTCTAAACCTAGCCCTCAACATAACCCTAACCCTAGGTCCAATCAGAACCCTAACCGTCTCTCTAACCCTGGCCCTCAACATAACCATAACCCTAGGTCCAATCCTCACCCTAACCGTCTCCCTAACCCTAGCCCTCAACCTAACCCTAACCCTAGGTCCAATCCTAACCCTAACCGTCTCTCTAACCCTAGCCCTCAACATAACCCTAACCCTAATTCCAATCCTCACCCTAACCGCCTCTCTAACCCTAGCCCTCAACATAACCCAAACCCTAGGTCCAATCCTAACCCTAACCTTCTCTCTATCCCTAGCCCTCAACATAACCATAACCCTAGGTCCAATCCTCACCCTAACCGTCTCCCTAACCCTAGCCCTCAACCTAACCCTAACCCTAGGTCCAATCCTAACCCTAACCGTCTCTCTAACCCTAGCCCTCAACATAACCCTAACCCTAGGTCCAATCCTAACCCTAACCGTCTCTCTAAACCTAGCCCTCAACATAACCCTAACCCTAGGTCCAATCAGAACCCTAACCGTCTCTCTAACCCTAGCCCTCAACATAACCCTAACCCTAGGTCCAATCCTCACCCTAACCGTCTCTCTAACCCTAGCCCTCAACATAACCCTAACCCTAGGTCCAATCCTAACCCTGACGGTCTCTCTAACCCTAGCTCTCAACATAACCCTAACCCTAGGCCCAATCCTAACCCTAACCGTCTCTCTATCGCTAACCCTCAACATAACCCTAACCCTAGGTCCAATCCTCACCCTAACCATCTCCCTAACCCTAGCCCTCAACCTAACCCTAACCCTAGGTCCAATCCTAACCCTAACCGTCTCTCTAACCCTAGCCCTCAACATAACCCTAACCCTAGGTCCAATCCTCACCCTAACCGCCTCTCTAACCCTAGCTCTCAACATAACCCTAACCCTAGGTCCAATCCTAACCCTAACCTTCTCTCTATCCCTGGCCCTCAACATAACCATAACCCTAGGTCCAATCCTCACCCTAACCGTCTCCCTAACCCTAGCCCTCAACCTAACCCTAACCCTAGGTCCAATCCTAACCCTAACCCTCTCTCTAACCCTAGCCCTCAACATAACCCTAACCCTAGGTCCAATCAGAACAATAACCATCTCCCTAACCCTACCCCTCAACCTAACCCTAACCCTAGGTCCAATCCTAACCCTAACCGTCTCTCTAACCCTAGCCCTCAACATAACCCTAACCCAAGGTCCAATCCGAACCCTAACCGTCTCTCTAACCCTATCCCTCAACATAACCCTAACCCTAGGTCCAATCCTCACCCTAGCGTCTCTCTAACCCTAGCCCTCAACATAACCTTAACCCTAGGTCCAATACTCACCCTAACCCTCTATCTAACCCTAGCACTCAACATAACCCGAACCCTAGGTCCAATCCTAACCCTAACCGTCTCTCTAACCCTAGCCCTCAACATAACCCTAACCCTAGGTCCAATCCTAACCCTAACCCTCTCTCTAACCCTAGCCCTCAACATAACCCTAACCCTAGGTCCATTTCTAACCCTAACCGTCTCTCTAACCCTAGCCCTCAACATAACCCAAACCCTAGGTCCAATCCTAACCCTAACCGTCTCTCTAACCCTAGCCCTCAACATAACCCTAACCCTAGGTCCAATCCTAACTCTAACTGTCTCTCTAACCCTAGCCCTCAACATAACCCTAACCCTAGGTCCAATCCTAACCCTAACTGTCTCTCTAACCCTAGTCCTCAACATAACTCTAACCCCAGGTCCAATCCGAACCCTAACCGTCTCTCTAACCCTAGCCCTCAACATAACCCTAACCCTAGGTCCAGTCCTCACCCTAACCGCCTCTCTAACCCTAGCCCTCAACATAACCCTAACTCTAGGTCCAATCCTAACCCTACCTTCTCTCTATCCCTAGCCCTCAACATAACCATAACCCTAGGTCCAATCCTCACCCTAACCGTCTCCCTAACCCTAGCCCTCAACCTAACCCTAACCCTAGGTCCAATCCTAACCCTAACCGTCTCTCTAACCCTAGCTCTCAACATAACCCTAACCCTAGGCCCAATCCTAACCCTAACCGTCTCTCTATCCCTAACCCTCAACATAACCCTACCCCTAGGTCCAATCCTCACCCTAACCATCTCCCTAACCCTAGCCCTCAACCTAACCCTAACCCTAGGTCCAATCCTAACCCTAACCGTCTCTCTAACCCTAGCCCTCAACATAACCCGAACCCTAGGTCCAATCCTAACCCTAACCGTCTCTCTAACCCTAGCCCTCAACATAACCCTAACCCTAGGTCCAATCCGAACCCTAACCGTCTCTCTAACCCTAGCCCTCAACATAACCCTAACCCTAGGTCCAATCCTCACCCTAACCGCCTCTCTAACCCTAGCCCTCAACATAACCCTAACCCTAGGTCCAATCCTAACCCTAACATTCTCTCTATCCCTAGCCCTCAACATAACCATAACCCTAGGTATAATCCTCACCCTAACCGTCTCCCTAACCCTAGCCCTCAACCTAACCCTAACCCTAGGTCCATTCCTAACCCTAACCGTCTCTCTAACCCTAGCCCTCAACATAACCCTAACCCTAGGTCCAATCCTAACCCTAACCGTCTCTCTAACCCTAGCCCTCAACATAACCCTAACCCTAGGTCCAATCCTAACCCTAACCGTCTCTCTAAACCTAGCCCTCAACATAACCCTAACCCTAGGTCCAATCAGAACCCTAACGGTCTCTCTAACCCTAGCCCTCAACATAACCCTAACCTTAGGTCCAATCCTCACCCTAACCGTCTCTCTAACCCTAGCCCTCAACATAACCCTAACCCTAGGTCCAATCCTCACTCTAACCGTCTCTCTAACCCTAACCCTCAACATAATCCAAACCCTAGGTCCAATCCTAACCCTAACCGTCTCTCTAACCCTAGCCCTCAACATAACCCTAACCCTAGGTCCAATCCTAACCCTAACCCTCTCTCTAACCCTAGCCCTCAACATAACCCTAACCCTAGGTCCAATCCTAATCCTAACCGTCTCTCTAACCCTAGCCCTCAACATAACCCAAACCCTAGGTCCAATCCTAACCCTAACCGTCTCTCTAACCCTAGCCCTCAACATAACCCTAACCCTAGGTCCAATCCTAACCCTAACTGTCTCTCTAACCCTAGCCCTCAACATAACCCTAACCCTAGGTCCAATCCTAACCCTAACTGTCTCTCTAACCCTAGCCCTCAACATAACCCTAACCCTAGGTCCAATCCGAACCGTAACCGCCTCTCTAACCCTAGCCCTCAACATAACCCTAACCCTAGGTCCAATCCTAACCCTAACCTTCTCTCTATCCCTAGCCCTCAACATAACCATAACCCTAGGTCCAATCCTCAGCCTAACCGTCTCCCTAACCCTAGCCCTCAACCTAACCCTAACCCTAGGTCCAATCCTAACCCTAACCGTCTCTCTAACCCTAGCCCTCAACATAACCCTAACCCTAGGTCCGATCCTAACCCTAACCGTCTCTCTAACCCTAGCCCTCAACATAACCCTAACCCTAGGTGCAATCCTAACCCTAACCGTCTCTCTAAACCTAGCCCTCAACATAACCCTAACCCTAGGTCCAATCAGAACCCTAACGGTCTTTCTAACCCTAGCCCTCAACATAACCCTAACCTTAGGTCCAATCCTCACCCTAACCGTCTCTCTAACCCTAGCCCTCAACATAACCCTAACCCTAGGTCCAATCCTCACTCTAACCGTCTCTCTAACCCTAACCCTCAACATAACCCAAACCCTAGGTCCAATCCTAACCCTAACCCTCTCTCTAACCCTAGCCCTCAACATAACCCTAACCCTAGGTCCAATCCTAATCCTAACCGTCTCTCTAACCCTAGCCCTCAACATAATCCTAACACTAGGTCCAATCGAACCCTAACCGTCTCTCTAACCCTATCCCTCAACATAACCCGAACCCTAGGTCCAATCCTAACCCTAACCGTCTCTCTAACCCTAGCCCTCAACATAACCCTAACCCTAGGTCCAATCCTAACCCTAACCCTCTCTCTAACCCTAGCCCTCAACATAACCCTAACCCTAGGTCCAATCCTAATCCTAACCGTCTCTCTAACCCTAGCCCTCAACATAACCCAAACCCTAGGTCCAATCCTAACCCTAACCGTCTCTCTAACCCTAGCTCTCAACATAACCCTAACCCTAGGTCCAATCCTAACCCTAACTGTCTCTCTAACCCTAGCCCTCAACATAACCCTAACCCTAGGTCCAATCCTAACCCTAACTGTCTCTCTAACCCTAGTCCTCAACATAACTCTAACCCCAGGTCCAATCCGAACCCTAACCGTCTCTCTAACCCTAGCCCTCAACATAACCCTAACCCTAGGTCCAGTCCTCACCCTAACCGCCTCTCTAACCCTAGCCCTCAACATAACCCTAACTCTAGGTCCAATCCTAACCCTACCTTCTCTCTATCCCTAGCCCTCAACATAACCATAACCCTAGGTCCAATCCTCACCCTAACCGTCTCCCTAACCCTAGCCCTCAACCTAACCCTAACCCTAGGTCCAATCCTAACCCTAACCGTCTCTCTAACCCTAGCTCTCAACATAACCCTAACCCTAGGCCCAATCCTAACCCTAACCGTCTCTCTATCCCTAACCCTCAACATAACCCTACCCCTAGGTCCAATCCTCACCCTAACCATCTCCCTAACCCTAGCCCTCAACCTAACCCTAACCCTAGGTCCAATCCTAACCCTAACCGTCTCTCTAACCCTAGCCCTCAACATAACCCGAACCCTAGGTCCAATCCTAACCCTAACCGTCTCTCTAACCCTAGCCCTCAACATAACCCTAACCCTAGGTCCAATCCGAACCCTAACCGTCTCTCTAACCCTAGCCCTCAACATAACCCTAACCCTAGGTCCAATCCTCACCCTAACCGCCTCTCTAACCCTAGCCCTCAACATAACCCTAACCCTAGGTCCAATCCTAACCCTAACATTCTCTCTATCCCTAGCCCTCAACATAACCATAACCCTAGGTATAATCCTCACCCTAACCGTCTCCCTAACCCTAGCCCTCAACCTAACCCTAACCCTAGGTCCATTCCTAACCCTAACCGTCTCTCTAACCCTAGCCCTCAACATAACCCTAACCCTAGGTCCAATCCTAACCCTAACCGTCTCTCTAACCCTAGCCCTCAACATAACCCTAACCCTAGGTCCAATCCTAACCCTAACCGTCTCTCTAAACCTAGCCCTCAACATAACCCTAACCCTAGGTCCAATCAGAACCCTAACGGTCTCTCTAACCCTAGCCCTCAACATAACCCTAACCTTAGGTCCAATCCTCACCCTAACCGTCTCTCTAACCCTAGCCCTCAACATAACCCTAACCCTAGGTCCAATCCTCACTCTAACCGTCTCTCTAACCCTAACCCTCAACATAATCCAAACCCTAGGTCCAATCCTAACCCTAACCGTCTCTCTAACCCTAGCCCTCAACATAACCCTAACCCTAGGTCCAATCCTAACCCTAACCCTCTCTCTAACCCTAGCCCTCAACATAACCCTAACCCTAGGTCCAATCCTAATCCTAACCGTCCTTCTAACCCTAGCCCTCAACATAACCCAAACCCTAGGTCCAATCCTAACCCTAACCGTCTCTCTAACCCTAGCCCTCAACATAACCCTAACCCTAGGTCCAATCCTAACCCTAACTGTCTCTCTAACCCTAGCCCTCAACATAACCCTAACCCTAGGTCCAATCCTAACCCTAACTGTCTCTCTAACCCTAGCCCTCAACATAACCCTAACCCTAGGTCCAATCCGAACCGTAACCGCCTCTCTAACCCTAGCCCTCAACATAACCCTAACCCTAGGTCCAATCCTAACCCTAACCTTCTCTCTATCCCTAGCCCTCAACATAACCATAACCCTAGGTCCAATCCTCAGCCTAACCGTCTCCCTAACCCTAGCCCTCAACCTAACCCTAACCCTAGGTCCAATCCTAACCCTAACCGTCTCTCTAACCCTAGCCCTCAACATAACCCTAACCCTAGGTCCGATCCTAACCCTAACCGTCTCTCTAACCCTAGCCCTCAACATAACCCTAACCCTAGGTGCAATCCTAACCCTAACCGTCTCTCTAAACCTAGCCCTCAACATAACCCTAACCCTAGGTCCAATCAGAACCCTAACGGTCTTTCTAACCCTAGCCCTCAACATAACCCTAACCTTAGGTCCAATCCTCACCCTAACCGTCTCTCTAACCCTAGCCCTCAACATAACCCTAACCCTAGGTCCAATCCTCACTCTAACCGTCTCTCTAACCCTAACCCTCAACATAACCCAAACCCTAGGTCCAATCCTAACCCTAACCCTCTCTCTAACCCTAGCCCTCAACATAACCCTAACCCTAGGTCCAATCCTAATCCTAACCGTCTCTCTAACCCTAGCCCTCAACATAATCCTAACACTAGGTCCAATCGAACCCTAACCGTCTCTCTAACCCTATCCCTCAACATAACCCGAACCCTAGGTCCAATCCTAACCCTAACCGTCTCTCTAACCCTAGCCCTCAACATAACCCTAACCCTAGGTCCAATCCTAACCCTAACCCTCTCTCTAACCCTAGCCCTCAACATAACCCTAACCCTAGGTCCAATCCTAATCCTAACCGTCTCTCTAACCCTAGCCCTCAACATAACCCAAACCCTAGGTCCAATCCTAACCCTAACCGTCTCTCTAACCCTAGCTCTCAACATAACCCTAACCCTAGGTCCAATCCTAACCCTAACTGTCTCTCTAACCCTAGCCCTCAACATAACCCTAACCCTAGGTCCAATCCTAACCCTAACTGTCTCTCTAACCCTAGCCCTCAACATAACTCTAACCCCAGGTCCAATCCGAACCCTAACCGTCTCTCTAACCGTAGCCCTCAACATAACCCTAACCCTAGGTCCAATCCGAACCGTAACCGTCTCTCTAACCCTAGCCCTCAACATAACCCTAACCCTAGGTCCAATCCTAACCCTAACCGTCTCTCTAACCCTAGCCCTCAACATAACCCTAACCCTAGGTGCAATCCTAACCCTAACCGTCTCTCTAAACCTAGCCCTCAACATAACCCTAACCCTAGGTCCAATCAGAACCCTAACGGTCTTTCTAACCCTAGCCCTCAACATAACCCTAACCTTAGGTCCAATCCTCACCCTAACCGTCTCTCTAACCCTAGCCCTCAACATAACCCTAACCCTAGGTCCAATCCTCACTCTAACCGTCTCTCTAACCCTAACCCTCAACATAACCCAAACCCTAGGTCCAATCCTAACCCTAACCCTCTCTCTAACCCTAGCCCTCAACATAACCCTAACCCTAGGTCCAATCCTAATCCTAACCGTCTCTCTAACCCTAGCCCTCAACATAATCCTAACACTAGGTCCAATCGAACCCTAACCGTCTCTCTAACCCTATCCCTCAACATAACCCGAACCCTAGGTCCAATCCTAACCCTAACCGTCTCTCTAACCCTAGCCCTCAACATAACCCTAACCCTAGGTCCAATCCTAACCCTAACCCTCTCTCTAACCCTAGCCCTCAACATAACCCTAACCCTAGGTCCAATCCTAATCCTAACCGTCTCTCTAACCCTAGCCCTCAACATAACCCAAACCCTAGGTCCAATCCTAACCCTAACCGTCTCTCTAACCCTAGCTCTCAACATAACCCTAACCCTAGGTCCAATCCTAACCCTAACTGTCTCTCTAACCCTAGCCCTCAACATAACCCTAACCCTAGGTCCAATCCTAACCCTAACTGTCTCTCTAACCCTAGCCCTCAACATAACTCTAACCCCAGGTCCAATCCGAACCCTAACCGTCTCTCTAACCGTAGCCCTCAACATAACCCTAACCCTAGGTCCAATCCGAACCGTAACCGTCTCTCTAACCCTAGCCCTCAACATAACCCTAACCCTAGGTCCAATCCTAACCCTGACGGTCTCTCTAACCCTAGCTCTCAACATAACCCTAACCCTAGGCCCAATCATAACCCTAACCGTCTCTCTATCGCTAACCCTCAACATAACCCTAACCCTAGGTCCAATCCTCACCCTAACCATCTCCCTAACCCTAGCCCTCAACCTAACCCTAACCCTAGGTCCAATCCTAACCCTAACCGTCTCTCTAACCCTAGCCCTCAACATAACCCTAACCCTAGGTCCAATCCTCACCCTAACCGCCTCTCTAACCCTAGCTCTCAACATAACCCTAACCCTAGGTCCAATCCTAACCCTAACCTTCTCTCTATCCCTGGCCCTCAACATAACCATAACCCTAGGTCCAATCCTCACCCTAACCGTCTCCCTAACCCTAGCCCTCAACCTAACCCTAACCCTAGGTCCAATCCTAACCCTAACCCTCTCTCTAACCCTAGCCCTCAACATAACCCTAACCCTAGGTCCAATCAGAACAATAACCATCTCCCTAACCCTAGCCCTCAACCTAACCCTAACCCTAGGTCCAATCCTAACCCTAACCGTCTCTCTAACCCTAGCCCTCAACATAACCCTAACCCAAGGTCCAATCCGAACCCTAACCGTCTCTCTAACCCTATCCCTCAACATAACCCTAACCCTAGGTCCAATCCTCACCCTAGCGTCTCTCTAACCCTAGCCCTCAACATAACCTTAACCCTAGGTCCAATACTCACCCTAACCGTCTATCTAACCCTAGCACTCAACATAACCCGAACCCTAGGTCCAATCCTAACCCTAACCGTCTCTCTAACCCTAGCCCTCAACATAACCCTAACCCTAGGTCCAATCCTAACCCTAACCCTCTCTCTAAATCTAGCCCTCAACATAACCCTAACCCTAGGTCCATTTCTAACCCTAACCGTCTCTCTAACCCTAGCCCTCAACATAACCCAAACCCTAGGTCCAATCCTAACCCTAACCGTCTCTCTAACCCTAGCCCTCAACATAACCCTAACCCTAGGTCCAATCCTAACTCTAACTGTCTCTCTAACCCTAGCCCTCAACATAACCCTAACCCTAGGTCCAATCCTAACCCTAACTGTCTCTCTAACCCTAGTCCTCAACATAACTCTAACCCCAGGTCCAATCCGAACCCTAACCGTCTCTCTAACCCTAGCCCTCAACATAACCCTAACCCTAGGTCCAGTCCTCACCCTAACCGCCTCTCTAACCCTAGCCCTCAACATAACCCTAACTCTAGGTCCAATCCTAACCCTACCTTCTCTCTATCCCTAGCCCTCAACATAACCATAACCCTAGGTCCAATCCTCACCCTAACCGTCTCCCTAACCCTAGCCCTCAACCTAACCCTAACCCTAGGTCCAATCCTAACCCTAACCGTCTCTCTAACCCTAGCTCTCAACATAACCCTAACCCTAGGCCCAATCCTAACCCTAACCGTCTCTCTATCCCTAACCCTCAACATAACCCTACCCCTAGGTCCAATCCTCACCCTAACCATCTCCCTAACCCTAGCCCTCAACCTAACCCTAACCCTAGGTCCAATCCTAACCCTAACCGTCTCTCTAACCCTAGCCCTCAACATAACCCGAACCCTAGGTCCAATCCTAACCCTAACCGTCTCTCTAACCCTAGCCCTCAACATAACCCTAACCCTAGGTCCAATCCGAACCCTAACCGTCTCTCTAACCCTAGCCCTCAACATAACCCTAACCCTAGGTCCAATCCTCACCCTAACCGCCTCTCTAACCCTAGCCCTCAACATAACCCTAACCCTAGGTCCAATCCTAACCCTAACATTCTCTCTATCCCTAGCCCTCAACATAACCATAACCCTAGGTATAATCCTCACCCTAACCGTCTCCCTAACCCTAGCCCTCAACCTAACCCTAACCCTAGGTCCATTCCTAACCCTAACCGTCTCTCTAACCCTAGCCCTCAACATAACCCTAACCCTAGGTCCAATCCTAACCCTAACCGTCTCTCTAACCCTAGCCCTCAACATAACCCTAACCCTAGGTCCAATCCTAACCCTAACCGTCTCTCTAAACCTAGCCCTCAACATAACCCTAACCCTAGGTCCAATCAGAACCCTAACGGTCTCTCTAACCCTAGCCCTCAACATAACCCTAACCTTAGGTCCAATCCTCACCCTAACCGTCTCTCTAACCCTAGCCCTCAACATAACCCTAACCCTAGGTCCAATCCTCACTCTAACCGTCTCTCTAACCCTAACCCTCAACATAATCCAAACCCTAGGTCCAATCCTAACCCTAACCGTCTCTCTAACCCTAGCCCTCAACATAACCCTAACCCTAGGTCCAATCCTAACCCTAACCCTCTCTCTAACCCTAGCCCTCAACATAACCCTAACCCTAGGTGCAATCCTAACCCTAACCGTCTCTCTAAACCTAGCCCTCAACGTAACCCTAACCCTAGGTCCAATCAGAACCCTAACGGTCTTTCTAACCCTAGCCCTCAACATAACCCTAACCTTAGGTCCAATCCTCACCCTAACCGTCTCTCTAACCCTAGCCCTCAACATAACCCTAACCCTAGGTCCAATCCTCACTCTAACCGTCTCTCTAACCCTAACCCTCAACATAACCCAAACCCTAGGTCCAATCCTAACCCTAACCCTCTCTCTAACCCTAGCCCTCAACATAACCCTAACCCTAGGTCCAATCCTAATCCTAACCGTCTCTCTAACCCTAGCCCTCAACATAATCCTAACACTAGGTCCAATCGAACCCTAACCGTCTCTCTAACCCTATCCCTCAACATAACCCGAACCCTAGGTCCAATCCTAACCCTAACCGTCTCTCTAACCCTAGCCCTCAACATAACCCTAACCCTAGGTCCAATCCTAACCCTAACCCTCTCTCTAACCCTAGCCCTCAACATAACCCTAACCCTAGGTCCAATCCTAATCCTAACCGTCTCTCTAACCCTAGCCCTCAACATAACCCAAACCCTAGGTCCAATCCTAACCCTAACCGTCTCTCTAACCCTAGCTCTCAACATAACCCTAACCCTAGGTCCAATCCTAACCCTAACTGTCTCTCTAACCCTAGCCCTCAACATAACCCTAACCCTAGGTCCAATCCTAACCCTAACTGTCTCTCTAACCCTAGCCCTCAACATAACTCTAACCCCAGGTCCAATCCGAACCCTAACCGTCTCTCTAACCGTAGCCCTCAACATAACCCTAACCCTAGGTCCAATCCGAACCGTAACCGTCTCTCTAACCCTAGCCCTCAACATAACCCTAACCCTAGGTCCAATCCTAACCCTAACCGTCTCTCTAACCCTAGCCCTCAACATAACCCTAACCCTAGGTGCAATCCTAACCCTAACCGTCTCTCTAAACCTAGCCCTCAACATAACCCTAACCCTAGGTCCAATCAGAACCCTAACGGTCTTTCTAACCCTAGCCCTCAACATAACCCAAACCTTAGGTCCAATCCTCACCCTAACCGTCTCTCTAACCCTAGCCCTCAACATAACCCTAACCCTAGGTCCAATCCTCACTCTAACCGTCTCTCTAACCCTAACCCTCAACATAACCCAAACCCTAGGTCCAATCCTAACCCTAACCCTCTCTCTAACCCTAGCCCTCAACATAACCCTAACCCTAGGTCCAATCCTAATCCTAACCGTCTCTCTAACCCTAGCCCTCAACATAATCCTAACACTAGGTCCAATCGAACCCTAACCGTCTCTCTAACCCTATCCCTCAACATAACCCGAACCCTAGGTCCAATCCTAACCCTAACCGTCTCTCTAACCCTAGCCCTCAACATAACCCTAACCCTAGGTCCAATCCTAACCCTAACCCTCTCTCTAACCCTAGCCCTCAACATAACCCTAACCCTAGGTCCAATCCTAATCCTAACCGTCTCTCTAACCCTAGCCCTCAACATAACCCAAACCCTAGGTCCAATCCTAACCCTAACCGTCTCTCTAACCCTAGCTCTCAACATAACCCTAACCCTAGGTCCAATCCTAACCCTAACTGTCTCTCTAACCCTAGCCCTCAACATAACCCTAACCCTAGGTCCAATCCTAACCCTAACTGTCTCTCTAACCCTAGCCCTCAACATAACTCTAACCCCAGGTCCAATCCGAACCCTAACCGTCTCTCTAACCGTAGCCCTCAACATAACCCTAACCCTAGGTCCAATCCGAACCGTAACCGTCTCTCTAACCCTAGCCCTCAACATAACCCTAACCCTAGGTCCAATCCTAACCCTGACGGTCTCTCTAACCCTAGCTCTCAACATAACCCTAACCCTAGGCCCAATCATAACCCTAACCGTCTCTCTATCGCTAACCCTCAACATAACCCTAACCCTAGGTCCAATCCTCACCCTAACCATCTCCCTAACCCTAGCCCTCAACCTAACCCTAACCCTAGGTCCAATCCTAACCCTAACCGTCTCTCTAACCCTAGCCCTCAACATAACCCTAACCCTAGGTCCAATCCTCACCCTACCGCCTCTCTAACCCTAGCTCTCAACATAACCCTAACCCTAGGTCCAATCCTAACCCTAACCTTCTCTCTATCCCTGGCCCTCAACATAACCATAACCCTAGGTCCAATCCTCACCCTAACCGTCTCCCTAACCCTAGCCCTCAACCTAACCCTAACCCTAGGTCCAATCCTAACCCTAACCCTCTCTCTAACCCTAGCCCTCAACATAACCCTAACCCTAGGTCCAATCAGAACAATAACCATCTCCCTAACCCTAGCCCTCAACCTAACCCTAACCCTAGGTCCAATCCTAACCCTAACCGTCTCTCTAACCCTAGCCCTCAACATAACCCTAACCCAAGGTCCAATCCGAACCCTAACCGTCTCTCTAACCCTATCCCTCAACATAACCCTAACCCTAGGTCCAATCCTCACCCTAGCGTCTCTCTAACCCTAGCCCTCAACATAACCTTAACCCTAGGTCCAATACTCACCCTAACCGTCTATCTAACCCTAGCACTCAACATAACCCGAACCCTAGGTCCAATCCTAACCCTAACCGTCTCTCTAACCCTAGCCCTCAACATAACCCTAACCCTAGGTCCAATCCTAACCCTAACCCTCTCTCTAACCCTAGCCCTCAACATAACCCTAACCCTAGGTCCATTTCTAACCCTAACCGTCTCTCTAACCCTAGCCCTCAACATAACCCAAACCCTAGGTCCAATCCTAACCCTAACCGTCTCTCTAACCCTAGCCCTCAACATAACCCTAACCCTAGGTCCAATCCTAACTCTAACTGTCTCTCTAACCCTAGCCCTCAACATAACCCTAACCCTAGGTCCAATCCTAACCCTAACTGTCTCTCTAACCCTAGTCCTCAACATAACTCTAACCCCAGGTCCAATCCGAACCCTAACCGTCTCTCTAACCCTAGCCCTCAACATAACCCTAACCCTAGGTCCAGTCCTCACCCTAACCGCCTCTCTAACCCTAGCCCTCAACATAACCCTAACTCTAGGTCCAATCCTAACCCTACCTTCTCTCTATCCCTAGCCCTCAACATAACCATAACCCTAGGTCCAATCCTCACCCTAACCGTCTCCCTAACCCTAGCCCTCAACCTAACCCTAACCCTAGGTCCAATCCTAACCCTAACCGTCTCTCTAACCCTAGCTCTCAACATAACCCTAACCCTAGGCCCAATCCTAACCCTAACCGTCTCTCTATCCCTAACCCTCAACATAACCCTACCCCTAGGTCCAATCCTCACCCTAACCATCTCCCTAACCCTAGCCCTCAACCTAACCCTAACCCTAGGTCCAATCCTAACCCTAACCGTCTCTCTAACCCTAGCCCTCAACATAACCCGAACCCTAGGTCCAATCCTAACCCTAACCGTCTCTCTAACCCTAGCCCTCAACATAACCCTAACCCTAGGTCCAATCCGAACCCTAACCGTCTCTCTAACCCTAGCCCTCAACATAACCCTAACCCTAGGTCCAATCCTCACCCTAACCGCCTCTCTAACCCTAGCCCTCAACATAACCCTAACCCTAGGTCCAATCCTAACCCTAACATTCTCTCTATCCCTAGCCCTCAACATAACCATAACCCTAGGTATAATCCTCACCCTAACCGTCTCCCTAACCCTAGCCCTCAACCTAACCCTAACCCTAGGTCCATTCCTAACCCTAACCGTCTCTCTAACCCTAGCCCTCAACATAACCCTAACCCTAGGTCCAATCCTAACCCTAACCGTCTCTCTAACCCTAGCCCTCAACATAACCCTAACCCTAGGTCCAATCCTAACCCTAACCGTCTCTCTAAACCTAGCCCTCAACATAACCCTAACCCTAGGTCCAATCAGAACCCTAACGGTCTCTCTAACCCTAGCCCTCAACATAACCCTAACCTTAGGTCCAATCCTCACCCTAACCGTCTCTCTAACCCTAGCCCTCAACATAACCCTAACCCTAGGTCCAATCCTCACTCTAACCGTCTCTCTAACCCTAACCCTCAACATAATCCAAACCCTAGGTCCAATCCTAACCCTAACCGTCTCTCTAACCCTAGCCCTCAACATAACCCTAACCCTAGGTCCAATCCTAACCCTAACCCTCTCTCTAACCCTAGCCCTCAACATAACCCTAACCCTAGGTCCAATCCTAATCCTAACCGTCTCTCTAACCCTAGCCCTCAACATAACCCAAACCCTAGGTCCAATCCTAACCCTAACCGTCTCTCTAACCCTAGCCCTCAACATAACCCTAACCCTAGGTCCAATCCTAACCCTAACTGTCTCTCTAACCCTAGCCCTCAACATAACCCTAACCCTAGGTCCAATCCTAACCCTAACTGTCTCTCTAACCCTAGCCCTCAACATAACCCTAACCCTAGGTCCAATCCGAACCGTAACCGCCTCTCTAACCCTAGCCCTCAACATAACCCTAACCCTAGGTCCAATCCTAACCCTAACCTTCTCTCTATCCCTAGCCCTCAACATAACCATAACCCTAGGTCCAATCCTCAGCCTAACCGTCTCCCTAACCCTAGCCCTCAACCTAACCCTAACCCCAGGTCCAATCCTAACCCTAACCGTCTCTCTAACCCTAGCCCTCAACATAACCCTAACCCTAGGTCCGATCCTAACCCTAACCGTCTCTCTAACCCTAGCCCTCAACATAACCCTAACCCTAGGTGCAATCCTAACCCTAACCGTCTCTCTAAACCTAGCCCTCAACATAACCCTAACCCTAGGTCCAATCAGAACCCTAACGGTCTTTCTAACCCTAGCCCTCAACATAACCCTAACCTTAGGTCCAATCCTCACCCTAACCGTCTCTCTAACCCTAGCCCTCAACATAACCCTAACCCTAGGTCCAATCCTCACTCTAACCGTCTCTCTAACCCTAACCCTCAACATAACCCAAACCCTAGGTCCAATCCTAACCCTAACCCTCTCTCTAACCCTAGCCCTCAACATAACCCTAACCCTAGGTCCAATCCTAATCCTAACCGTCTCTCTAACCCTAGCCCTCAACATAATCCTAACACTAGGTCCAATCGAACCCTAACCGTCTCTCTAACCCTATCCCTCAACATAACCCTAACCCTAGGTCCAATCCTAACCCTAACCGTCTCTCTAACCCTAGCCCTCAACATAACCCTAACCCTAGGTCCATTCCTAACGCTAACCGTCTCTCTAACCCTAGCCCTCAACATAACCCGAACCCTAGGTCCAATCCTAACCCTAACCGTCTCTCTAACCCTAGCCCTCAACATAACCCTAACCCTAGGTCCAATCCTAACCCTAACCCTCTCTCTAACCCTAGCCCTCAACATAACCCTAACCCTAGGTCCAATCCTAATCCTAACCGTCTCTCTAACCCTAGCCCTCAACATAACCCAAACCCTAGGTCCAATCCTAACCCTAACCGTCTCTCTAACCCTAGCTCTCAACATAACCCTAACCCTAGGTCCAATCCTAACCCTAACTGTCTCTCTAACCCTAGCCCTCAACATAACCCTAACCCTAGGTCCAATCCTAACCCTAACTGTCTCTCTAACCCTAGCCCTCAACATAACTCTAACCCCAGGTCCAATCCGAACCCTAACCGTCTCTCTAACCGTAGCCCTCAACATAACCCTAACCCTAGGTCCAATCCGAACCGTAACCGCCTCTCTAACCCTAGCCCTCAACATAACCCTAACCCTAGGTCCAATCCTAACCCTAACCTTCTCTCTATCCCTAGCCCTCAACATAACCATAACCCTAGGTCCAATCCTCACCCTAACCGTCTCCCTAACCCTAGCCCTCAACCTAACCCTAACCCTAGGTCCAATCCTAACCCTAACCGTCTCTCTAACCCTAGCCCTCAACATAACCCTAACCCTAGGTCCAATCCTAACCCTAACCGTCTCTCTAACCCTAGCCCTCAACATAACCCTAACCCTAGGTGCAATCCTAACCCTAACCGTCTCTCTAAACCTAGCCCTCAACATAACCCTAACCCTAGGCCCAATCAGAACCCTAGCGGTCTTTCTAACCCTAGCCCTCAACATAACCCTAACCTTAGGTCCAATCCTCACCCTAACCGTCTCTCTAACCCTAGCCCTCAACATAACCCTAACCCTAGGTCCAATCCTCACTCTAACCGTCTCTCTAACCCTAACCCTCAACATAACCCAAACCATAGGTCCAATCCTAACCCTAACCCTCTCTCTAACCCTAGCCCTCAACAAAACCCTAACCCTAGGTCCAATCCTAATCCTAACCGTCTCTCTAACCCTAGCCCTCAACATAATCCTAACACTAGGTCCAATCGAACCCTAACCGTCTCTCTAACCCTAGCCCTCAACATAACCATAACCCTAGGTCGAATCCTCACCCTAACCGTCTCCCTAACCCTAGCCCTCAACCTAACCCTAACCCTAGGTCCAATCCTAACCCTAACCGTCTCTCTAACCCTAGCCCTCAACATAACCCTAACCCAAGGTCCAATCCGAACCCTAACCGTCTCTCTAACCCTAGCCCTCAACATAACCCTAACCCTAGGTCCAATCCTCACCCTAGCGTCTCTCTAACCCTAGCCCTCAACATAACCTTAACCCTAGGTCCAATACTCACCCTAACCGTCTATCTAACCCTAGCCCTCAACATAACCCGAACCCTAGGTCCAATCCTAACCCTAACCGTCTCTCTAACCCTAGCCCTCAACATAAACCTAACCCTAGGTCCAATCCTAACCCTAACCCTCTCTCTAACCCTAGCCCTCAACATAACCCTAACCCTAGGTCCATTTCTAACCCTAACCGTCTCTCTAACCCTAGCCCTCAACATAACCCAAACCCTAGGTCCAATCCTAACCCTAACCGTCTCTCTAACCCTAGCCCTCAACATAACCCTAACCCTAGGTCCAATCCTAACTCTAACTGTCTCTCTAACCCTAGCCCTCAACATAACCCTAACCCTAGGTCCAATCCTAACCCTAACTGTCTCTCTAACCCTAGTCCTCAACATAACTCTAACCCCAGGTCCAATCCGAACCCTAACCGTCTCTCTAACCCTAGCCCTCAACATAACCCTAACCCTAGGTCCAATCCTCACCCTAACCGCCTCTCTAACCCTAGCCCTCAACATAACCCTAACTCTAGGTCCAATCCTAACCCTACCTTCTCTCTATCCCTAGCCCTCAACATAACCATAACCCTAGGTCCAATCCTCACCCTAACCGTCTCCCTAACCCTAGCCCTCAACCTAACCCTAACCCTAGGTCCAATCCTAACCCTAACCGTCTCTCTAACCCTAGCCCTCAACATAACCCTAACCCTAGGTCCAATCCTAACCCTAACCGTCTCTCTAACCCTAGCCCTCAACATAACCCTAACCCTAGGTCCAATCCTAACCCTAACCGTCTCTCTAAACCTAGCCCTCAACTTAACCCTAACCCTAGGTCCAATCAGAACACTAACCGTCTCTCTAACCCTAGCCCTCAACATAACCCTAACCCTAGGTCCAATCCTCACCCTAACCGTCTCTCTAACCCTAGCCCTCAACATAACCCTAACCCTAGGTCCAATCCTAACCCTAACGGTCTCTCTAAACCTAGCCCTCAACATAACCCTAACCCTAGGTCCAATCAGAACCCTAACGGTCTCTCTAACCCTAGCCCTCAACATAACCCTAACCTTAGGTCCAATCCTCACCCTAACCGTCTCTCTAACCCTAGCCCTCAACATAACCCTAACCCTAGGTCCAATCCTCACTCTAACCGTCTCTCTAACCCTAACCCTCAACATAACCCAAACCCTAGGTCCAATCCTAACCCTAACCGTCTCTCTAACCCTAGCCCTCAACATAACCCTAACCCTAGGTCCAATCCTAACCCTAACCCTCTCTCTAACCCTAGCCCTCAACATAACCCTAACCCTAGGTCCAATCCTAATCCTAACCGTCTCTCTAACCCTAGCCCTCAACATAACCCAAACCCTAGGTCCAATCCTAACCGTAACCGTCTCTCTAACCCTAGCCCTCAACATAACCCTAACCCTAGGTCCAATCCTAACCCTAACCGTCTCTCTAACCCTAGCCCTCAACATAACCCTAACCCTAGGTCCAATCCTAACCCTAACCGTCTCTCTAAACCTAGCCCTCAACATAACCCTAACCCTAGATCCAATCAGAACCCTAACCGTCTCTCTAACCCTAGCCCTCAACATAACCCTAACCCTAGGTCCAATCCTCACCCTAACCGTCTCTCTAACCCTAGCCTTCAACATAACCCTAACCCTAGGTCCAATCCTAACCCTGACGGTCTCTCTAACCCTAGCTCTCAACATAACCCTAACCCTAGGCCCAATCCTAACCCTAACCGTCTATCTATCCCTAACCCTCAACATAACCCTACCCCTAGGTCCAATCCTCACCCTAACCATCTCCCTAACCCTAGCCCTCAACCTAACCCTAACCCTAGGTCCAATCCTAACCCTAACCGTCTCTCTAAACCTAGCCCTCAACATAACCCTAACCCTAGGTCCAATCAGAACCCTAACGGTCTCTCTAACCCTAGCCCTCAACATAACCCTAACCTTAGGTCCAATCCTCACCCTAACCGTCTCTCTAACCCTAGCCCTCAACATAACCCTAACCCTAGGTCCAATCCTCACTCTAACCGTCTCTCTAACCCTAACCCTCAACATAATCCAAACCCTAGGTCCAATCCTAACCCTAACCGTCTCTCTAACCCTAGCCCTCAACATAACCCTAACCCTAGGTCCAATCCTAACCCTAACCCTCTCTCTAACCCTAGCCCTCAACATAACCCTAACCCTAGGTCCAATCCTAATCCTAACCGTCTCTCTAACCCTAGCCCTCAACATAACCCAAACCCTAGGTCCAATCCTAACCCTAACCGTCTCTCTAACCCTAGCCCTCAACATAACCCTAACCCTAGGTCCAATCCTAACCCTAACTGTCTCTCTAACCCTAGCCCTCAACATAACCCTAACCCTAGGTCCAATCCTAACCCTAACTGTCTCTCTAACCCTAGCCCTCAACATAACCCTAACCCTAGGTCCAATCCGAACCGTAACCGCCTCTCTAACCCTAGCCCTCAACATAACCCTAACCCTAGGTCCAATCCTAACCCTAACCTTCTCTCTATCACTAGCCCTCAACATAACCATAACCCTAGGTCCAATCCTCAGCCTAACCGTCTCCCTAACCCTAGCCCTCAACCTAACCCTAACCCTAGGTCCAATCCTAACCCTAACCGTCTCTCTAACCCTAGCCCTCAACATAACCCTAACCCTAGGTCCGATCCTAACCCTAACCGTCTCTCTAACCCTAGCCCTCAACATAACCCTAACCCTAGGTGCAATCCTAACCCTAACCGTCTCTCTAAACCTAGCCCTCAACATAACCCTAACCCTAGGTCCAATCAGAACCCTAACGGTCTTTCTAACCCTAGCCCTCAACATAACCCTAACCTTAGGTCCAATCCTCACCCTAACCGTCTCTCTAACCCTAGCCCTCAACATAACCCTAACCCTAGGTCCAATCCTCACTCTAACCGTCTCTCTAACCCTAACCCTCAACATAACCCAAACCCTAGGTCCAATCCTAACCCTAACCCTCTCTCTAACCCTAGCCCTCAACATAACCCTAACCCTAGGTACAATCCTAATCCTAACCGTCTCTCTAACCCTAGCCCTCAACATAATCCTAACACTAGGTCCAATCGAACCCTAACCGTCTCTCTAACCCTATCCCTCAACATAACCCGAACCCTAGGTCCAATCCTAACCCTAACCGTCTCTCTAACCCTAGCCCTCAACATAACCCTAACCCTAGGTCCAATCCTAACCCTAACCCTCTCTCTAACCCTAGCCCTCAACATAACCCTAACCCTAGGTCCAATCCTAATCCTAACCGTCTCTCTAACCCTAGCCCTCAACATAACCCAAACCCTAGGTCCAATCCTAACCCTAACCGTCTCTCTAACCCTAGCTCTCAACATAACCCTAACCCTAGGTCCAATCCTAACCCTAACTGTCTCTCTAACCCTAGCCCTCAACATAACCCTAACCCTAGGTCCAATCCTAACCCTAACTGTCTCTCTAACCCTAGCCCTCAACATAACTCTAACCCCAGGTCCAATCCGAACCCTAACCGTCTCTCTAACCGTAGCCCTCAACATAACCCTAACCCTAGGTCCAATCCGAACCGTAACCGTCTCTCTAACCCTAGCCCTCAACATAACCCTAACCCTAGGTCCAATCCTAACCCTGACGGTCTCTCTAACCCTAGCTCTCAACATAACCCTAACCCTAGGCCCAATCATAACCCTAACCGTCTCTCTATCGCTAACCCTCAACATAACCCTAACCCTAGGTCCAATCCTCACCCTAACCATCTCCCTAACCCTAGCCCTCAACCTAACCCTAACCCTAGGTCCAATCCTAACCCTAACCGTCTCTCTAACCCTAGCCCTCAACATAACCCTAACCCTAGGTCCAATCCTCACCCTAACCGCCTCTCTAACCCTAGCTCTCAACATAACCCTAACCCTAGGTCCAATCCTAACCCTAACCTTCTCTCTATCCCTGGCCCTCAACATAACCATAACCCTAGGTCCAATCCTCACCCTAACCGTCTCCCTAACCCTAGCCCTCAACCTAACCCTAACCCTAGGTCCAATCCTAACCCTAACCCTCTCTCTAACCCTAGCCCTCAACATAACCCTAACCCTAGGTCCAATCAGAACAATAACCATCTCCCTAACCCTAGCCCTCAACCTAACCCTAACCCTAGGTCCAATCCTAACCCTAACCGTCTCTCTAACCCTAGCCCTCAACATAACCCTAACCCAAGGTCCAATCCGAACCCTAACCGTCTCTCTAACCCTATCCCTCAACATAACCCTAACCCTAGGTCCAATCCTCACCCTAGCGTCTCTCTAACCCTAGCCCTCAACATAACCTTAACCCTAGGTCCAATACTCACCCTAACCGTCTATCTAACCCTAGCACTCAACATAACCCGAACCCTAGGTCCAATCCTAACCCTAACCGTCTCTCTAACCCTAGCCCTCAACATAACCCTAACCCTAGGTCCAATCCTAACCCTAACCCTCTCTCTAACCCTAGCCCTCAACATAACCCTAACCCTAGGTCCATTTCTAACCCTAACCGTCTCTCTAACCCTAGCCCTCAACATAACCCAAACCCTAGGTCCAATCCTAACCCTAACCGTCTCTCTAACCCTAGCCCTCAACATAACCCTAACCCTAGGTCCAATCCTAACTCTAACTGTCTCTCTAACCCTAGCCCTCAACATAACCCTAACCCTAGGTCCAATCCTAACCCTAACTGTCTCTCTAACCCTAGTCCTCAACATAACTCTAACCCCAGGTCCAATCCGAACCCTAACCGTCTCTCTAACCCTAGCCCTCAACATAACCCTAACCCTAGGTCCAGTCCTCACCCTAACCGCCTCTCTAACCCTAGCCCTCAACATAACCCTAACTCTAGGTCCAATCCTAACCCTACCTTCTCTCTATCCCTAGCCCTCAACATAACCATAACCCTAGGTCCAATCCTCACCCTAACCGTCTCCCTAACCCTAGCCCTCAACCTAACCCTAACCCTAGGTCCAATCCTAACCCTAACCGTCTCTCTAACCCTAGCTCTCAACATAACCCTAACCCTAGGCCCAATCCTAACCCTAACCGTCTCTCTATCCCTAACCCTCAACATAACCCTACCCCTAGGTCCAATCCTCACCCTAACCATCTCCCTAACCCTAGCCCTCAACCTAACCCTAACCCTAGGTCCAATCCTAACCCTAACCGTCTCTCTAACCCTAGCCCTCAACATAACCCGAACCCTAGGTCCAATCCTAACCCTAACCGTCTCTCTAACCCTAGCCCTCAACATAACCCTAACCCTAGGTCCAATCCGAACCCTAACCGTCTCTCTAACCCTAGCCCTCAACATAACCCTAACCCTAGGTCCAATCCTCACCCTAACCGCCTCTCTAACCCTAGCCCTCAACATAACCCTAACCCTAGGTCCAATCCTAACCCTTACATTCTCTCTATCCCTAGCCCTCAACATAACCATAACCCTAGGTATAATCCTCACCCTAACCGTCTCCCTAACCCTAGCCCTCAACCTAACCCTAACCCTAGGTCCATTCCTAACCCTAACCGTCTCTCTAACCCTAGCCCTCAACATAACCCTAACCCTAGGTCCAATCCTAACCCTAACCGTCTCTCTAACCCTAGCCCTCAACATAACCCTAACCCTAGGTCCAATCCTAACCCTAACCGTCTCTCTAAACCTAGCCCTCAACATAACCCTAACCCTAGGTCCAATCAGAACCCTAACGGTCTCTCTAACCCTAGCCCTCAACATAACCCTAACCTTAGGTCCAATCCTCACCCTAACCGTCTCTCTAACCCTAGCCCTCAACATAACCCTAACCCTAGGTCCAATCAGAACCCTAACGGTCTCTCTAACCCTAGCCCTCAACATAACCCTAACCTTAGGTCCAATCCTCACCCTAACCGTCTCTCTAACCCTAGCCCTCAACATAACCCTAACCTTAGGTCCAATCCTCACCCTAACCGTCTCTCTAACCCTAGCCCTCAACATAACCCTAACCCTAGGTCCAATCCTAACCCTAACCCTCTCTCTAACCCTAGCCCTCAACATAACCCTAACCCTAGGTCCAATCCTAATCCTAACCGTCTCTCTAACCCTAGCCCTCAACATAACCCAAACCCTAGGTCCAATCCTAACCCTAACCGTCTCTCTAACCCTAGCCCTCAACATAACCATAACCCTAGGTCCAATCCTAACCCTAACTGTCTCTCTAACCCTAGCCCTCAACATAACCCTAACCCTAGGTCCAATCCTAACCCTATCTGTCTCTCTAACCCTAGCCCTCAACATAACCCTAACCCTAGGTCCAATCCGAACCGTAACCGCCTCTCTAACCCTAGCCCTCAACATAACCCTAACCCTAGGTCCAATCCTAACCCTAACCTTCTCTCTATCCCTAGCCCTCAACATAACCATAACCCTAGGTCCAATCCTCAGCCTAACCGTCTCCCTAACCCTAGCCCTCAACCTATACCCTAACCCTAGGTCCAATCCTAACCCTAACCGTCTCTCTAACCCTAGCCCTCAACATAACCCTAACCCTAGGTCCGATCCTAACCCTAACCGTCTCTCTAACCCTAGCCCTCAACATAACCCTAACCCTAGGTGCAATCCTAACCCTAACCGTCTCTCTAAACCTAGCCCTCAACATAACCCTAACCCTAGGTCCAATCAGAACCCTAACGGTCTTTCTAACCCTAGCCCTCAACATAACCCTAACCTTAGGTCCAATCCTCACCCTAACCGTCTCTCTAACCCTAGCCCTCAACATAACCCTAACCCTAGGTCCAATCCTCACTCTAACCGTCTCTCTAACCCTAACCCTCAACATAACCCAAACCCTAGGTCCAATCCTAACCCTAACCCTCTCTCTAACCCTAGCCCTCAACATAACCCTAACCCTAGGTCCAATCCTAACCCTAACCGTCTCTCTAACCCTAGCCCTCAACATAACCCTAACCCTAGGTCCATTCCTAACGCTAACCGTCTCTCTAACCCTAGCCCTCAACATAACCCGAACCCTAGGTCCAATCCTAACCCTAACCGTCTCTCTAACCCTAGCCCTCAACATAACCCTAACCCTAGGTCCAATCCTAACCCTAACCCTCTCTCTAACCCTAGCCCTCAACATAACCCTAACCCTAGGTCCAATCCTAATCCTAACCGTCTCTCTAACCCTAGCCCTCAACATAACCCAAACCCTAGGTCCAATCCTAACCCTAACCGTCTCTCTAACCCTAGCTCTCAACATAACCCTAACCCTAGGTCCAATCCTAACCCTAACTGTCTCTCTAACCCTAGCCCTCAACATAACTCTAACCCCAGGTCCAATCCGAACCCTAACCGTCTCTCTAACCGTAGCCCTCAACATAACCCTAACCCTAGGTCCAATCCGAACCGTAACCGCCTCTCTAACCCTAGCCCTCAACATAACCCTAACCCTAGGTCCAATCCTAACCCTAACCTTCTCTCTATCCCTAGCCCTCAACATAACCATAACCCTAGGTCCAATCCTCACCCTAACCGTCTCCCTAACCCTAGCCCTCAACCTAACCCTAACCCTAGGTCCAATCCTAACCCTAACCGTCTCTCTAACCCTAGCCCTCAACATAACCCTAACCCTAGGTCCAATCCTAACCCTAACCGTCTCTCTAACCCTAGCCCTCAACATAACCCTAACCCTAGGTGCAATCCTAACCCTAACCGTCTCTCTAAACCTAGCCCTCAACATAACCCTAACCCTAGGTCCAATCAGAACCCTAACGGTCTTTCTAACCCTAGCCCTCAACATAACCCTAACCTTAGGTCCAATCCTCACCCTAACCGTCTCTCTAACCCTAGCCCTCAACATAACCCTAACCCTAGGTCCAATCCTCACTCTAACCGTCTCTCTAACCCTAACCCTCAACATAACCCAAACCATAGGTCCAATCCTAACCCTAACCCTCTCTCTAACCCTAGCCCTCAACAAAACCCTAACCCTAGGTCCAATCCTAATCCTAACCGTCTCTCTAACCCTAGCCCTCAACATAATCCTAACACTAGGTCCAATCGAACCCTAACCGTCTCTCTAACCCTAGCCCTCAACATAACCATAACCCTAGGTCGAATCCTCACCCTAACCGTCTCCCTAACCCTAGCCCTCAACCTAACCCTAACCCTAGGTCCAATCCTAACCCTAACCGTCTCTCTAGCCCTAGCCCTCAACATAACCCTAACCCTAGGTCCAATCAGAACCCTAACCATCTCCCTAACCCTAGCCCTCAACCTAACCCTAACCCTAGGTCCAATCCTAACCCTAACCGTCTCTCTAACCCTAGCCCTCAACATAACCCTAACCCAAGGTCCAATCCGAACCCTAACCGTCTCTCTAACCCTAGCCCTCAACATAACCCTAACCCTAGGTCCAATCCTCACCCTAGCGTCTCTCTAACCCTAGCCCTCAACATAACCTTAACCCTAGGTCCAATACTCACCCTAACCGTCTATCTAACCCTAGCCCTCAACATAACCCGAACCCTAGGTCCAATCCTAACCCTAACCGTCTCTCTAACCCTAGCCCTCAACATAAACCTAACCCTAGGTCCAATCCTAACCCTAACCCTCTCTCTAACCCTAGCCCTCAACATAACCCTAACCCTAGGTCCATTTCTAACCCTAACCGTCTCTCTAACCCTAGCCCTCAACATAACCCAAACCCTAGGTCCAATCCTAACCCTAACCGTCTCTCTAACCCTAGCCCTCAACATAACCCTAACCCTAGGTCCAATCCTAACTCTAACTGTCTCTCTAACCCTAGCCCTCAACATAACCCTAACCCTAGGTCCAATCCTAACCCTAACTGTCTCTCTAACCCTAGTCCTCAACATAACTCTAACCCCAGGTCCAATCCGAACCCTAACCGTCTCTCTAACCCTAGCCCTCAACATAACCCTAACCCTAGGTCCAATCCTCACCCTAACCGCCTCTCTAACCCTAGCCCTCAACATAACCCTAACTCTAGGTCCAATCCTAACCCTACCTTCTCTCTATCCCTAGCCCTCAACATAACCATAACCCTAGGTCCAATCCTCACCCTAACCGTCTCCCTAACCCTAGCCCTCAACCTAACCCTAACCCTAGGTCCAATCCTAACCCTAACCGTCTCTCTAACCCTAGCCCTCAACATAACCCTAACCCTAGGTCCAATCCTAACCCTAACCGTCTCTCTAACCCTAGCCCTCAACATAACCCTAACCCTAGGTCCAATCCTAACCCTAACCGTCTCTCTAAACCTAGCCCTCAACTTAACCCTAACCCTAGGTCCAATCAGAACACTAACCGTCTCTCTAACCCTAGCCCTCAACATAACCCTAACCCTAGGTCCAATCCTCACCCTAACCGTCTCTCTAACCCTAGCCCTCAACATAACCCTAACCCTAGGTCCAATCCTAACCCTGACGGTCTCTCTAAACCTAGCCCTCAACATAACCCTAACCCTAGGTCCAATCAGAACCCTAACGGTCTCTCTAACCCTAGCCCTCAACATAACCCTAACCTTAGGTCCAATCCTCACCCTAACCGTCTCTCTAACCCTAGCCCTCAACATAACCCTAACCCTAGGTCCAATCCTCACTCTAACCGTCTCTCTAACCCTAACCCTCAACATAACCCAAACCCTAGGTCCAATCCTAACCCTAACCGTCTCTCTAACCCTAGCCCTCAACATAACCCTAACCCTAGGTCCAATCCTAACCCTAACCCTCTCTCTAACCCTAGCCCTCAACATAACCCTAACCCTAGGTCCAATCCTAATCCTAACCGTCTCTCTAACCCTAGCCCTCAACATAACCCAAACCCTAGGTCCAATCCTAACCCTAACCGTCTCTCTAACCCTAGCCCTCAACATAACCCTAACCCTAGGTCCAATCCTAACCCTAACCGTCTCTCTAACCCTAGCCCTCAACATAACCCTAACCCTAGGTCCAATCCTAACCCTAACCGTCTCTCTAAACCTAGCCCTCAACATAACCCTAACCCTAGGTCCAATCAGAACCCTAACCGTCTCTCTAACCCTAGCCCTCAACATAACCCTAACCCTAGGTCCAATCCTCACCCTAACCGTCTCTCTAACCCTAGCCTTCAACATAACCCTAACCCTAGGTCCAATCCTAACCCTGACGGTCTCTCTAACCCTAGCTCTCAACATAACCCTAACCCTAGGCCCAATCCTAACCCTAACCGTCTATCTATCCCTAACCCTCAACATAACCCTACCCCTAGGTCCAATCCTCACCCTAACCATCTCCCTAACCCTAGCCCTCAACCTAACCCTAACCCTAGGTCCAATCCTAACCCTAACCGTCTCTCTAACCCTAGCCCTCAACATAACCCTAACCCTAGGTCCAATCCTAACCCTAACCGTCTCTCTAACCCTAGCCCTCAACATAACCCTAACCCTAGGTCCAATCCTAACCCTAACCGTCACTCTAAACCTAGCCCTCAACATAACCCTAAACCTAGGTCCAATCAGAACCCTAACGGTCTCTCTAACCCTAGCCCTCAACATAACCCTAACCTTAGGTCCAATCCTCACCCTAACCGTCTCTCTAACCCTAGCCCTCAACATAACCCTAACCCTAGGTCCAATCCTCACTCTAACCGTCTCTCTAACCCTAACCCTCAACATAACCCAAACCCTAGGTCCAATCCTAACCCTAACCGTCTCTCTAACCCTAGCCCAAAACATAACCCTAACCCTAGGTCCAATCCTAACCCTAACCCTCTCTCTAACCCTAGCCCTCAACATAACCCTAACCCTAGGTCCAATCCTAATCCTAACCGTCTCTCTAACCCTAGCCCTCAACATAACCCAAACCCTAGGTCCAATCCGAACCCTAACCGTCTCTCTAACCCTAGCCCTCAACATAACCCTAACCCTAGGTCCAATCCTAACCCTAACTGTCTCTCTAACCCTAGCCCTCAACATAACCCTAACCCTAGGTCCAATCCTAACCCTAACTGTCTCTCTAACCCTAGCCCTCAACATAACTCTAACCCCAGGTCCAATCCGAACCCTAACCGTCTCTCTAACCCTAGCCCTCAACATAACCCTAACCCTAGGTCCAATCCGAACCGTAACCGCCTCTCTAACCCTAGCCCTCAACATAACCCTAACCCTAGGTCCAATCCTAACCCTAACCTTCTCTCTATCCCTAGCCCTCAACATAACCATAACCCTAGGTCCAATCCTCACCCTAACCGTCTCCCTAACCCTAGCCCTCAACCTAACCCTAACCCTAGGTCCAATCCTAACCCTAACCGTCTCTCTAACCCTAGCCCTCAACATAACCCTAACCCTAGGTCCAATCCGAACCCTAACCGTCTCTCTAACCCTAGCCCTCAACTTAACCCTAACCCTAGGTGCAATCCTAACCCTAACCGTCTCTCTAAACCTAGCCCTCAACATAACCCTAACCCTAGGTCCAATCAGAACCCTAACGGTCTTTCTAACCCTAGCCCTCAACATAACCCTAACCTTAGGTCCAATCCTCACCCTAACCGTCTCTCTAACCCTAGCCCTCAACATAACCCTAACCCTAGGTCCAATCCTCACTCTAACCGTCTCTCTAACCCTAACCCTCAACATAACCCTAACCCTAGGTCCAATCCTAACCCTAACCGTCTCTCTAACACTAGCCCTCAGCATACCCCTAACCCTAGGTCCAGTTCTAACCCTAACCGTCTCTCTAACACTAGCCCTGAACCTAACCCTAACCTTAGGTCCAATCCTAACCCTAACCGTCTCTCTGACCCTAGCCCTCAGCATAACCCTAACCCTAGGTCCAATCCTAACCCTGTCTGTCTAACCCTAGCCCTCAACAAAACCCTAACCCTAGGTCCAATCCTAACCCTAACCGTCTCTCTAACCCTTGCCCTCAACATAACCCTAACCCTAGGTCCAATCCTCACCCTAACCGTCTCTCTAACCCTAGCCCTCAACATAACACTAACCCTAGGTCCAATCCTCACCCTAACCGTCTCTCTAACCCTAGCCCTCAACATAACCCTAAACCTAGGTCCAATCCTAACCTTAACCGTCTCTCTAACCCTAGCCCTCAACCTAACACTGACCCTAGATCCAATCCTAACCCTAACCGTCTCTCTAACCCTAGCCCTCAACATAACCCGAACCCTAGGTCCAATCCTAACCCTAACCGTCTCTCTATCCCTAGCCCTCCACATAACCCGAATCGTAGGTCCAATCCTAACCCTAACCGTCTCTCTAACCCTAGCCCTCAACATAACCGTAACCCTAGGTCCAATCCTAACGCTAACCGTCTCTCTAAACCTAGCCCTCAACATAACCCTAACCCTAGGTCCAATCCTAACGCTAACCGTCTCTCTAACCCTAGCCCTCAACATAACCCTAACCCTAGGTCCAATCCTAACCCTAACCGTCTCTCTAACCCTAGCCCTCAACATAACCTTAATCCTAGGTCCAATCCTAATCCTAACCGTCTCTCTAACCCTAGCCCTCAAAATAACCCTAACTCTAGGTCCAATCTTAACCTTAACCGTCTCTCTAACCCTAGCCCTCACCATAACACTAACCCTAGGTCCAATCCTAACCCTAACCGTCTCTCTAACCCTAGCCCTCAACCTAACCCTAACCCTACGTCCAAACCTAACCCTTAGCATCTCTCTAACCCTAGCCCTCAACATAACCCTATCCCTGGGTCCAATCCTCACCCTAACCGTCTCTCTAACCCTACCCCTCAACATAACCCTAACCCTAGGTCCAATCCTCACCCTAACCGTCTCTCTGACCCTAGCCCTCAACATAACCCTAACCCTAGGTCCAATCCTCACCCTGACCGTCTCTCTAACCCTAGCCCTCTACATAACCATAACCCTAGATCCAATCCTAACCCTAACCGTCTCTCTAACCGTAGCCCTCAACATAACCCTAACCCTAGGTCCAATCCTAACCCTAACCGTCTCTCTAACCCTAGCCCTCAACATAACCCTAACCCTAGGTCCAATCCTCACCCTAACCGACTCTCTAACCCTAGCCCTCCACATAACCCTAACCCTAGGTCCAATCCTAACCCTAACCGTCTCTCTAACCCTAGCCCTCAACATAATCCTAACCCTAGTTCCAATCCTAACCCTAACAATCTCTCTAAACCTAGCCCTCAACCTAACGCTAACCCTAGGTCCAATCCTAACCCTAACCGTCTCTCTAACCCTAGCCCTCAACATAACCTTAACCCTAGGTCCAATCCTAACCCTAACCCTCTCTCTAACCCTACCACTCAACATAACCCGAACCCTAGGTCCAATCCTAACCCTAACCGTCTCTCTAACCCTAGCCCTCAACATAACCAGAACCTTAGGTCCAATCCTAACCCTAAGCGTCTCTCTATCCCTAGCCGTCAACATAACCCTAACCCTAGGTCCAATCCTAACACTAACCGTCTCTCTAACCCTAGCCCTCAACATAACCCTAACCCTAGGTCCAATCCTGACCCTAACCGACTCTCTAACCCTAGCCCTCAACATAACCCTAACCCTAGGTCTAATCCTAACCCTAACCGTCTCTCTAACCCTAGCCCTCAACATAACCTTAATCCTAGGTCCAATCCTAACCCTAACCGTCTCTCTAACCCTAGCCCTCAAAATAACCCTAACCCTAGGTCTAATCTTAACCCTAACCGTCTCTCTAACCCTAGCCCTCACCATAACACTAACCCTAGGTCCAATCCTCACCCTAACCGTCTCTCTAAACATAGCCCTCAACATAACCCTAACACTAGGTCCAATCCTAACCCTAACCCTCTCTCTAACCCTAGCCCTCAACATAACCCTAAACCTAGGTACAATCCTAACCCTAACCGTGTCTCTAACCCTAGCCCTCAACATAACTCTAACCCTAGGTCCAATCCTAACCCTAACCGTCTCTCTAACCCTAGCACTCAACTTAACCCTAACCCTAGGTCCAATCCTAACCCTAACCGTCTCTCTAACCCTAGCCCTCAACATAACCCTAACCCTAGGTCCAATCCTAACCCTGACGGTCTCTCTAACCCTAGCTCTCAACATAACCCTAACCCTAGGTCCAATCAGAACCCTAACCATCTCCCTAACCCTAGCCCTCAACATAACCCTAACCCTAGGTCCAATCCTAACCCTAACCGTCTCTCTATCACTAACCCTCAACATAACCCTAACCCTAGGTCCAATCAGAACCCTAACCATCTCCCTAACCCTAGCCCTCAACCTAACCCTAACCCTAGGTCCAATCCTAACCCTAACCGTCTCTCTAACCCTAGCCCTCAACATAACCCTAACCCAAGGTCCAATCCGAACCCTAACCGTCTCTCTAACCCTAGCCCTCAACATAACCCTAACCCTAGGTCCAATCCTCACCCTAGCGTCTCTCTAACCCTAGCCCCCAACATAACCTTAACCCTAGGTCCAATACTCACCCTAACCGTCTCTCTAACCCTAGCCCTCAACATAACCCGAACCCTAGGTCCAATCCTAACCCTAACCGTCTCTCTAACCCTAGCCCTCAACATAACCCTAACCCTAGGTCCAATCCTAACCCTAACCCTCTCTCTAACCCTAGCCCTCAACATAACCCTAACCCTAGGTCCATTTCTAACCCTAACCGTCTCTCTAACCCTAGCCCTCAACATAACCCAAACCCTAGGTCCAATCCTAACCCTAACCGTCTCTCTAACCCTAGCCCTCAACATAACCCTAACCCTAATTCCAATCCTCACCCTAACCGCCTCTCTAACCCTAGCCCTCAACATAACCCTAAACCTAGGTCCAATCCTAACCCTAACCTTCTCTCTATCCCTAGCCCTCAACATAACCATAACCCTAAGTCCAATCCTCACCCTAACCGTCTCCCTAACCCTAGCCCTCAACCTAACCCTAACCCTAGGTCCAATCCTAACCCTAACCGTCTCTCTAACCCTACCCCTCAACATAACCCTAACCCTAGGTCCAATCCTAACCCTAACCGTCTCTCTAACCCTAGCCCTCAACATAACCCTAACCCTAGGTCCAAACCTAACCCTAACCGTCTCTCTAAACCTAGCCCTCAACATAACCCTAACCCTAGGTCCAATCAGAACCCTAACCGTCTCTCTAACCCTAGCCCTCAACATAACCCTAACCCTAGGTCCAAACCTAACCCTAACCGTCTCTCTAACTCTAGCCCTCAACATAACCCTAACCCTAGGTCCAATCCTCACCCTAACCGTCTCTCTAACCCTAGCCCTCAACATAACCCTAACCCTAGGTCCAATCCTAACCCTGACGGTCTCTCTAACCCTAGCTCTCAACATAACCCTAACCCTAGGCCCAATCCTAACCCTAACCGTCTCTCTATCCCTAACCCTCAACATAACCCTAACCCTAGGTCCAATCCTCACCCTAACCATCTCCCTAACCCTAGCCCTCCACCTATCCCTAACCCTAGGTCCAATCCTAACCCTAACCGTCTCTCTAACCCTAGCCCTGAACATAACCCTAACCCTAGGTCCAATCCTCACCCTAACCGCCTCTCTAACCCTAGCTCTCAACATAACCCTAACCCTAGGTCCAATCCTAACCCTAACCTTCTCTCTATCCCTGGCCCTCAACATAACCATAACCCTAGGTCCAATCCTCACCCTAACCGTCTCCCTAACCCTAGCCCTCAACCTAACCCTAACCCTAGGTCCAATCCTAACCCTAACCGTCTCTCTAACCCTAGCCCTCAACATAACCCTAACCCTAGGTCCAATCAGAACCCTAACCATCTCCCTAACCCTAGCCCTCAACCTAACCCTAACCCTAGGTCCAATCCTAACCCTAACCGTCTCTCTAACCCTAGCCCTCAACATAACCCTAAACCAAGGTCCAATCCGAACCCTAACCGTCTCTCTAACCCTAGCCCTCAACATAACCCTAACCCTAGGTCCAATCCTCACCCTAGCGTCTCTCTAACCCTAGCCCTCAACATAACCTTAACCCTAGGTCCAATACTCACCCTAACCGTCTATCTAACCCTAGCCCTCAACATAACCCGAACCCTAGGTCCAATCCTAACCCTAACCGTCTCTCTAACCCTAGCCCTCAACATAACCCTAACCCTAGGTCCAATCCTAACCCTAACCCTCTCTCTAACCCTAGCCCTCAACATAACCCTAACCCTAGGTCCATTTCTAACCCTAACCGTCTCTCTAACCCTAGCCCTCAACATAACCCAAACCCTAGGTCCAATCCTAACCCTAACCGTCTCTCTAACCCTAGCCCTCAACATAACCCTAACCCTAGGTCTAATCCTAACCCTAACCGTCTCTCTAACCCTAGCCCTCAACATAACCTTAATCCTAGGTCCAATCCTAACCCTAACCGTCTCTCTAGCCCTAGCCCTCAAAATAACCCTAACCCTAGGTCCAATCTTAACCCTAACCGTCTCTCTAACCCTAGCCCTCACCATAACACTAACCCTAGGTCCAATCCTCACCCTAACCGTCTCTCTAAACATAGCCCTCAACATAACCCTAACACTAGGTCCAATCCTAACCCTAACCCTCTCTCTAACCCTAGCCCTCAACATAACCCTAAATCTAGGTCCAATCCTAACCCTAACCGTGTCTCTAACCCTAGCCCTCAACATAACTCTAACCCTAGGTCCAATCCTAACCCTAACCGTCTCTCTAACCCTAGCACTCAACTTAACCCTAACCCTAGGTCCAATCCTAACCCTAACCGTCTCTCTAACCCTAGCCCTCAACATAACCCTAACCCTAGGTCCAATCCTAACCCTGACGGTCTCTCTAACCCTAGCTCTCAACATAACCCTAACCCTAGGCCCAATCCTAACCCTAACCGTCTCTCTATCACTAACCCTCAACATAACCCTAACCCTAGGTCCAATCAGAACCCTAACCATCTCCCTAACCCTAGCCCTCAACCTAACCCTAACCCTAGGTCCAATCCTCACCCTAACCGTCTCCCTAACCCTAGCCCTCAACCTAACCCTAACCCTAGGTCCAATCCTAACCCTAACCGTCTCTCTAACCCTAGCCCTCAACATAACCCTAACCCTAGGTCCAATCAGAACCCTAACCATCTCCCTAACCCTAGCCCTCAACCTAAACCTAACCCTAGGTCCAATCCTAACCCTAACCCTCTCTCTAAACCTAGCCCTCAACATAACCCTAACCCAAGGTCCAATCCGAACCCTAACCGTCTCTCTAACCCTAGCCCTCAACATAACCCTAACCCTAGGTCCAATCCTCACCCTAGCGTCTCTCTAACCCTAGCCCTCAACATAACCTTAACCCTAGGTCCAATACTCACCCTAACCGTCTATCTAACCCTAGCCCTCAACATAACCCGAACCCTAGGTCCAATCCTAACCCTAACCGTCTCTCTAACCCTAGCCCTCAACATAACCCTAACCCTAGGTCCAATCCTAACCCTAACCCTCTCTCTAACCCTAGCCCTCAACATAACCCTAACCCTAGGTCCATTTCTAACCCTAACCGTCTCTCTAACCCTAGCCCTCAACATAACCCAAACCCTAGGTCCAATCCTAACCCTAACCGTCTCTCTAACCCTAGCCCTCAACATAACCCTAACCCTAGGTCCAATCCTAACTCTAACTGTCTCTCTAACCCTAGCCCTCAACATAACCCTAACCCTAGGTCCAATCCTAACCCTAACTGTCTCTCTAACCCTAGTCCTCAACATAACTCTAACCCCAGGTCCAATCCGAACCCTAACCGTCTCTCTAACCCTAGCCCTCAACATAACCCTAACCCTAGGTCCAATCCTCACCCTAACCGCCTCTCTAACCCTAGCCCTCAACATAACCCTAACTCTAGGTCCAATCCTCACCCTAACCGCCTCTCTAACCCTAGCCCTCAACATAACCCTAACTCTAGGTCCAATCCTCACCCTAACAGTCTCCCTAACCCTAGCCCTCAACCTAACCCTAACCCTAGGTCCAATCCTAACCCTAACCGTCTCTCTAACCCTAGCCCTCAACATAACCCTAACCCTAGGTCCAATCAGAACCCTAACCATCTCCCTAACCCTAGCCCTCAACCTAACCCTAACCCTAGGTCCAATCCTAACCCTAACCCTCTCTCTAACCCTAGCCCTCAACATAACCCTAACCCAAGGTCCAATCCGAACCCTAACCGTCTCTCTAACCCTAGCCCTCAACATAACCCTAACCCTAGGTCCAATCCTCACCCTAGCGTCTCTCTAACCCTAGCCCTCAACATAACCTTAACCCTAGGTCCAATACTCACCCTAACCGTCTATCTAAACCTAGCCCTCAACATAACCCGAACCCTAGGTCCAATCCTAACCCTAACCGTCTCTCTAACCCTAGCCCTCAACATAACCCTAACCCTAGGTCCAATCCTAACCCTAACCCTCTCTCTAACCCTAGCCCTCAACATAACCCTAACCCTAGGTCCATTTCTAACCCTAACCGTCTCTCTAACCCTAGCCCTCAACATAATCCAAACCCTAGGTCCAATCCTAACCCTATCCGTCTCTCTAACCCTAGCCCTCAACATAACCCTAACCCTAGGTCCAATCCTAACTCTAACTGTCTCTCTAACCCTAGCCCTCAACATAACCCTAACCCTAGGTCCAATCCTAACCCTAACTGTCTCTCTAACCCTAGTCCTCAACATAACTCTAACCCCAGGTCCAATCCGAACCCTAACCGTCTCTCTAACCCTAGCCCTCAACATAACCCTAACCCTAGGTCCAATCCTCACCCTAACCGCCTCTCTAACCCTAGCCCTCAACATAACCCTAACCCTAGGTCCAATCCTCACGCTAACCGCCTCTCTAACCCTAGCCCTCAACATAACCCTAACTCTAGGTCCAATCCTAACCCTACCTTCTCTCTATCCCTAGCCCGCAACATAACCATAACCCTAGGTCCAATCCTCACCCTAACCGTCTCCCTAACCCTAGCCCTCAACCTAACCCTAACCCTAGGTCCAATCCTAACCCTAACCGTCTCTCTAACCCTAGCCCTCAACATAACCCTAACCCTAGGTCCAATCCTAACCCTAACCGTCTCTCTAACCCTAGCCCTCAACATAACCCTAACCCTAGGTCCAATCCTAACCCTAACCGTCTCTCTAAACCTAGCCCTCAACATAACCCTAACCCTAGGTCCAATCAGAACCCTAACCGTCTCTCTAACCCTAGCCCTCAACATAACCCTAACCCTAGGTCCAATCATAACCCTAACCGTCTCTCTAACCCTAGCCCTCAACATAACCCTAACCCTAGGTCCAATCCTAACCCTGACGGTCTCTCTAACCCTAGCTCTCAACATAACCCTAACCCTAGGCCCAATCCTAACCCTAACCGTCTCTCTATCCCTAACCCTCAACATAACCCTACCCCTAGGTCCAATCCTCACCCTAACCATCTCCCTAACCCTAGCCCTCAACCTAACCCTAACCCTAGGTCCAATCCTAACCCTAACCGTCTCTCTAACGCTAGCCCTCAACATAACCCTAACCCAAGGTCCAATCCGAACCCTAACCGTCTCTCTAACCCTAGCCCTCAACATAACCCTAACCCTAGGTCCAATCCTCACCCTAGCGTCTCTCTAACCCTAGCCCTAAACATAACCTTAACCCTAGGTCCAATACTCACCCTAACCGTCTCTCTAACCCTAGCCCTCAACATAACCCGAACCCTAGGTCCAATCCTAACCCTAACCGTCTCTCTAACCCTAGCCCTCAACATAACCCTAACCCTAGGTCCAATCCTAACCCTAACCGTCTCTCTAACCCTAGCCCTCAACATAACCCGAACCTTAGGTCCAATCCTAACCCTAAGCGTCTCTCTATCCCTAGCCGTCAACATAACCCTAACCCTAGGTCCAATCCTAACACTAACCGTCTCTCTAACCCTAGCCCTCAACATAACCCTAACACTAGGTCCAATCCTAACCCTAACCCTCTCTCTAACCCTAGCCCTCAACATAACCCTAAACCTAGGTCCAATCCTAACCCTAACCGTCTCTCTAACCCTAGCCCTCAACATAACCCTAACCCTAGGTCCAATCCTAACCCTAACCCTCTCTCTAACCCTAGCCCTCAACATAACCCTAACCCAAGGTCCAATCCGAACCCTAACCGTCTCTCTAACCCTAGCCCTCAACATAACCCTAACCCTAGGTCCAATCCTCACCCTAGCGTCTCTCTAACCCTAGCCCTCAACATAACCTTAACCCTAGGTCCAATACTCACCCTAACCGTCTATCTAACCCTAGCCCTCAACATAACCCGAACCCTAGGTCCAATCCTAACCCTAACCGTCTCTCTAACCCTAGCCCTCAACATAACCCGAACCCTAGGTCCAATCCTAACCCTAACTGTCTCTCTAACCCTAGTCCTCAACATAACTCTAACCCCAGGTCCAATCCGAACCCTAACCGTCTCTCTAACCCTAGCCCTCAACATAACCCTAACCCTAGGTCCAATCCTCACCCTAACCGCCTCTCTAACCCTAGCCCTCAACATAACCCTAACTCTAGGTCCAATCCTCACCCTAACCGCCTCTCTAACCCTAGCCCTCAACATAACCCTAACTCTAGGTCCAATCCTCACCCTAACAGTCTCCCTAACCCTAGCCCTCAACCTAACCCTAACCCTAGGTCCAATCCTAACCCTAACCGTCTCTCTAACCCTAGCCCTCAACATAACCCTAACCCTAGGTCCAATCAGAACCCTAACCATCTCCCTAACCCTAGCCCTCAACCTAACCCTAACCCTAGGTCCAATCCTAACCCTAACCCTCTCTCTAACCCTAGCCCTCAACATAACCCTAACCCAAGGTCCAATCCGAACCCTAACCGTCTCTCTAACCCTAGCCCTCAACATAACCCTAACCCTAGGTCCAATCCTCACCCTAGCGTCTCTCTAACCCTAGCCCTCAACATAACCTTAACCCTAGGTCCAATACTCACCCTAACCGTCTATCTAAACCTAGCCCTCAACATAACCCGAACCCTAGGTCCAATCCTAACCCTAACCGTCTCTCTAACCCTAGCCCTCAACATAACCCTAACCCTAGGTCCAATCCTAACCCTAACCCTCTCTCTAACCCTAGCCCTCAACATAACCCTAACCCTAGGTCCATTTCTAACCCTAACCGTCTCTCTAACCCTAGCCCTCAACATAATCCAAACCCTAGGTCCAATCCTAACCCTATCCGTCTCTCTAACCCTAGCCCTCAACATAACCCTAACCCTAGGTCCAATCCTAACTCTAACTGTCTCTCTAACCCTAGCCCTCAACATAACCCTAACCCTAGGTCCAATCCTAACCCTAACTGTCTCTCTAACCCTAGTCCTCAACATAACTCTAACCCCAGGTCCAATCCGAACCCTAACCGTCTCTCTAACCCTAGCCCTCAACATAACCCTAACCCTAGGTCCAATCCTCACCCTAACCGCCTCTCTAACCCTAGCCCTCAACATAACCCTAACCCTAGGTCCAATCCTCACGCTAACCGCCTCTCTAACCCTAGCCCTCAACATAACCCTAACTCTAGGTCCAATCCTAACCCTACCTTCTCTCTATCCCTAGCCCGCAACATAACCATAACCCTAGGTCCAATCCTCACCCTAACCGTCTCCCTAACCCTAGCCCTCAACCTAACCCTAACCCTAGGTCCAATCCTAACCCTAACCGTCTCTCTAACCCTAGCCCTCAACATAACCCTAACCCTAGGTCCAATCCTAACCCTAACCGTCTCTCTAACCCTAGCCCTCAACATAACCCTAACCCTAGGTCCAATCCTAACCCTAACCGTCTCTCTAAACCTAGCCCTCAACATAACCCTAACCCTAGGTCCAATCAGAACCCTAACCGTCTCTCTAACCCTAGCCCTCAACATAACCCTAACCCTAGGTCCAATCATAACCCTAACCGTCTCTCTAACCCTAGCCCTCAACATAACCCTAACCCTAGGTCCAATCCTAACCCTGACGGTCTCTCTAACCCTAGCTCTCAACATAACCCTAACCCTAGGCCCAATCCTAACCCTAACCGTCTCTCTATCCCTAACCCTCAACATAACCCTACCCCTAGGTCCAATCCTCACCCTAACCATCTCCCTAACCCTAGCCCTCAACCTAACCCTAACCCTAGGTCCAATCCTAACCCTAACCGTCTCTCTAACGCTAGCCCTCAACATAACCCTAACCCAAGGTCCAATCCGAACCCTAACCGTCTCTCTAACCCTAGCCCTCAACATAACCCTAACCCTAGGTCCAATCCTCACCCTAGCGTCTCTCTAACCCTAGCCCTAAACATAACCTTAACCCTAGGTCCAATACTCACCCTAACCGTCTCTCTAACCCTAGCCCTCAACATAACCCGAACCCTAGGTCCAATCCTAACCCTAACCGTCTCTCTAACCCTAGCCCTCAACATAACCCTAACCCTAGGTCCAATCCTAACCCTAACCGTCTCTCTAACCCTAGCCCTCAACATAACCCGAACCTTAGGTCCAATCCTAACCCTAAGCGTCTCTCTATCCCTAGCCGTCAACATAACCCTAACCCTAGGTCCAATCCTAACACTAACCGTCTCTCTAACCCTAGCCCTCAACATAACCCTAACACTAGGTCCAATCCTAACCCTAACCCTCTCTCTAACCCTAGCCCTCAACATAACCCTAAACCTAGGTCCAATCCTAACCCTAACCGTCTCTCTAACCCTAGCCCTCAACATAACCCTAACCCTAGGTCCAATCCTAACCCTAACCCTCTCTCTAACCCTAGCCCTCAACATAACCCTAACCCAAGGTCCAATCCGAACCCTAACCGTCTCTCTAACCCTAGCCCTCAACATAACCCTAACCCTAGGTCCAATCCTCACCCTAGCGTCTCTCTAACCCTAGCCCTCAACATAACCTTAACCCTAGGTCCAATACTCACCCTAACCGTCTATCTAACCCTAGCCCTCAACATAACCCGAACCCTAGGTCCAATCCTAACCCTAACCGTCTCTCTAACCCTAGCCCTCAACATAACCCTAACCCTAGGTCCAATCCTAACCCTAACCCTCTCTCTAACCCTAGCCCTCAACATAACCCTAACCCTAGGTCCATTTCTAACCCTAACCGTCTCTCTAACCCTAGCCCTCAACATAACCCAAACCCTAGGTCCAATCCTAACCCTAACCGTCTCTCTAACCCTAGCCCTCAACATAACCCTAACCCTAGGTCCAATCCTAACTCTAACTGTCTCTCTAACCCTAGCCCTCAACATAACCCTAACCCTAGGTCCAATCCTAACCCTAACTGTCTCTCTAACCCTAGTCCTCAACATAACTCTAACCCCAGGTCCAATCCGAACCCTAACCGTCTCTCTAACCCTAGCCCTCAACATAACCCTAACCCTAGGTCCAATCCTCACCCTAACCGCCTCTCTAACCCTAGCCCTCAACATAACCCTAACTCTAGGTCCAATCCTCACCCTAACCGCCTCTCTAACCCTAGCCCTCAACATAACCCTAACTCTAGGTCCAATCCTCACCCTAACCGTCTCCCTAACCCTAGCCCTCAACCTAACCCTAACCCTAGGTCCAATCCTAACCCTAACCGTCTCTCTAACCCTAGCCCTCAACATAACCCTAACCCTAGGTCCAATCAGAACCCTAACCATCTCCCTAACCCTAGCCCTCAACCTAACCCTAACCCTAGGTCCAATCCTAACCCTAACCCTCTCTCTAACCCTAGCCCTCAACATAACCCTAACCCAAGGTCCAATCCGAACCCTAACCGTCTCTCTAACCCTAGCCCTCAACATAACCCTAACCCTAGGTCCAATCCTCACCCTAGCGTCTCTCTATCCCTAGCCCTCAACATAACCTTAACCCTAGGTCCAATACTCACCCTAACCGTCTATCTAACCCTAGCCCTCAACATAACCCGAACCCTAGGTCCAATCCTAACCCTAACCGTCTCTCTAACCCTAGCCCTCAACATAACCCTAACCCTAGGTCCAATCCTAACCCTAACCCTCTCTCTAACCCTAGCCCTCAACATAACCCTAACCCTAGGTCCATTTCTAACCCTAACCGTCTCTCTAACCCTAGCCCTCAACATAACCCAAACCCTAGGTCCAATCCTAACCCTAACCGTCTCTCTAACCCTAGCCCTCAACATAACCCTAACCCTAGGTCCAATCCTAACTCTAACTGTCTCTCTAACCCTAGCCCTCAACATAACCCTAACCCTAGGTCCAATCCTAACCCTAACTGTCTCTCTAACCCTAGTCCTCAACATAACTCTAACCCCAGGTCCAATCCGAACCCTAACCGTCTCTCTAACCCTAGCCCTCAACATAACCCTAACCCTAGGTCCAATCCTCACCCTAACCGCCTCTCTAACCCTAGCCCTCAACATAACCCTAACTCTAGGTCCAATCCTCACCCTAACCGCCTCTCTAACCCTAGCCCTCAACATAACCCTAACTCTAGGTCCAATCCTCACCCTAACCGTCTCCCTAACCCTAGCCCTCAACCTAACGCTAACCCTAGGTCCAATCCTAACCCTAACCGTCTCTCTAACCCTAGCCCTCAACATAACCCTAACCCTAGGTCCAATCAGAACCCTAACCATCTCCCTAACCCTAGCCCTCAACCTAACCCTAACCCTAGGTCCAATCCTAACCCTAACCCTCTCTCTAACCCTAGCCCTCAACATAACCCTAACCCAAGGTCCAATCCGAACCCTAACCGTCTCTCTAACCCTAGCCCTCAACATAACCCTAACCCTAGGTCCAATCCTCACCCTAGCGTCTCTCTAACCCTAGCCCTCAACATAACCTTAACCCTAGGTCCAATACTCACCCTAACCGTCTATCTAACCCTAGCCCTCAACATAACCCGAACCCTAGGTCCAATCCTAACCCTAACCGTCTCTCTAACCCTAGCCCTCAACATAACCCTAACCCTAGGTCCAATCCTAACCCTAACCCTCTCTCTAACCCTAGCCCTCAACATAACCCTAACCCTAGGTCCATTTCTAACCCTAACCGTCTCTCTAACCCTAGCCCTCAACATAACCCAAACCCTAGGTCCAATCCTAACCCTAACCGTCTCTCTAACCCTAGCCCTCAACATAACCCTAACCCTAGGTCCAATCCTAACTCTAACTGTCTCTCTAACCCTAGCCCTCAACATAACCCTAACCCTAGGTCCAATCCTAACCCTAACTGTCTCTCTAACCCTAGTCCTCAACATAACTCTAACCCCAGGTCCAATCCGAACCCTAACCGTCTCTCTAACCCTAGCCCTCAACATAACCCTAACCCTAGGTCCAATCCTCACCCTAACCGCCTCTCTAACCCTAGCCCTCAACATAACCCTAACCCTAGGTCCAATCCTCACCCTAACCGCCTCTCTAACCCTAGCCCTCAACATAACCCTAACTCTAGGTCCAATCCTAACCCTACCTTCTCTCTATCCCTAGCCCTCAACATAACCATAACCCTAGGTCCAATCCTCACCCTAACCGTCTCCCTAACCCTAGCCCTCAACCTAACCCTAACCCTAGGTCCAATCCTAACCCTAACCGTCTCTCTAACCCTAGCCCTCAACATAACCCTAACCCTAGGTCCAATCCTAACCCTAACCGTCTCTCTAACCCTAGCCCTCAACATAACCCTAACCCTAGGTCCAATCCTAACCCTAACCGTCTCTCTAAACCTAGCCCTCAACATAACCCTAACCCTAGGTCCAATCAGAACCCTAACCGTCTCTCTAACCCTAGCCCTCAACATAACCCTAACCCTAGGTCCAATCCTCACCCTAACCGTCTCTCTAACCCTAGCCCTCAACATAACCCTAACCCTAGGTCCAATCCTAACCCTGACGGTCTCTCTAACCCTAGCTCTCAACATAACCCTAACCCTAGGCCCAATCCTAACCCTAACCGTCTCTCTATCCCTAACCCTCAACATAACCCTACCCCTAGGTCCAATCCTCACCCTAACCATCTCCCTAACCCTAGCCCTCAACCTAACCCTAACCCTAGGTCCAATCCTAACCCTAACCGTCTCTCTAACGCTAGCCCTCAACATAACCCTAACCCAAGGTCCAATCCGAACCCTAACCGTCTCTCTAACCCTAGCCCTCAACATAACCCTAACCCTAGGTCCAATCCTCACCCTAGCGTCTCTCTAACCCTAGCCCTAAACATAACCTTAACCCTAGGTCCAATACTCACCCTAACCGTCTCTCTAACCCTAGCCCTCAACATAACCCGAACCCTAGGTCCAATCCTAACCCTAACCGTCTCTCTAACCCTAGCCCTCAACATAACCCTAACCCTAGGTCCAATCCTAACCCTAACCGTCTCTCTAACCCTAGCCCTCAACATAACCCGAACCTTAGGTCCAATCCTAACCCTAAGCGTCTCTCTATCCCTAGCCGTCAACATAACCCTAACCCTAGGTCCAATCCTAACACTAACCGTCTCTCTAACCCTAGCCCTCAACATAACCCTAACACTAGGTCCAATCCTAACCCTAACCCTCTCTCTAACCCTAGCCCTCAACATAACCCTAAACCTAGGTCCAATCCTAACCCTAACCGTCTCTCTAACCCTAGCCCTCAACATAACCCTAACCCTAGGTCCAATCAGAACCCTAACCATCTCCCTAACCCTAGCCCTCAACCTAACCCTAACCCTAGGTCCAATCCTAACCCTAACCGTCTCTCTAACCCTAGCCCTCAACATAACCCTAACCCAAGGTCCAATCCGAACCCTAACCGTCTCTCTAACCCTAGCCCTCAACATAACCCTAACCCTAGGTCCAATCCTCACCCTAGCGTCTCTCTAACCCTAGCCCTCAACATAACCTTAACCCTAGGTCCAATACTCACCCTAACCGTCTATCTAACCCTAGCCCTCAACATAACCCGAACCCTAGGTCCAATCCTAACCCTAACCGTCTCTCTAACCCTAGCCCTCAACATAACCCTAACCCTAGGTACAATCCTAACCCTAACCCTCTCTCTAACCCTAGCCCTCAACATAACCCTAACCCTAGGTCCATTTCTAACCCTAACCGTTTCTCTAACCCTAGCCCTCAACATAACCCAAACCCTAGGTCCAATCCTAACCCTAACCGTCTCTCTAACCCTAGCCCTCAACATAACCCTAACCCTTGGTCCAATCCTAACCCTAACCGTCTCTCTAAACCTAGCCCTCAACATAACCCTAACCCTAGGTCCAATCAGAACCCTAACCGTCTCTCTAACCCTAGCCCTCAACATAACCCTAACCCTAGGTCCAATCCTCACCCTAACCGTCTCTCTAACCCTAGCCCTCAACATAACCCTAACCCTAGGTCCAATCCTAACCCTGACGGTCTCTCTAACCCTAGCTCTCAACATAACCCTAACCCTAGGCCCAATCCTAACCCTAACCGTCTCTCTATCCCTAACCCTCAACATAACCCTACCCCTAGGTCCAATCCTCACCCTAACCATCTCCCTAACCCTAGCCCTCAACCTAACGCTAACCCTAGGTCCAATCCTAACCCTAACCGTCTCTCTAACCCTAGCCCTCAACATAACCCTAACCCAAGGTCCAATCCGAACCCTAACCGTCTCTCTAACCCTAGCCCTCAACATAACCCTAACCCTAGGTCCAATCCTCACCCTAGCGTCTCTCTAACCCTAGCCCTAAACATAACCTTAACCCTAGGTCCAATACTCACCCTAACCGTCTCTCTAACCCTAGCCCTCAACATAACCCGAACCCTAGGTCCAATCCTAACCCTAACCGTCTCTCTAACCCTAGCCCTCAACATAACCCTAACCCTAGGTCCAATCCTAACCCTAACCGTCTCTCTAACCCTAGCCCTCAACATAACCCGAACCTTAGGTCCAATCCTAACCCTAAGCGTCTCTCTATCCCTAGCCGTCAACATAACCCTAACCCTAGGTCCAATCCTAACACTAACCGTCTCTCTAACCCTAGCCCTCAACATAACCCTAACCCTAGGTCCAATCCTAACCCTAACCGACTCTCTAACCCTAGCCCTCAACCTAACCCTAACCCTAGGTCCAATCCTAACCCTAACCGTCTCTCTAACCCTAGCCCTCAACATAACCCTAACCCTAGGTCCAATCCTCACCCTAACCGCCTCTCTAACCCTAGCTCTCAACATAACCCTAACCCTAGGTCCAATCCTAACCCTAACCTTCTCTCTATCCCTGGCCCTCAACATAACCATAACCCTAGGTCCAATCCTCACCCTAACCGTCTCCCTAACCCTAGCCCTCAACCTAACCCTAACCCTAGGTCCAATCCTAACCCTAACCGTCTCTCTAACCCTAGCCCTCAACATAACCCTAACCCTAGGTCCAATCAGAACCCTAACCATCTCCCTAACCCTAGCCCTCAACCTAACCCTAACCCTAGGTCCAATCCTAACCCTAACCGTCTCTCTAACCCTAGCCCTCAACATAACCCTAATCCAAGGTCCAATCCGAACCCTAACCGTCTCTCTAACCCTAGCCCTCAACATAACCCTAACCCTAGGTCCAATCCTCACCCTAGCGTCTCTCTAACCCTAGCCCTCAACATAACCTTAACCCTAGGTCCAATACTCACCCTAACCGTCTATCTAACCCTAGCCCTCAACATAACCCGAACCCTAGGTCCAATCCTAACCCTAACCGTCTCTCTAACCCTAGCCCTCAACATAACCCTAACCCTAGGTCCAATCCTAACCCTAACCCTCTCTCTAACCCTAGCCCTCAACATAACCCTAACCCTAGGTCCATTTCTAACCCTAACCGTCTCTCTAACCCTAGCCCTCAACATAACCCAAACCCTAGGTCCAATCCTAACCCTAACCGTCTCTCTAACCCTAGCCCTCAACATAACCCTAACCCTAGGTCCAATCCTAACTCTAACTGTCTCTCTAACCCTAGCCCTCAACATAACCCTAACCCTAGGTCCAATCCTAACCCTAACTGTCTCTCTAACCCTAGTCCTCAACATAACTCTAACCCCAGGTCCAATCCGAACCCTAACCGTCTCTCTAACCCTAGCCCGCAACATAACCCTAACCCTAGGTCCAATCCTCACCCTAACCGCCTCTCTAACCCTAGCCCTCAACATAACCCTAACTCTAGGTCCAATCCTAACCCTACCTTCTCTCTATTTCTAGCCCTCAACATAACCATAACCCTAGGTCCAATCCTCACCCTAACCGTCTCCCTAAACCTAGCCCTCAACCTAACCCTAACCCTAGGTCCAATCCTAACCCTAACCGTCTCTCTAACCCTAGCCCTCAACATAACCCTAACCCTAGGTCCAATCCTAACCCTAACCGTCTCTCTAAACCTAGCCCTCAACATAACCCTAACCCTAGGTCCAATCAGAACCCTATCCGTCTCTCTAACCCTAGCCCTCAACATAACCCTAACCCTAGGTCCAATCCTCACCCTAACCGTCTCTCTAAACCTAGCCCTCAACATAACCCTAACCCTAGGTCCAATCCTAACCCTGACGGTCTCTCTAACCCTAGCTCTCAACATAACCCTAACCCTAGGCCCAATCCTAACCCTAACCGTCTCTCTATCCCTAACCCTCAACATAACCCTACCCCTAGGTCCAATCCTCACCCTAACCATCTCCCTAACCCTAGCCCTCAACCTAACCCTAACCCTAGGTCCAATCCTAACCCTAACCGTCTCTCTAACCCTAGCCCTCAACATAACCCTAACCCAAGGTCCAATCCGAACCCTAACCGTCTCTCTAACCCTAGCCCTCAACATAACCCTAACCCTAGGTCCAATCCTCACCCACCGTCTCTCTAACCCTAGCCCTAAACATAACCTTAACCCTAGGTCCAATACTCACCCTAAGCGTCTCTCTAACCCTAGCCCTCAACATAACCCGAACCCTAGGTCCAATTCTAACCCTAACCCTCTCTCTAACCCTAGCCCTCAACATAACCCTAACCCTAGGTCCATTTCTAACCCTAACCGTCTCTCTAACCCTAGCCCTCAACATAACCCAAACCCTAGGTCCAATCCTAACCCTAACCGTCTCTCTAACCCTAGCCCTCAACCTAACCCTAACCCTAGGTCCAATCCTAACCCTAACTGTCTCTCTAACGCTAGCCCTCAACATAACCCTAACCCTAGGTCCAATCCTAACCCTAACTGTCTCTCTAACCCTAGCCCTCAACATAACTCTAACCCCAGGTCCAATACGAACCCTAACCGTCTCTCTAACCCTAGCCCTCAACATAACCCTAACCCTAGGTCCAATCCTCACCCTAACCGCCTCTCTAACCCTAGCCCTCAACATAACCCTAACCCTAGGTCCAATCCTAACCCTAACATTCTCTCTATCCCTAGCCCTCAACATAACCATAACCCTAGGTCCAATCCTCACCCTAACCGTCTCCCTAACCCTAGCCCTCAACCTAACCCTAACCCTAGGTCCATTCCTAACCCTAACCGTCTCTCTAACCCTAGCCCTCAACATAACCCTAACCCTAGGTCCAATCCTAACCCTAACCGTCTCTCTAACCCTAGCCCTCAACATAACCCTAACCCTAGGTCCAATCCTAACCCTAACCGTCTCTCTAAACCTAGCCCTCAACATAACCCTAACCCTAGGTCCAATCAGAACCCTAACGGTCTCTCTAACCCTAGCCCTCAACATAACCCTAACCTTAGGTCCAATCCTCACCCTAACCGTCTCTCTAACCCTAGCCCTCAACATAACCCTAACCCTATGTCCAATCCTCACTCTAACCGTCTCTCTAACCCTAACCCTCAACATAACCCAAACCCTAGGTCCAATCCTAACCCTAACCGTCTCTCTAACCCTAGCCCTCAACATAACCCTAACCCTAGGTCCAATCCTAACCCTAACCCTCTCTCTAACCCTAGCCCTCAACATAACCCTAACCCTAGGTCCAATCCTAACCCTAACCGTCTCTCTAACCCTAGCCCTCAACATAACCCTAACCCTAGGCCAATCCTAACCCTAACCGTCTCTCTAAACCTAGCCCTCAACATAACCCTAACCCTAGGTCCAATCAGAACCCTAACCGTCTCTCTAACCCTAGCCCTCAACATAACCCTAACCCTAGGTCCAATCCTCACCCTAACCGTCTCTCTAACCCTAGCCCTCAACATAACCCTAACCCTAGGTCCAATCCTAACCCTGACGGTCTCTCTAACCCTAGCTCTCAACATAACCCTAACCCTAGGCCCAATCCTAACCCTAACCGTCTCTCTATCCCTAACCCTCAACATAACCATACCCCTAGGTCCAATCCTCACCCTAACCATCTCCCTAACCCTAGCCCTCAACCTAACCCTAACCCTAGGTCCAATCCTAACCCTAACCGTCTCTCTAACCCTAGCCCTCAACATAACCCTAACCCAAGGTCCAATCCGAACCCTAACCGTCTCTCTAACCCTAGCCCTCAACATAACCCTTACCCTAGGTCCAATCCTCACCCTAGCGTCTCTCTAACCCTAGCCCTAAACATAACCTTAACCCTAGGTCCAATACTCACCCTAACCGTCTCTCTAACCCTAGCCCTCAACATAACCCGAACCCTAGGTCCATTTCTAACCCTAACCGTCTCTCTAACCCTATCCCTCAACATAACCCAAACCCTAGGTCCAATCCTAACCCTAACCGTCTCTCTAACCCTAGCCCTCAACATAACCCTAACCCTAGGTCCAATCCTAACCCTAACTGTCTCTCTATCCCTAGCCCTCAACATAACCATAACCCTAGGTCCAATCCTCACCCTAACCGTCTCCCTAACCCTAGCCCTCAACCTAACCCTAACCCTAGGTCCATTCCTAACCCTAACCGTCTCTCTAACCCTAGCCCTCAACATAACCCTAACCCTAGGTCCAATCCTAACCCTAACCGTCTCTCTAACCCTAGCCCTCAACATAACCCTAACCCTAGGTCCAATCCTAACCCTAACCGTCTCTCTAAACCTAGCCCTCAACATAACCCTAACCCTAGGTCCAATCAGAACCCTAACGGTCTCTCTAACCCTAGCCCTCAACATAACCCTAACCTTAGGTCCAATCCTCACCCTAACCGTCTCTCTAACCCTAGCCCTCAACATAACCCTAACCCTAGGTCCAATCCTCACTCTAACCGTCTCTCTAACCCTAACCCTCAACATAACCCAAACCCTAGGTCCAATCCTAACCCTAACCGTCTCTCTAACCCTAGCCCTCAACATAACCCTAACCCTAGGTCAAATCCTAACCCTAACCCTCTCTCTAACCCTAGCCCTCAACATAACCCAAACCCTAGGTCCAATCCTAACCCTAATCGTCTCTCTAACCCTAGCCCTCAACATAACCCTAACCCTAGGTCCAATCCTAACCCTAACTGTCTCTCTAACCCTAGCCCTCAACATAACCCTAACCCTAGGTCCAATCCTAACCCTAACTGTCTCTCTAACCCTAGCCCTCAACATAACTCTAACCCCAGGTCCAATCCGAACCCTAACCGTCTCTCTAACCCTAGCCCTCAACATAACCCTAACCCTAGGTCCAACCCGAACCGTAACCGCCTCTCTAACCCTAGCCCTCAACATAACCCTAACCCTAGGTCCAATCCTAACCCTAACCTTCTCTCTATCCCTAGCCCTCAACATAACCATAACCCTAGGTCCAATCCTCACCCTAACCATCTCCCTAACCCTAGCCCTCAACCTAACGCTAACCCTAGGTCCAATCCTACCCCTAACCGTCTCTCTAACCCTAGCCCTCAACATAACCCTAACCCTAGGTCCAATCCTAACCCTAACCGTCTCTCTAACCCTAGCCCTCAACATAACCCTAACCCTAGGTGCAATCCTAACCCTAACCGTCTCTCTAAACCTAGCCCTCAACATAACCCTAACCCTAGGTCCAATCAGAACCCTAACGGTCTTTCTAACCCTAGCCCTCAACATAACCCTAACCTTAGGTCCAATCCTCACCCTAACCGTCTCTCTAACCCTAGCCCTCAACATAACCCTAACCCTAGGTCCAATCCTAACCCTAACCGTCTCTCTAAACCTAGCCCTCAACATAACCCTAACCCTAGGTCCAATCAGAACCCTAACCGTCTCTCTAACCCTAGCCCTCAACATAACCCTAACCCTAGGTCCAATCCTCACCCTAACCGTCTCTCTAACCCTAGCCCTCAACATAACCCTAACCCTAGGTCCAATCCTAACCCTGACGGTCTCTCTAACCCTAGCTCTCAACATAACCCTAACCCTAGGCCCAATCCTAACCCTAACCGTCTCTCTATCCCTAACCCTCAACATAACCCTAACCCTAGGTCCAATCCTCACCCTAACCATCTCCCTAACCCTAGCCCTCAACCTAACCCTAACCCTAGGTCCAATCCTAACCCTAACCGTCTCTCTAACCCTAGCCCTCAACATAACCCTAACCCTAGGTCCAATCCTCACCCTAACCGCCTCTCTAACCCTAGCTCTCAACATAACCCTAACCCTAGGTCCAATCCTAACCCTAACCTTCTCTCTATCCCTGGCCCTCAACATAACCATAACCCTAGGTCCAATCCTCACCCTAACCGTCTCCCTAACCCTAGCCCTCAACCTAACCCTAACCCTAGGTCCAATCCTAACCCTAACCGTCTCCCTAACCCTAGCCCTCAACCTAACCCTAACCCTAGGTCCAATCCTAACCCTAACGGTCTCTCTAACCCTAGCCCTCAACATAACCCTAACCCGAGGTATAATTCTCACGCTAACCGTCTCTCTAAGCCTAGCCCTCAACATAACCCTAACCGTAGGTCCAATCCTGACCCTATCCGTCCATCTAACTCTAGCCCTCAACATAACTCTAACCCTAGGACCTATCCTAACCCTAACCGTCTCTCAAACCGTAGCCCTCAACATAACCCTAACCCTAGGTCCAATCCTAACCCTAACCGTCGCTCTAACCCTAGCCCTCAACATAACTCTAACCCTAGGTCCAATCCTAACCCTAACCGACACTCTAACCCTAGCCCTCAACATAACCTTAACCCTAGTTCCAATCCTCGCCCTACCCGTCTGTCTAACCCTTGCCCTCAATATAACCCTAACCCTAGGTCCAATCCTCACCCTAACCGTCTCTCTAACCCTAGCCCTCAACATAACCCTAACCCTAGGTCCAATCCTAACCCTAACCGTATCTCTAACCCTAGCCCTCAACATAACCCTATCCCTAGGTCCAATCCTCACCCTAACCGTCTCTCTAACCCTAGCCCTCAACAAAACCCTAACCCTAGGTCCAATCCTCACCCTAACCGTCTCTCTAACCCTAGCCCTCAACATAACCCTAACCCTAGGTCCAATCCTCACCCTAACCGACTCTCTAACCCTAGCCCACAACATAACCCTAACCCTAGGTCCAATCCTAACACTAACCGTCTCTCTAAACCTAGCGCTCAACAAAACCCTAACCCTAGGTCCAATCCTAACCCTAACCGTCGATCTAACCCTAGCCCTCAACATAACCCTAACCCTAGGTCCAATCCTAACCCTAACCGTCTCTCTAACCCTAGCCCTCAACATAACCCTAACCCTAGGTCCAATCCTAACCCTATCCGTCTCTCTAACTCTAGCCCTCAACATAACCCTAACCCTAGGACCAATCGTAACCCAAACCGTCTCTCTAACCCTAGCCCTCAACATAACCCTAACCCTAGGTCCAATCGTAACCCTAACCGTCTCTCTAACCCTAGCCCTCAACATAACCCTAACCCTAGGTCCAATCCTAACCCTAACCGTCTCTCTAACCCTAGCCCTCAACATAACCCTAACCCTAGGACCAATCCTAACCCTATCCGTCTCTCTAACTCTAGCCCTCAACATAACCCTAACCCTAGGACCAATCCTAACCCTAACTATCTCTCTAACCCTAGCCCTCAACATAAGCCTAACCCTAGGTCCAATCTTAACCTTAACCGTCTTTCTAAACCTAGCCCTCAACATAACCCTAACCCTAGGTCCAATCCTCACCCTAACCGTCTCTCTAACCCTAGCCCTCAACATAACCCTAACCCTAGGTCCAATCCTAACCCTAACCGTCTCTGTAACCCTAGCCCTCAACCTAACCCTAACCCTAGGTCCTATCCTCACCCTAACCGTCTGTCTAACCCTAGCCCTCAACATAACCCTAACCCTAGGTCCAATCCTAACACTAACCGTCTCTCTAACCCTAGCCCTCAACATAACCCTAACCCTAGGTCCAATCCTAACACTAACCGTCTCTCTAACCCTAGCCCTCAACATAACACTAACCCTAGGTCCAATCCGCACCCTAACCGTCTCTCTGACCCTAGCCCTCAACATAACCCTAACCCTAATTCCAATCCTAACGCTAACCGTCTCTCTAACCCTAGCCCTCAACATAACCTTAACCCTAGATCCAATACTAACCCTAACCGTCTCTCTAACCCTAGCCCTGAACATAACCCTAACCCGAGGTATAATTCTCACCCTAACCGTCTCTCTAACCCTAGCCCTCAACATAACCCTAACCCTAGGTCCAATCCTCACCCTAACCGACTCTCTAACCCTAGCCCACAACATAACCCTAACCCTAGGTCCAATCCTAACACTAACCGTCTCTCTAAACCTAGCCCTCAACAAAATCCTAACCCTAGGTCCAATCCTAACGCTAACCGTCGTTCTAACCCTAGCCCTCAACATAACCCTAACCCTAGGTCCAATCCTAACCCTAACCGTCTCTCTAACCCTAGCCCTCAACATAACCTTAACCCTAGGTCCAATCCTAACCCTATCCGTCTCTCTAACTCTAGCCCTCAACATAACCCTAACCCTAGGACCAATCGTAACCCAAACCGTCTCTCTAACCCTAGCCCTCAACATAACCCTAACCCTAGGTCCAATCGTAACCCTAACCGTCTCTCTAACCCTAGCCCTCAACATAACCCTAACCCTAGGTCCAATCCTAACCCTAACCGTCTCTCTAAACCTAGCCCTCAACATAACCCTAACCCTAGGACCAATCCTAACCCTAACTGTCTCTCTAACCCTAGCCCTCAACATAAGCCTAACCCTAGCTCCAATCCTAACCTTAACCGTCTTTCTAAACCTAGCCCTCAACATAACCCTAACCCTAGGTCCAATCCCAACCCTAACGGTCTCTCTAACCCTAGCCTTAAACATAACCCTAACCCTAGGTCCAATCCTCACCCTAACCGTCGCTCTAACCCTAGCCCTCAACATAACCCTAACCCTAGGTCCAATCCTAACACTAACCGTCTCTCTAACCCTAGCCCTCAACTTAACCCTAACCCTAGGTCCAATCCTCACCCTAACCGTCTCTCTGACCCTAGCCCTCAAAATAACCCTAACCCTAGGTCCAATCCTAACGCTAACCGTCTCTCTAACCCTAGCCCTCAACATAACCGTAACCCTAGGTCCAATCCTCACCCTAACCGTGTCTCTGACCCTAGCCCTCAACATAACCCTAACCCTAAGTCCAATCCTAACCTTAACCGTCTCTCTGACCCTAGCCCTCAACATAACCCTAACCCTAGGTCCAATCCTAACCCTAACCGTCTCTCTAACACTAGACCTCAACCTAACCCTAACCTTAGGTCCAATCCTAACCATAACCTTCTCTCAGACCCTAGCCCTCAGCATAACCCTACCCCTAGGTCCAATCATAACCCTTTCTGTCTAACCCTAGCCCTCAACATAACCCTAACCCTAGGACCAATCCTAACCCTAACTGTCTCTCTAACCCTAGCCCTCAACATAAGCCTAACCCTAGCTCCAATCCTAACCTTAACCGTCTTTCTAAACCTAGCCCTCAACATAACCCTAACCCTAGGTCCAATCCCAACCCTAACGGTCTCTCTAACCCTAGCACTCAACATAACCCTAACCCTAGGTCCAATCCTCACCCTAACCGTCTCTCTAACCCTAGTCCTCAACATAATCTTAACCCTAGGTCCAATCCTAACCCTAACCGTCTTTCTAAACCTAGCCCTCAACATAACCCTAACCCTAGGTCCAATCCCAACCCTAACCGTCTCTCTAACCCTAGCCTTAAACATAACCCTAACCCTAGGTCCAATCCTCACCCTAACCGTCTCTCTGACCCTAGCCCTAAACATAACCCTAACCCTAATTCCAATCCTAACGCTAACCGTCTCTCTAACGCTAGCCCTCAACATAACCCTAACCCTAGGTCCAATCCTCACCCTAACCGTCTCTCTGACCCTAGGCCTCAACATAACCCTAACCCTAATTCCAATCCTAACGCTAACCGTCTCTCTAACGCTAGCCCTCAACATAACCCTAACCCTAGGTCCAATCCTAACACTAACCGTCTCTCTAACCCTAGCCCCCAACATAACCCTAACACTAGGTCCAATCCTCACCCTAACCGTCTCTCTAACCCTTGCCCTCAACATAACCCTAACCCTAGGTCCAATCCTAACACTAACCGTCTCTCTAACCCTAGCCCCCAACATAACCCTAACACTAGGTCCAATCCTAACCCTAACCGTCTCTCTAACCCTAGCCCTCAACATAACCCTAACCCTAGGTCCAATCCTAACACTAACCGTCTCTCTAACCCTAGCCCTCAACATAACCCTAACCCTAGGTCCAACCCTATCCCTATCCGTCTCTCTAACCCTAGCCCTCAACATAGCCCTAACTCTAGGTCCAATCCTAACCCTAACCGTCTCTCTAACCCTAGCCCTCAACCTAACCCTAACCCTAGGTCCAATCCTAACCTTAACCGTCTCTCTAACCCCAGCCCTCTACCTAACCCTAACCCTAGGTCCAATCCTAACCCTAACCGTCTGTCTAACCCTAGCCCTCAACCTAACCTTAACCAGAGGTCCAATCCTAACCCTAACCGTCTGTCTTACTCTAGCCCTCAACATAACCCTAACCCTAGGTTCAATCCTAACCCTAACCGTCTCTCTGACACTAGCCATCAACATAACCCTAATCCTAGCTCCAATCCTCACCCTAACCGTCTCTCTAACCCTAGCCCTCAACATAACCCTAACCCTAGGTCCAATCCTCACCCTAACCGTCTCTCTAAACCTAGCCCTCAACATAACCCTAACCCTAGGTCCAATCCTAACCCAAAACGTCTCTCTAACCCTAGCCCTCAACATAACACTAACCCTAGGTCCAATCCTAACCCTAACCGTCTCTATAACCCTAGCCCTCAACATAACCCTAACCCTAGGTCCAATCGTAACCCTAACCGTCTCTCTAACCCTAGCCCTCAACATATCCCTAACCCTAGGTCCAATCCTCACCCTAACCGTCTCTCTAACCCTAGCCCTCAACATAACCCTAACCCTAGGTCCAATCCTCACCCTAACCGTCTCTCTAACCCTAGCCGTCAACATAACCCTAACCCTAGGTCCAATCCTAACACTAACCGTCTCTCTAACCCTAGCCCTCAACATAACCCTAACCCTAGGTCCAATCCTCACAATAACCGTCTCTCTAACCCTAGCCCTCAACATAACCCTAACCCTAGGTCCAATCCTAACACTAACCGTCTCTCTAACCCTAGCCCTCAACATAACCCTAACCCTAGGTCCAATCCTCACCCTAACCGTCTCTCTAACCCTAGCCCTCAACATAACCCTAACCCTAGGTCCAATCCTAACCCTAACCGTCTGTCTAACCCTAGCCGTCAACATAACCCTAACCCTAGGTCCAATCCTAACCCTAAGCGTCCTTAAACCCTAGCCCTCAACATAACCCTAACCCTAGGTCCAATCCTAACACTAACCGTCTCTCTAACCCTAGCCCTCAACATAACCCTAACCCTAGGTCCAATCCTAACACTAACCGTCTCTCTAACCCTAGCCCCCAACATAACCCTAACACTAGGTCCAATCCTCTCCCTAACCGTCTCTCTAACCCTTGCCCTCAACATAACCCTAACCCTAGGTCCAATCCTAACACTAACCGTCTCTCTAACCCTAGCCCTCAACATGACCCTAACCCTAGGTCCAATCCTCAGCCTAAACGTCTCTCTAACCCTAGCCGTCAACATAACCCTAACCCTAGGTCCAATCCTAACACTAACCGTCTCTCTAACCCTAGCCCTCAACATAACCCTAACCCTAGGTCCAATCCTCACCCTAAGAGTCTCTCTAACCCTAGCCCTCAACATAACCCTAACCCTAGGTCCAATCCTCACCCTAACCGTCTCTCTAACCCTAGCCCTCAACATAACCCTAACCCTAGTTCCAATTCTAACACTAACCGTGTCTCTAACCCTAGCCCTCAACATAACCCTAACTCTAGGTCCAATCCTCACCCTAACCGTCTCTCTAACCCTAGTCCTCAACATAACCCTAACCCTAGGTCCAATCCTAACACTAACCGTCTCTTTAACCCTAGCCCTCAACATAACCCTAACCCTAGGTCCAATCCTAACACTAACCGTCTCTCTAACCCTAGCCCTCAACATAACCCTAACCCTAGGTCCAATCCTAACACTAACCGTCTCTCTAACCCTAGCCCTCAACATAACCCTAACCCTAGGTCCAATCCTAACACTATCCGTCTCTCTAACCCTAGCCCTCAACATAACCCTAATCCTAGGTCCAATCCTCACCCTAACCGTCTCCCTAACCCTTGCCCTCAACATAACTCTAACCCTAGGTCCAATCCTAACACTAACCGTCTCTCTAACCCTAGACCTCAACATAACCCTAACCCTAGGTCCAACCCTCAGCCTAACCGTCTCTCTAACCCTAGTCGTCAACATAACCCTAACCCTAGGTCCAATCCTAACACTAACCGTCTCTCTAACCCTAGCCCTCAACATAACCCTAAACCTATGTCCAATCCTCACCCTAACCGTCTCTCTAACCCTAGCCCTCAACATAACCCTAACCCTAGGTCCAATCCTCACCCTAACCGTCTCTCTAACCCTAGCCCTCAACATAACCCTAACCCTAGGTCCAATCCTAACCCTAACCGTCTGTCTAACCCTAGCCCTCAACATAACCCTAACCCTAGGTCCAATCCTAACCCTAAGCGTCCTTAAACCCTAGCCCTCAACATAACCCTAACCCTAGGTCCAATCCTAACACTAACCGTCTCTCTAACCCTAGCCCTCAACATAACCCTAACCCTAGGTCCAATCCTAACACTAACCGTCTCTCTAACCCTAGCCCTCAACATAACCCTAACCCTAGGTCCAATCCTCACCCTAACCGTCTCTCTAACCCTTGCCCTCAACATAACCCTAACCCTAGGTCCAATCCTAACACTAACCGTCTCTCTAACCCTAGCCCTCAACATGACCCTAACCCTAGGTCCAATCCTCAGCCTAAACGTCTCTCTAACCCTAGCCGTCAACATAACCCTAACCCTAGGTCCAATCCTAACACTAACCGTCTCTCTAACCCTAGCCCTCAACATAACCCTAACCCTAGGTCCAATCCTCACCCTAACCGTCTCTCTAACCCTAGCCCTCAACATAACCCTAACCCTAGGTCCAATACTCACCCTAACCGTCACTCTAACCCTAGCCCTCAACATAACCCTAACCCTAGGTCCAATCCTAACCCTAACCGTCTCTCTAACCCTAGCCCTCAACATAACCCTAACCCTAGGTCCAATCCTCACCCTAAGAGTCTCTCTAACCCTAGCCCTCAACATAACCCTAACCCTAGGTCCAATCCTCACCCTAACCGTCTCTCTAACCCTAGCCCTCAACATAACGCTAACCCTAGTTCCAATTCTAACACTAACCGTGTCTCTAACCCTAGCCCTCAACATAACCCTAACTCTAGGTCCAATCCTCACCCTAACCGTCTCTCTAACCCTAGTCCTCAACATAACCCTAACCCTAGGTCCAATCCTAACCCTAACCGTCTCTTTAACCTAGCCCTCAACATAACCCTAACCCTAGGTCCAATCCTAACACTAACCGTCTCTCTAACCCTAGCCCTCAACATAACCCTAACCCTAGGTCCAATCCTAACACTAACCGTCTCTCTAACCCTAGCCCTCAACATAACCCTAACCCTAGGTCCAATCCTAACACTAACCGTCTCTCTAACCCTAGCCCTCAACATAACCCTAACCCTAGGTCCAATCCTCACCCTAACCGTCTCTCTAACCCTTGCCCTCAACATAACTCTAACCCTAGGTCCAATCCTAACACTAACCGGCTCTCTAACCCTAGACCTCAACATAACCCTAACCCTAGGTCCAACCCTCAGCCTAACCGTCTCTCTAACCCTAGCCGTCAACATAACCCTAACCCTAGGTCCAATCCTAACACTAACCGTCTCTCTAACCCTAGCCCTCAACATAACCCTAACCCTATGTCCAATCCTCACCCTAACCGTCTCTCTAACCCTAGCCCTCAACATAACCCTAACCCTAGGTCCAATCCTCACCCTAACCGTCTCTCTAACCCTAGCCCTCAACATAACCCTAACCCTAGGTCCAATCCTAACCCTAACCGTCTGTCTAACCCTAGCCGTCAACATAACCCTAACCCTAGGTCCAATCCTAACCCTAAGCGTCCTTAAACCCTAGCCCTCAACATAACCCTAACCCTAGGTCCAATCCTAACACTAACCGTCTCTCTAACCCTAGCCCTCAACATAACCCTAACCCTAGGTCCAATCCTAACACTAACCGTCTCTCTAACCCTAGCCCCCAACATAACCCTAACACTAGGTCCAATCCTCACCCTAACCGTCTCTCTAAACCTTGCCCTCAACATAACCCTAACCCTAGGTCCAATCCTAACACTAACCGTCTCTCTAACCCTAGCCCTCAACATGACCCTAACCCTAGGTCCAATCCTCAGCCTAAACGTCTCTCTAACCCTAGCCGTCAACATAACCCTAACCCTAGGTCCAATCCTAACACTAACCGTCTCTCTAACCCTAGCCCTCAACATAACCCTAACCCTAGGTCCAATCCTCACCCTAAGAGTCTCTCTAACCCTAGCCCTCAACATAACCCTAACCCTAGGTCCAATCCTCACCCTAACCGTCTCTCTAACCCTAGCCCTCAACATAACCCTAACCCTAGTTCCAATTCTAACACTAACCGTGTCTCTAACCCTAGCCCTCAACATAACCCTAACTCTAGGTCCAATCCTCTCCCTAACCGTCTCTCTAACCCTAGTCCTCAACATAACCCTAACCCTAGGTCCAATCCTAACCCTAACCGTCTCTTTAACCCTAGCCCTCAACATAACCCTAACCCTAGGTCCAATCCTAACACTAACCGTCTCTCTAACCCTAGCCCTCAACATAACCCTAACCCTAGGTCCAATCCTAACACTAACCGTCTCTCTAACCCTAGCCCTCAACATAACCCTAACCCTAGGTCCAATCCTAACACTAACTGTCTCTCTAACCCTAGCCCTCAACATAACTCTAACCCTAGGTCCAATCCTCACCCTAACCGTCTCTCTAACCCTAGCCCTCAACATAACCCTAACCCTAGGTCCAATCCTCACCCTAACCGTCTCTCTAACCCTAGCCCTCAACATAACCCTAACCCTAGGTCCAATCCTAACCCTAACCGTCTGTCTAACCCTAGCCCTCAACATAACCCTAACCCTAGGTCCTATCCTAACCCTAACCGTCCTTAAACCCTAGCCCTCAACATAACCCTAACCCTAAGTCGAATCCTAACACTAACCGTCTCTCTAACCCTCGCCCTCAACATAACCCTAACCCTAGCTCCAAACCTCACCCTAACCGTCTCTCTAACCCTAGGCCTCAACATAACCCTAACCCTAGGTCCAATCCTAACCCTAACCGTCTCTCTAATCCTAGCTCTCTACCTAACCCTAACCCTAGGTCCAATCCTAACCCTAACCGTCTGTCTAACCCTAGCCCTCAACATAACCCTAACCCTAGGTCCAATCCTAACCCTAACCGTCTCTCTAACCCTAGCCCTCAACATAACCCTAACCCTAGGTCCAATCCTCACCCTAACCGTCTCTCTAACCCTAGCCCTCAACATAACCCTAACCCTAGGTCCAATCCTAACCCTAACCGTCTCTCTAACCCTAGCCCTCAACATAACCCTAACCCTAGGTACAATCCTCACCCTAACCGTCTCTCTAACCCTAGCCCTCAACATAACCCTAACCCTAGGTCCAATCCTCACCCTAACCGTCTCTCTAACCATAGCCCTCAACATACCCCTAACCCTAGGTCCAATCCTCACCCTAACCGTCTGTCTAACCCTAGCCCTCAACATAACCCTAACCCTAGGTCCAATCCTCACCCTAAACGTCTCTCTAACCCTAGCCCTCAACATAACCCTAACCCTAGGTCCAATCCTCACCCTAACCGTCTCTCTAACCCTAGCCCTCAACATAACCCTAACCCTAGGTCCAATCCTAACACTAACAGTCTCTCTAACCCTAGCCCTCAAAATAACCCTAACCCTAGGTCCAATCCTCACCCTAACCGTCTCTCTAACCCTAGCCCTCAACATAACCCTAACCCTAGGTCCAATCCTCACCCTAACCGTCTCTCTAAACCTAGCCCTCAACATAACCCTAACCCTAGGTCCAATCCTAACCCTAACCGTCTCTCTAACCCTAGCCCTCAACATAACCCTAACCCTAGGTCCAATCCTAACACTAACCGTCTCTCTAACCCTAGCCCTCAACATAACCCTAACCCTAGGTCCAACCCTATCCCTATCCGTCTCTCTAACCCTAGCCCTCAACATAGCCCTAACTCTAGGTCCAATCCTAACCCTAACCGTCTCTCTAACCCTAGCCCTCAACCTAACCCTAACCCCAGGTCCAATCCTAACCTTAACCGTCTCTCTAACCCCAGCCCTCTACCTAACCCTAACCCTAGGTCCAATCCTAACCCTAACCGTCTGTCTAACCCTAGCCCTCAACCTAACCTTAACCAGAGGTCCAATCCTAACCCTAACCGTCTGTCTAACTCTAGCCCTCAACATAACCCTAACCCTAGGTTCAATCCTAACCCTAACCGTCTCTCTGACACTAGCCATCAACATAACCCTAATCCTAGCTCCAATCCTCACCCTAACCGTCTCTCTAACCCTAGCCCTCAACATAACCCTAACCCTAGGTCCAATCCTCACCCTAACCGTCTCTCTAAACCTAGCCCTCAACATAACCCTAACCCTAGGTCCAATCCTAACCCAAAACGTCTCTCTAACCCTAGCCCTCAACATAACACTAACCCTAGGTCCAATCCTAACCCTAACCGTCTCTATAACCCTAGCCCTCAACATAACCCTAACCCTAGGTCCAATCCTAACCCTAACCGTCTCTCTAACCCTAGCCCTCAACATATCCCTAACCCTAGGTCCAATCCTCACCCTAACCGTCTCTCTAACCCTAGCCCTCAACATAACCCTAACCCTAGGTCCAATCCTCACCCTAACCGTCTCTCTAACCCTAGCCCTCAACATAACCCTAACTCTAGGTCCAATCCTAACACTAACCGTCTCTCTAACCCTAGCCCTCAACATAACCCTAACCCTAGGTCCAATCCTCACAATAACCGTCTCTCTAACCCTAGCCCTCAACATAACCCTAACCCTAGGTCCAATCCTAACACTAACCGTCTCTCTAACCCTAGCCCTCAACATAACCCTAACCCTAGGTCCAATCCTCACCCTAACCGTCTCTCTAACCCTAGCCCTCAACATAACCCTAACCCTAGGTCCAATCCTAACCCTAACCGTCTGTCTAACCCTAGCCGTCAACATAACCCTAACCCTAGGTCCAATCCTAACCCTAAGCGTCCTTAAACCCTAGCCCTCAACATAACCCTAACCCTAGGTCCAATCCTAACACTAACCGTCTCTCTAACCCTAGCCCTCAACATAACCCTAACCCTAGGTCCAATCCTAACACTAACCGTCTCTCTAACCCTAGCCCCCAACATAACCCTAACACTAGGTCCAATCCTCACCCTAACCGTCTCTCTAACCCTTGCCCTCAACATAACCCTAACCCTAGGTCCAATCCTAACACTAACCGTCTCTCTAACCCTAGCCCTCAACATGACCCTAACCCTAGGTCCAGTCCTCAGCCTAAACGTCTCTCTAACCCTAGCCGTCAACATAACCCTAACCCTAGGTCCAATCCTAACACTAACCGTCTCTCTAACCCTAGCCCTCAACATAACCCTAACCCTAGGTCCAATCCTCACCCTAAGAGTCTCTCTAACCCTAGCCCTCAACATAACCCTAACCCTAGGTCCAATCCTCACTCTAACCGTCTCTCTAACCCTAGCCCTCAACATAACCCTAACCCTAGTTCCAATTCTAACACTAACCGTGTCTCTAACCCTAGCCCTCAACATAACCCTAACTCTAGGTCCAATCCTCACCCTAACCGTCTCTCTAACCCTAGTCCTCAACATAACCCTAACCCTAGGTCCAATCCTAACCCTAACCGTCTCTTTAACCCTAGCCCTCAACATAACCCTAACCCTAGGTCCAATCCTAACACTAACCGTCTCTCTAACCCTAGCCCTCAACATAACCCTAACCCTAGGTCCAATCCTAACACTAACCGTCTCTCTAACCCTAGCCCTCAACATAACCCTAACCCTAGGTCCAATCCTAACACTAACCGTCTCTCTAAACCTAGCCCTCAACATAACCCTAACCCTAGGTCCAATCCTCACCCTAACCGTCTCTCTAACCCTTGCCCTCAACATAACCCTAACCCTAGGTCCAATCCTAACACTAACCGTCTCTCTAACCCTAGCCCTCAACATGACCCTAACCCTAGGTCCAATCCTCACCCTAACCGTCTCTCTAACCCTTGCCCTCAACATAACCCTAACCCTAGGTCCAATCCTAACACTAACCGTCTCTCTAACCCTAGCCCTCAACATAACCCTAACCCTAGGTCCAATCCTCACCCTAACCGTCTCTCTAACCCTTGCCCTCAACATAACCCTAACCCTAGGTCCAATCCTAACACTAACCGTCTCTCTAACCCTAGCCCTCAACATGACCCTAACCCTAGGTCCAATCCTCAGCCTAAACGTCTCTCTAACCCTAGCCGTCAACATAACCCTAACCCTAGGTCCAATCCTAACACTAACCGTCTCTCTAACCCTAGCCCTCAACATAACCCTAACCCTAGGTCCAATCCTCACCCTAACCGTCTCTCTAACCCTAGCCCTCAACATAACCCTAACCCTAGGTCCAATCCTAACCCTAACCGTCTGTCTAACCCTAGCCGTCAACATAACCCTAACCCTAGGTCCAATCCTAACCCTAAGCGTCCTTAAACCCTAGCCCTCAACATAACCCTAACCCTAGGTCCAATCCTAACACTAACCGTCTCTCTAACCCTAGCCCTCAACATAACCCTAACCCTAGGTCCAATCCTCACCCTAACCGTCTCTCTAACCCTAGCCCTCAACATAACCCTAACCCTAGGTCCAATCCTAACCCTAACCGTCTGTCTAACCCTAGCCGTCAACATAACCCTAACCCTAGGTCCAATCCTAACCCTAAGCGTCCTTAAACCCTAGCCCTCAACATAACCCTAACCCTAGGTCCAATCCTAACACTAACCGTCTCTCTAACCCTAGCCCTCAACATAACCCTAACCCTAGGTCCAATCCTAACACTAACCGTCTCTCTAACCCTAGCCCCCAACATAACCCTAACACTAGGTCCAATCCTCACCCTAACCGTCTCTCTAACCCTTGCCCTCAACATAACCCTAACCCTAGGTCCAATCCTAACACTAACCGTCTCTCTAACCCTAGCCCTCAACATGACCCTAACCCTAGGTCCAATCCTCAGCCTAAACGTCTCTCTAACCCTAGCCGTCAACATAACCCTAACCCTAGGTCCAATCCTAACACTAACCGTCTCTCTAACCCTAGCCCTCAACATAACCCTAACCCTAGGTCCAATCCTCACCCTAAGAGTCTCTCTAACCCTAGCCCTCAACATAACCCTAACCCTAGGTCCAATCCTCACTCTAACCGTCTCTCTAACCCTAGCCCTCAACATAACCCTAACCCTAGTTCCAATTCTAACACTAACCGTGTCTCTAACCCTAGCCCTCAACATAACCCTAACTCTAGGTCCAATCCTCACCCTAACCGTCTCTCTAACCCTAGTCCTCAACATAACCCTAACCCTAGGTCCAATCCTAACCCTAACCGTCTCTTTAACCCTAGCCCTCAACATAACCCTAACCCTAGGTCCAATCCTAACACTAACCGTCTCTCTAACCCTAGCCCTCAACATAACCCTAACCCTAGGTCCAATCCTAACACTAACCGTCTCTCTAACCCTAGCCCTCAACATAACCCTAACCCTAGGTCCAATCCTAACACTAACCGTCTCTCTAACCCTAGCCCTCAACATAACCCTAACCCTAGGTCCAATCCTCACCCTAACCGTCTCTCTAACCCTTGCCCTCAACATAACCCTAACCCTAGGTCCAATCCTAACACTAACCGTCTCTCTAACCCTAGCCCTCAACATGACCCTAACCCTAGGTCCAATCCTCACCCTAATCGTCTCTCTAACCCTTGCCCTCAACATAACCCTAACCCTAGGTCCAATCCTAACACTAACCGTCTCTCTAACCCTAGCCCTCAACATAACCCTAACCCTAGGTCCAATCCTCACCCTAACCGTCTCTCTAACCCTTGCCCTCAACATAACCCTAACCCTAGGTCCAATCCTAACACTAACCGTCTCTCTAACCCTAGCCCTCAACATGACCCTAACCCTAGGTCCAATCCTCAGCCTAAACGTCTCTCTAACCCTAGCCGTCAACATAACCCTAACCCTAGGTCCAATCCTAACACTAACCGTCTCTCTAACCCTAGCCCTCAACATAACCCTAACCCTAGGTCCAATCCTCACCCTAACCGTCTCTCTAACCCTAGCCCTCAACATAACCCTAACCCTAGGTCCAATCCTCACCCTAACCGTCTCTCTAACCCTAGCCCTCAACATAACCCTAACCCTAGGTCCAATCCTAACCCTAACCGTCTCTATAACCCTAGCCCTCAACATAACACTAACCCTAGGTCCAATCCTAACACAAACCGTCTCTCTAACCCTACCGCTCAACATAACCCTAACCCTAGGTCCAATCCTAACACTAACCGTCTCTCTAACCCTAGCCCTCAACATAACCCTAACCCTAGGTCCAATCCTAACACTAACTGTCTCTCTAACCCTAGCCCTCAACATAACTCTAACCCTAGGTCCAATCCTCACCCTAACCGTCTCTCTAACCCTAGCCCTCAACATAACCCTAACCCTAGGTCCAATCCTCACCCTAACCGTCTCTCTAACCCTAGCCCTCAACATAACCCTAACCCTAGGTCCAATCCTCACCCTAACCGTCTCTCTAACCCTAGCCCTCAACATAACCCTAACCCTAGGTCCAATCCTCACCCTAACCGTCTCTCTAACCCTAGCCCTCAACATAACCCTAACCCTAGGTCCAATCCTAACCCTAACCGTCTGTCTAACCCTAGCCCTCAACATAACCCTAACCCTAGGTCCTATCCTAACCCTAACCGTCCTTAAACCCTAGCCCTCAACATAACCCTAACCCTAAGTCGAATCCTAACACTAACCGTCTCTCTAACCCTCGCCCTCAACATAACCCTAACCCTAGCTCCAAACCTCACCCTAACCGTCTCTCTAACCCTAGGCCTCAACATAACCCTAACCCTAGGTCCAATCCTAACCCTAACCGTCTCTCTAATCCTAGCTCTCTACCTAACCCTAACCCTAGGTCCAATCCTAACCCTAACCGTCTGTCTAACCCTAGCCCTCAACATAACCCTAACCCTAGGTCCAATCCTAACCCTAACCGTCTCTCTAACCCTAGCCCTCAACATAACCCTAACCCTAGGTCCAATCCTCACCCTAACCGTCTCTCTAACCCTAGCCCTCAACATAACCCTAACCCTAGGTCCAATCCTAACCCTAACCGTCTCTCTAACCCTAGCCCTCAACATAACCCTAACCCTAGGTACAATCCTCACCCTAACCGTCTCTCTAACCCTAGCCCTCAACATAACCCTAACCCTAGGTCCAATCCTCACCCTAACCGTCTCTCTAACCCTAGCCCTCAACATACCCCTAACCCTAGGTCCAATCCTCACCCTAACCGTCTGTCTAACCCTAGCCCTCAACATAACCCTAACCCTAGGTCCAATCCTCACCCTAAACGTCTCTCTAACCCTAGCCCTCAACATAACCGTAACCCTAGGTCCAATCCTCACCCTAACCGTCTCTCTAACCCTAGCCCTCAACATAACCCTAACCCTAGGTCCAATCCTAACACTAACCGTCTCTCTAACCCTAGCCCTCAACATAACCCTAACCCTAGGTCCAATCCTCACCCTAACCGTCTCTCTAACCCTAGCCCTCAACATAACCCTAACCCTAGGTCCAATCCTCACCCTAACCGTCTCTCTAAACCTAGCCCTCAACATAACCCTAACCCTAGGTCCAATCCTAACCCTAACCTTCTCTCTAACCCTAGCCCTCAACATAACCCTAACCCTAGGTCCAATCCTAACACTAACCGTCTCTCTAAGCCTAGCCCTCAACATAACCCTAACCCTAGGTCCAACCCTATCCCTATCCGTCTCTCTAACCCTAGCCCTCAACATAGCCCTAACTCTAGGTCCAATCCTAACCCTAACCGTCTCTCTAACCCTAGCCCTCAACCTAACCCTAACCCTAGGTCCAATCCTAACCTTAACCGTCTCTGTAACCCCAGCCCTCTACCTAACCCTAACCCTAGGTCCAATCCTAACCCTAACCGTCTGTCTAACCCTAGCCCTCAACCTAACCTTAACCAGAGGTCCAATCCTAACCCTAACCGTCTGTCTAACTCTAGTCCTCAACATAACCCTAACCCTAGGTTCATTCCTAACCCTAACCGTCTCTCTGACACTAGCCATCAACATAACCCTAATCCTAGCTCCAATCCTCACCCTAACCGTCTCTCTGACCCTAGCCCTCAACATAACCCTAACCCTAGGTCCAATCCTCACCCTAACCGTCTCTCTAAACCTAGCCCTCAACATAACCCTAACCCTAGGTCCAGTCCTAACCCAAAACGTCTCTCTAACCCTAGCCCTCAACATAACACTAACCCTAGGTCCAATCCTAACCCTAACCGTCTCTATAACCCTAGCCCTCAACATAACCCTAACCCTAGGTCCAATCCTAACCCTAACCGTCTCTCTAACCCTAGCCCTCAACATATCCCTAACCCTAGGTCCAATCCTCACCCTAACCGTCTCTCTAACCCTAGCCCTCAACATAACCCTAACCCTAGGTCCAATCCTCACCCTAACCGTCTCTCTAACCCTAGCCCTCAACATAACCCTAACCCTAGGTCCAATCCTAACACTAACCGTCTCTCTAACCCTGGCCCTCAACATAACCCTAACCCTAGGTCCAATCCTCACAATAACCGTCTCTCTAACCCTAGCCCTCAACATAACCCTAACCCTAGGTCCAATCCTAACACTAACCATCTCTCTAACCCTAGCCCTCAACATAACCCTAACCCTAGGTCCTATCCTCACCCTAACCGTCTCTCTAACCCTAGCCCTCAACATAACCCTAACCCTAGGTCCAATCCTCACCCTAACCGTCTCTCTAACCCTAGCCCTCAACATAACCCTAACCCTAGGTCCAATCCTAACACTAACCGTCTCTCTAACCCTAGCCCTCAACATAACCCTAACCCTAGGTTCAATCCTAACACTAACCGTCTCTCTAACCCTAGCCCTCAACATAACCCTAACCCTGGGTCCAATCCTAACACTAACCGTCTCTCTAACCCTAGCCCTCAACATAACCCTAACCCTAGGTCCAATCCTCACCCTAACCGTCTCTCTAACCCTAGCCCTCAACATAACCCTAACCCTAGGTCCAATCCTAACACTAACCGTCTCTCTAACGCTAGCCCTCAACATAACCCTATCCCTAGGTCCAATCCTCAGCCTACCGTCTCTCTAAACCTAGCCCTCAACATAACCCTAACCCTAGGTCCAATCCTCACCCTAACCGTCTGTCTAACCCTAGCCCTCAACATAACCCTAACCCTAGGTCCAATCCTCAACCTAACCGTCTCTCTAACCCTAGCCCTCAACATAACCCTAACCCTAGGTCCAATCCTAACACTAACCGTCTCTCTAACCCTAGCCCTCAACATAACCCTAACCCTAGGTCCAATCCTCACCCTAACCGTCTCTCTAACCCTAGCCCTCAACATAACCCTAACCCTAGATCCAATCCTAACCTTAACCGTCTCTATAACCCTAGCCCTCAACATAACCCTAGACCTAGGTCCAATCCTCACGCTAACCGTCTCTCTAACCCTAGCCCTCAACATAACCCTAACCCTAGGTCCAATCCTAACACTAACCGTCTCTCTAACCCTAGCCCTCAACATAACCCTAACCCTGGGTCCAATCCTAACACTAACTGTCTCTCTAACCCTAGCCATCAACATAACCCTAACCCTAGGTCCAATCCTCACCCTAACCGTCTCTCTAACCCTAGCCCTCAACATAACCCTAACCCTAGGTCCAATCCTAACACTAACCGTCTCTCTAACCCTAGCCCTCAACATAACCCTAACCCTAGGTCCAATCCTAACACTAACCGTCTCTCTAACGCTAGCCCTCAACATAACCCTAACCCTAGGTCCAATCCTCAGCCTACCGTCTCTCTAACCCTAGCCCTCAACATAACCCAAACCCTAGATCCAATCCTAACACTAACCGTCTCTCTAACCCTAGCCCTCATCATAACCCTAACCCTATGTCCAATCCTAACACTAACCGTCTCTCTAACCCTAGCCCTCAACATAACCCTAACCCTAGGTCCAATCCTAACACTAACCGTCTCTCTAACCCTAGCCCTCAACATAACCCTAACCCTAGGTCCAATCCTAACACTAACCGTCTCTCTAACCCTAGCCCTCAACATAACCCTAACCCTAGGTCCAATCCTCACCCTAACCGTCTCTCTAACCCTTGCCCTCAACATAACCCTAACCCTAGGTCCAATCCTAACACTAACCGTCTCTCTAACACCAGCCCTCAACATACCCTAACCCTAGGTCCAATCCTAACACTAACCGTCTCTCTAACGCTAGCCCTCAACATAACCCTAACCCTAGGTCCAATCCTCAGCCTACCGTCTCTCTAACCCTAGCCCTCAACATAACCCAAACCCTAGGTCCAATCCTAACACTAACCGTCTCTCTAACCCTAGCCCTCATCATAACCCTAACCCTAGGTCCAATCCTCACCCTAACCGTCTCTCTAACCCTAGCCCTCAACATAACCCTAACCCTAGGTCCAATCCTAACACTAACCGTCTCTCTAACCCTAGCCCTCAACATAACCCTAACCCTAGGTCCAATCCTAACACTAACCGTCTCTCTAACCCTAGCCCTCAACATAACCCTAACCCTAGGTCCAATCCTAACAATAACCGTCTCTCTAACCCTAGCCCTCAACATAACCCTAACCCTAGGTCCAATCCTCACCCTAACCGTCTCTCTAACCCTTGCCCTCAACATAACCCTAACCCTAGGTCCAATCCTAACACTAACCGTCTCTCTAACACTAGCCCTCAACATAACCCTAACCCTAGGTCCAATCCTCACCCTAACCGTCTCTCTAACCCTAGCCCTCAACATAACCCTAACCCTAGGTCCAATCCTAACACTAACCGTCCCTCTAACCCTAGCCCTCAACATAACCCTAACCCTAGGTCCAATCCTCACCCTAACCGTCTCTCTAACCCTAGCCCTCAACATAACCCTATCCCTAGGTCCAATCCTCACCCTAACCGTCTCTCTAACCCTAGCCCTCAACATAACCCTAACCTTAGGTCCAATCCTAACCCTAACCGTCTCTATAACCCTAGCCCTCAACATAACCCTAACCCTAGGTCCAATCCTAACACTAACCGTCTCTCTAACCCTAGCCCTCAACATAACCCTAACCCTAGGTCCAATCCTAACACTAACCGTCTCTCTAACCCTAGCCCTCAACATAACCCTAACGCTAATTCCAATCCTCACCCTAACCGTCTCTCTAACACTAGCCCTCAACATATCCCTAACCCTAGGTCCAATCCTAACCCTAACCGTCTCTCTAACCCTAGCCCTCAACATATCCCTAACCCTAGGTCCAATCCTAACCCTAACCGTCTTTCTAACCCTAGCCCTAAACATAACCCCAACCCTAGGTCCAATCCTAACACTAACCGTCTCTCTAACCCTAGCCCTCAACATAACCCTAATCTAGGTCCAATCCTCACCCTAAACGTCTCTCTAACCCTAGCCCTCAACATAACCCTAACCCTAGGTCCAATCCTCACCCTAACCGTCTCTCTAACCCTAGCCCTCCACATAACCCTAACCCTAGGTCCAATCCTCACCCTAACCGTTTCTATAAACCTAGCCCTCTACATAACCCTAACCCTAGGTCCAATCCTAACCCTAACCGTCTCTCTAACCCTAGCCCTCAACATAACCCTAACCCTAGGTCCAATCCTCACCCTAACCGTCTCTCTAACCCTAGCCCTCAACATAACCCTAACCCTAGGTCCAATCCTCACCCTAACCGTCTCTCTAACCCTAGCCCTCAACATAACCCCAACCCTAGGTCCAATCCTAACCCTAACCGTCTCTCTAAACCTAGCCCTCAACATAACCCTAACCCTAGGTCCAATCCTCACCCTAACCGTCTGTCTAACCCTAGCCCTCAACATAACCCTAACCCTAGGTCCAATCCTCAACCTAACCGTCTCTCTAACCCTAGCCCTCAACATAACCCTAACCCTAGGTCCAATCCTAACACTAACCGTCTCTCTAACCCTAGCCCTCAACATAACCCTAACCCTAGGTCCAATCCTCACCCTAACCGTCTCTCTAACCCTAGCCCTCAACATAACCCTAACCCTAGATCCAATCCTAACCTTAACCGTCTCTATAACCCTAGCCCTCAACATAACCCTAGACCTAGGTCCAATCCTCACCCTAACCGTCTCTCTAACCCTAGCCCTCAACATAACCCTAACCCTAGGTCCAATCCTAACACTAACCGTCTCTCTAACCCTAGCCCTCAACATAACCCTAACCCTGGGTCCAATCCTAACACTAACTGTCTCTCTAACCCTAGCCCTCAACATAACCCTAACCCTAGGTCCAATCCTCACCCTAACCGTCTCTCTAACCCTAGCCCTCAACATAACCCTAACACTAGGTCCAATCCTAACACTAACCGTCTCTCTAACCCTAGCCCTCAACATAACCCTAACCCTAGGTCCAATCCTAACACTAACCGTCTCTCTAACGCTAGCCCTCAACATAACCCTAACCCTAGGTCCAATCCTCAGCCTACCGTCTCTCTAACCCTAGCCCTCAACATAACCCAAACCCTAGGTCCAATCCTAACACTAACCGTCTCTCTAACCCTAGCCCTCATCATAACCCTAACCCTAGGTCCAATCCTAACACTAACCGTCTCTCTAACCCTAGCCCTCAACATAACCCTAACCCTAGGTCCAATCCTAACACTAACCGTCTCTCTAACCCTAGCCCTCAACATAACCCTAACCCTAGGTCCAATCCTAACACTAACCGTCTCTCTAACCCTAGCCCTCAACATAACCCTAACCCTAGGTCCAATCCTCACCCTAACCGTCTCTCTAACCCTTGCCCTCAACATAACCCTAACCCTAGGTCCAATCCTAACACTAACCGTCTCTCTAACACTAGCCCTCAACATAACCCTAACCCTAGGTCCAATCCTCAGCCTAACCGTCTCTCTAACCCTAGCCCTCAACATAACCCTAACCCTAGGTCCAATCCTAACACTAACCGTCCCTCTAACCCTAGCCCTCAACATAACCCTAACCCTAGGTCCAATCGTCACCCTAACTGTCTCTCTAACCCTAGCCCTCAACATAACCCTATCCCTAGGTCCAATCCTCACCCTAACCGTCTCTCTAACCCTAGCCCTCAACATAACCCTAACCCTAGGTCCAATCCTAACCCTAACCGTCTCTATAACCCTAGCCCTCAACATAACCCTAACCCTAGGTCCAATCCTAACACTAACCGTCTCTCTAACCATAGCCCTCAACATAACCCTAACCCTAGGTCCAATCCTAACACTAACCGTCTCTCTAACCCTAGCCCTCAACATAACCCTAACCCTAGGTCCAATCCTAACACTAACCGTCTCTCTAACCCTACCCCTCAACATAACCCTAACGCTAATTCCAATCCTCACCCTAACCGTCTCTCTAACACTAGCCCTCAACATATCCCTAACCCTAGGTCCAATCCTAACCCTAACCGTCTTTCTAACCCTAGCCCTAAACATAACCCCAACCATAGGTCCAATCGTAACACTAACCGTCTCTCTAACCCTAGCCCTCAACATAACCCTAATCTAGGTCCAATCCTCACCCTAACCGTCTCTCTAACCCTAGCCCTCAACATAACCCTAACCCTAGGTCCAATCCTCACCCTAACCGTCTCTCTAACCCTAGCCCTCCACATAACCCTAACCCTAGGTCCAATCCTCACCCTAACCGTCTCTATAAACCTAGCCCTCAACATAACCCTAACCCTAGGTCCAATCCTAACCCTAACCGTCTCTCTAACCCTAGCCCTCAACATAACCCTAACCCTAGGTCCAATCCTCACCCTAACCGTCTCTCTAACCCTAGCCCTCAACATAACCCTAACCCTAGGTCCAATCCTCACCCTAACCGTCTCTCTAACCCTAGCCCTCAACATAACCCTATCCCTAGGTCCAATCCTCACCCTAACCGTCTCTCTAACTCTAGCCCTCAACATAACCCTAACCCTAGGTCCAATCCTAACCCTAACCGTCTCTATAACCCTAGCCCTCAACATAACCCTAACCCTAGGTCCAATCCTAACACTAACCGTCTCTCTAACCCTAGCCCTCAACATAACCCTAACCCTAGGTCCAATCCTAACACTAACCGTCTCTCTAACCCTAGCCCTCAACATAACCCTAACCCTAGGTCCAATCCTAACACTAACCGTCTCTCTAACCCTAGCCCTCAACATAACCCTAACGCTAATTCCAATCCTCACCCTAACCGTCTCTCTAACACTAGCCCTCAACATATCCCTAACCCTAGGTCCAATCCTAACCCTAACCGTCTCTCTAACCCTAGCCCTCAACATATCCCTAACCCTAGGTCCAATCCTAACCCTAACCGTCTTTCTAACCCTAGCCCTAAACATAACCCCAACCCTAGGTCCAATCCTAACACTAACCGTCTCTCTAACCCTAGCCCTCAACATAACCCTAATCTAGGTCCAATCCTCACCCTAACCGTCTCTCTAACCCTAGCCCTCTACATAACCCTAACCCTAGGTCCAATCCTCACCCTAACCGTCTCTCTAACCCTAGCCCTCCACATAACCCTAACCCTAGGTCCAATCCTCACCCTAACCGTCTCTATAAACCTAGCCCTCTACATAACCCTAACCCTAGGTCCAATCCTAACCCTAACCGTCTCTCTAACCCTAGCCCTCAACATAACCCTAACCCTAGGTCCAATCCTCACCCTAACCGTCTCTCTAACCCTAGCCCTCAACATAACCCTAACCCTAGGTCCAATCCTCACCCTAACCGTCTCTCTAACCCTAGCCCTCAACATAACCCCAACCCTAGGTCCAATCCTAACCCTAACCGTCTCTCTAAACCTAGCCCTCAACATAACCCTAACCCTAGGTCCAATCCTCACCCTAACCGTCTGTCTAACCCTAGCCCTCAACATAACCCTAACCCTAGGTCCAATCCTCAACCTAACCGTCTCTCTAACCCTAGCCCTCAACATAACCCTAACCCTAGGTCCAATCCTAACACTAACCGTCTCTCTAACCCTAGCCCTCAACATAACCCTAACCCTAGGTCCAATCCTCACCCTAACCGTCTCTCTAACCCTAGCCCTCAACATAACCCTAACCCTAGATCCAATCCTAACCTTAACCGTCTCTATAACCCTAGCCCTCAACATAACCCTAAACCTAGGTCCAATCCTCACCCTAACCGTCTCTCTAACCCTAGCCCTCAACATAACCCTAACCCTAGGTCCAATCCTAACACTAACCGTCTCTCTAACCCTAGCCGACAACATAACCCTAACCCTAGGTCCAATTCTCACCCTAACCGTCTCTCTAACCCTAGCCCTCAACATAACCCTAACCCTAGGTCCAATCCTCACCCTAACCGTCTCTCTAACCCTAGCCCTCAACATAACCCTAACCCTAGGTCCAATCCTAACACTAACCGTCTCTCTAACCCTAGCCCTCAACATAACCCTAACCCTGGGTCCAATCCTAACACTAACTGTCTCTCTAACCCTAGCCCTCAACATAACCCTAACCCTAGGTCCAATCCTCACCCTAACCGTCTCTCTAACCCTAGCCCTCAACATAACCCTAACCCTAGGTCCAATCCTAACACTAACCGTCTCTCTAACCCTAGCCCTCAACATAACCCTAACCCTAGGTCCAATCCTAACACTAACCGTCTCTCTAACGCTAGCCCTCAACATAACCCTAACCCTAGGTCCAATCCTCAGCCTACCGTCTCTCTAACCCTAGCCCTCAACATAACCCAAACCCTAGGTCCAATCCTAACACTAACCGTCTCTCTAACCCTAGCCCTCATCATAACCCTAACCCTAGGTCCAATCCTAACACTAACCGTCTCTCTAACCCTAGCCCTCAACATAACCCTAACCCTAGGTCCAATCCTAACACTAACCGTCTCTCTAACCCTAGCCCTCAACATAACCCTAACCCTAGGTCCAATCCTAACACTAACCGTCTCTCTAACCCTAGCCCTCAACATAACCCTAACCCTAGGTCCAATCCTCACCCTAACCGTCTCTCTAACCCTTGCCCTCAACATAACCCTAACCCTAGGTCCAATCCTAACACTAACCGTCTCTCTAACACTAGCCCTCAACATAACCCTAACCCTAGGTCCAATACTCAGCCTAACCGTCTCTCTAACCCTAGCCCTCAACATAACCCTAACCCTAGGTCCAATCCTAACACTAACCGTCCCTCTAACCCTAGCCCTCAACATAACCCTAACCCTAGGTCCAATCATCACCCTAACCGTCTCTCTAACCCTAGCCCTCAACATAACCCTATCCCTAGGTCCAATCCTCACCCTAACCGTCTCTCTAACCCTAGCCCTCAACATAACCCTAACCCTAGGTCCAATCCTAACCCTAACCGTCTCTATAACCCTAGCCCTCAACATAACCCTAACCCTAGGTCCAATCCTAACACTAACCGTCTCTCTAACCCTAGCCCTCAACATAACCCTAACCCTAGGTCCAATCCTAACATTAACCGTCTCTCTAACCCTAGCCCTCAACATAACCCTAACCCTAGGTCCAATCCTAACACTAACCGTCTCTCTAACCCTAGCCCTCAACATAACCCTAACGCTAATTCCAATCCTCACCCTAACCGTCTCTCTAACACTAGCCCTCAACATAACCCTAACCCTAGGTCCAATCCTGACACTAACCGTCTCTCTAACCCTAGGCGACAACATAACCCTAACCCTAGGTCCAAATCTCACCCTAACCGTCTCTCTAACCCTAGCCCTCAACATAACCCTAACCCTAGGTCTAATCCTCACCCTAACCGTCTCTCTAACCCTAGACCTCAACATAACCCTAACCCTAGGTCCAATCCTCACCCTAACCGTCTCTCTAACCCTAGCCCTCAACATAACCCTAACCCTAGGTCCAACCCTAACCCTATCCGTCTCTCTAACCCTAGCCCTCAACATAGCCCTAACCCTAGGTCCAATCCTAACCCTAACCGTCTCTCTAACCCTAGCCCTCAACATAACCCTAACCCTAGGTCCAATCCTCACCCTAACCGTCTCTCTAACCCCAGCCCTCTACCTAACCCTAACCCTAGGTCCAATCCTAACCCTAACCGTCTGTCTAACCCTAGCCCTCAACCTAACCTTAACCAGAGGTCCAATCCTAACCCTAACCGTCTGTCTAACTCTAGCCCTCAACATAACCCTAACCCTAGGTCCAATCCTAACCCTAACCGTCTCTCTGACCATAGCCCTCAACATAACCCTAACCCTAGGTCCAATCCTCACCCTAACCGTCTCTCTAAACCTAGCCCTCAACATAACCCTAACCCTAGGTCCAATCCTCACCCTAACCTTCTCTCTAAACCTAGCCCTCAACATAACCCTAACCCTAGGTCCAATCCTAACCCTAAACGTCTCTCTAACCCTAGCCCTCAACATAACCCTAACCCTAGGACCAATCCTAACCCTAACCGTCTCTCTAACCCTAGCCCTCAACTTAACTCTTACCCTAGGTATAATTCTCACCCTAACCGTCTCTCTAACCCTAGTCCTCAACATAACCCTAACCCTAGGTCCAATCCTAACACTAACCGTCTCTATAACCCTAGCCCTCAACATAACCCTAACCGTAGGTCCAATCCTAACCCTATCCGTCCATCTAACTCTAGCCCTCAACATAACTCTAACCCTAGGACCAATCCTAACCCTAACCGTCGCTCAAACCCTAGCCCTCAACATAAACCTAACCCTAGGTCCAATCCTAACCCTAACCGTCGCTCTAACCCTAGCCCTCAACATAACCCTAACCCTAGGTCCAATCCTAACCCTAACCGACTCTCTAACCCTAGCCCTCAACATAACCCTAACACTAGGTCCAATCCTCACCCTAACCGTCTGTCTAACCCTAGCACTCAATATAACCTTAACCCTAGGTCCAATCCTCACCCTAACTGTCTCTCTAACCCTAGCCCTCAACATAACCCTAACCCTAGGTCCAATCCTCACCCTAACCGTCTCTCTAACCCTAGCCCTCAACATAACCCAAACCCTAGGTCCAATACTCACCCTAACCGACTCTCTAACCCTAGCCCACAACATAACCTTAACCCTAGGTCCCATCCTAAAACTAACCGTCTCTCTAACCCTAGCCCTCAACATAACCCTAACCCTAGGTCCAATCCTAACCCTAACCGTCTCTCTAACCCTAACCCTCAACATAACCCTAACCCTAGGTCCAATCCTAACCCTAATCGTCTCTCTAACTGTAGCCCTCAACATAACCCTAACCCTAGGACCAATCCTAACCCTAACTGTCTCTCTAACCCTAGCCCTCAACATAACCCTAACCCTAGGTCCAATCCTAACACTAACCGTCTCTCTAACCCTAGCCCTCAACATAACCCTAACCCTAGGTCCAATCCCCACAATAACCGTCTCTCTAACCCTAGCCCTCAACATAACCCTAACCCTCGGTCCAATCCTAACACTAACCGTCTCTCTAAACCTAGCCCTCAACATAACCCTAACCCTAGGTCCTATCCTCACCCTAACTGTCTCTCTAACCCTAGCCCTCAACATAACCCTAACCCTAGGTCCAATCCTCACCCTAACCGTCTCTCTAACCCTAGCCCTCAACATACCCCTAACCCTAGGTCCAATCCTCACCCTAACCGTCTGTCTAACCCTAGCCCTCAACATAACCCTAACCCTAGGTCCAATCCTCACCCTAAACGTCTCTCTAACCCTAGCCCTCAACATAACCCTAACCCTAGGTCCAATCCTCACCCTAACCGTCTCTCTAACCCTAGCCCTCAACATAACCCTAACCCTAGGTCCAATCCTAACACTAACCGTCTCTCTAACCCTAGCCCTCAACATAACCCTAACCCTAGGTCCAATCCTCACCCTAACCGTCTCTCTAACCCTAGCCCTCAACATAACCCTAACCCTAGGTCCAATCCTCACCCTAACCGTCTCTCTAAACCTAGCCCTCAACATAACCCTAACCCTAGGTCCAATCCTAACCCTAACCGTCTCTCTAACCCTAGCCCTCAACATAACCCTAACCCTAGGTCCAATCCTAACACTAACCGTCTCTCTAACCCTAGCCCTCAACATAACCCTAACCCTAGGTCCAACGCTATCCCTATCCGTCTCTCTAACCCTAGCCCTCAACATAGCCCTAACTCTAGGTCCAATCCTAACCCTAACCGTCTCTCTAACCCTAGCCCTCAACCTAACCCTAACCCTAGGTCCAATCCTAACCTTAACCGTCTCTCTAACCCCAGCCCTCTACCTAACCCTAACCCTAGGTCCAATCCTAACCCTAACCGTCTGTCTAACCCTAGCCCTCAACCTAACCTTAACCAGAGGTCCAATCCTAACCCTAACCGTCTGTCTAACTCTAGCCCTCAACATAACCCTAACCCTAGGTTCAATCCTAACCCTAACCGTCTCTCTGACACTAGCCATCAACATAACCCTAATCCTAGCTCCAATCCTCACCCTAACCGTCTCTCTAACCCTAGCCCTCAACATAACCCTAACCCTAGGTCCAATCCTCACCCTAACCGTCTCTCTAACCCTAGCCCTCAACATAACACTAACCCTAGGTCCAATCCTAACCCTAACCGTCTCTATAACCCTAGCCCTCAACATAACCCTAACCCTAGGTCCAATCGTAACCCTAACCGTCTCTCTAACCCTAGCCCTCAACATATCCCTAACCCTAGGTCCAATCCTCACCCTAACCGTCTCTCTAACCCTAGCCCTCAACATAACCCTAACCCTAGGTCCAATCCTCACCCTAACCGTCTCTCTAACCCTAGCCGTCAACATAACCCTAACCCTAGGTCCAATCCTAACACTAACCGTCTCTCTAACCCTAGCCCTCAACATAACCCTAACCCTAGGTCCAATCCTCACAATAACCGTCTCTCTAACCCTAGCCCTCAACATAACCCTAACCCTAGGTCCAATCCTAACACTAACCGTCTCTCTAACCCTAGCCCTCAACATAACCCTAACCCTAGGTCCAATCCTCACCCTAACCGTCTCTCTAACCCTAGCCCTCAACATAACCCTAACCCTAGGTCCAATCCTAACCCTAACCGTCTGTCTAACCCTAGCCGTCAACATAACCCTAACCCTAGGTCCAATCCTAACCCTAAGCGTCCTTAAACCCTAGCCCTCAACATAACCCTAACCCTAGGTCCAATCCTAACACTAACCGTCTCTCTAACCCTAGCCCTCAACATAACCCTAACCCTAGGTCCAATCCTAACACTAACCGTCTCTCTAACCCTAGCCCCCAACATAACCCTAACACTAGGTCCAATCCTCACCCTAACCGTCTCTCTAACCCTTGCCCTCAACATAACCCTAACCCTAGGTCCAATCCTAACACTAACCGTCTCTCTAACCCTAGCCCTCAACATGACCCTAACCCTAGGTCCAATCCTCAGCCTAAACGTCTCTCTAACCCTAGCCGTCAACATAACCCTAACCCTAGGTCCAATCCTAACACTAACCGTCTCTCTAACCCTAGCCCTCAACATAACCCTAACCCTAGGTCCAATCCTCACCCTAAGAGTCTCTCTAACCCTAGCCCTCAACATAACCCTAACCCTAGGTCCAATCCTCACCCTAACCGTCTCTCTAACCCTAGCCCTCAACATAACCCTAACCCTAGTTCCAATTCTAACACTAACCGTGTCTCTAACCCTAGCCCTCAACATAACCCTAACTCTAGGTCCAATCCTCACCCTAACCGTCTCTCTAACCCTAGTCCTCAACATAACCCTAACCCTAGGTCCAATCCTAACCCTAACCGTCTCTTTAACCCTAGCCCTCAACATAACCCTAACCCTAGGTCCAATCCTAACACTAACCGTCTCTCTAACCCTAGCCCTCAACATAACCCTAACCCTAGGTCCAATCCTAACACTAACCGTCTCTCTAACCCTAGCCCTCAACATAACCCTAACCCTAGGTCCAATCCTAACACTAACCGTCTCTCTAACCCTAGCCCTCAACATAACCCTAACCCTAGGTCCAATCCTCACCCTAACCGTCTCTCTAACCCTTGCCCTCAACATAACTCTAACCCTAGGTCCAATCCTAACACTAACCGTCTCTCTAACCCTAGACCTCAACATAACCCTAACCCTAGGTCCAACCCTCAGCCTAACCGTCTCTCTAACCCTAGCCGTCAACATAACCCTAACCCTAGGTCCAATCCTAACACTAACCGTCTCTCTAACCCTAGCCCTCAACATAACCCTAACCCTATGTCCAATCCTCACCCTAACCGTCTCTCTAACCCTAGCCCTCAACATAACCCTAACCCTAGGTCCAATCCTCACCCTAACCGTCTCTCTAACCCTAGCCCTCAACATAACCCTAACCCTAGGTCCAATCCTAACCCTAACCGTCTGTCTAACCCTAGCCCTCAGCATAACCCTAACCCTAGGTCCAATCCTAACCCTAAGCGTCCTTAAACCCTAGCCCTCAACATAACCCTAACCGTAGGTCCAATCCTAACACTAACCGTCTCTCTAACCCTAGCCCTCAACATAACCCTAACCCTAGGTCCAATCCTAACACTAACCGTCTCTCTAACCCTAGCCCTCAACATAACCCTAACCCTAGGTCCAATCCTCACCCTAACCGTCTCTCTAACCCTAGCCCTCAACATAACCCTAACCCTAGGTCCAATCCTAACCCTAACCGTCTCTCTAACCCTAGCCCTCAACATAACCCTAACCCTAGGTCCAATCCTCACCCTAAGAGTCTCTCTAACCCTAGCCCTCAACATAACCCTAACCCTAGGTCCAATCCTCACCCTAACCGTCTCTCTAACCCTAGCCCTCAACATAACCCTAACCCTAGTTCCAATTCTAACACTAACCGTGTCTCTAACCCTAGCCCTCAACATAACCCTAACTCTAGGTCCAATCCTCACCCTAACCGTCTCTCTAACCCTAGTCCTCAACATAACCCTAACCCTAGGTCCAATCCTAACCCTAACCGTCTCTTTAACCCTAGCCCTCAACATAACCCTAACCCTAGGTCCAATCCTAACACTAACCGTCTCTCTAACCCTAGCCCTCAACATAACCCTAACCCTAGGTCCAATCCTAACACTAACCGTCTCTCTAACCCTAGCCCTCAACATAACCCTAACCCTAGGTCCAATCCTAACACTAACCGTCTCTCTAACCCTAGCCCTCAACATAACCCTAACCCTAGGTCCAATCCTCACCCTAACCGTCTCTCTAACCCTTGCCCTCAACATAACTCTAACCCTAGGTCCAATCCTAACACTAACCGTCTCTCTAACCCTAGACCTCAACATAACCCTAACCCTAGGTCCAACCCTCAGCCTAACCGTCTCTCTAACCCTAGCCGTCAACATAACCCTAACCCTAGGTCCAATCCTAACACTAACCGTCTCTCTAACCCTAGCCCTCAACATAACCCTAACCCTATGTCCAATCCTCACCCTAACCGTCTCTCTAACCCTAGCCCTCAACATAACCCTAACCCTAGGTCCAATCCTCACCCTAACCGTCTCTCTAACCCTAGCCCTCAACATAACCCTAACCCTAGGTCCAATCCTAACCCTAACCGTCTGTCTAACCCTAGCCGTCAACATAACCCTAACCCTAGGTCCAATCCTAACCCTAAGCGTCCTTAAACCCTAGCCCTCAACATAACCCTAACCCTAGGTCCAATCCTAACACTAACCGTCTCTCTAACCCTAGCCCTCAACATAACCCTAACCCTAGGTCCAATCCTAACACTAACCGTCTCTCTAACCCTAGCCCCCAACATAACCCTAACACTAGGTCCCATCCTCACCCTAACCGACTCTCTAAACCTTGCCCTCAACATAACCCTAACCCTAGGTCCAATCCTAACACTAACCGTCTCTCTAACCCTAGCCCTCAACATGACCCTAACCCTAGGTCCAATCCTCAGCCTAAACGTCTCTCTAACCCTAGCCGTCAACATAACCCTAACCCTAGGTCCAATCCTAACACTAACCGTCTCTCTAACCCTAGCCCTCAACATAACCCTAACCCTAGGTCCAATCCTCACCCTAAGAGTCTCTCTAACCCTAGCCCTCAACATAACCCTAACCCTAGGTCCAATCCTCAGCCTAAACGTCTCTCTAACCCTAGCCGTCAACATAACCCTAACCCTAGGTCCAATCCTAACACTAACCGTCTCTCTAACCCTAGCCCTCAACATAACCCTAACTCTAGGTCCAATCCTCTCCCTAACCGTCTCTCTAACCCTAGTCCTCAACATAACCCTAACCCTAGGTCCAATCCTAACCCTAACCGTCTCTTTAACCCTAGCCCTCAACATAACCCTAACCCTAGGTCCAATCCTAACACTAACCGTCTCTCTAACCCTAGCCCTCAACATAACCCTAACCCTAGGTCCAATCCTAACACTAACCGTCTCTCTAACCCTAGCCCTCAACATAACCCTAACCCTAGGTCCAATCCTAACACTAACCGTCTCTCTAACCCTAGCCCTCAACATAACCCTAACCCTAGGTCCAATCCTCACCCTAACCGTCTCTCTAACCCTTGCCCTCAACATAACTCTAACCCTAGGTCCAATCCTAACACTAACCGTCTCTCTAACCCTAGACCTCAACATAACCCTAACCCTAGGTCCAACCCTCAGCCTAACCGTCTCTCTAACCCTAGCCGTCAACATAACCCTAACCCTAGGTCCAATCCTAACACTAACCGTCTCTCTAACCCTAGCCCTCAACATAACCCTAACCCTATGTCCAATCCTCACCCTAACCGTCTCTCTAACCCTAGCCCTCAACATAACCCTAACCCTAGGTCCAATCCTCACCCTAACCGTCTCTCTAACCCTAGCCCTCAACATAACCCTAACCCTAGGTCCAATCCTAACCCTAACCGTCTGTCTAACCCTAGCCCTCAACATAACCCTAACCCTAGGTCCAATCCTAACCCTAAGCGTCCTTAAACCCTAGCCCTCAACATAACCCTAACCCTAGGTCCAATCCTAACACTATCCGTCTCTCTAAACCTAGCCCTCAACATAACCCTAACCCTAGGTCCAATCCTAACACTAACCGTCTCTCTAACCCTAGCCCTCAACATAACCCTAACCCTAGGTCCAATCCTCACCCTAACCGTCTCTCTAACCCTTGCCCTCAACATAACCCTAACCCTAGGTCCAATCCTAACACTAACCGTCTCTCTAACCCTAGCCCTCAACATGACCCTAACCCTAGGTCCAATCCTCAGCCTAAACGTCTCTCTAACCCTAGCCGTCAACATAACCCTAACCCTAGGTCCAATCCTAACCCTAACCGTCTCTCTAACCCTAGCCCTCAACATAACCCTAACCCTAGGTCCAATCCTCACCCTAACCGTCTCTCTAACCCTAGCCCTCAACATAACCCTAACCCTAGGTCCAATCCTAACCCTAACCGTCTCTATAACCCTAGCCCTCAACATAACACTAACCCTAGGTCCAATCCTAACACAAACCGTCTCTCTAACCCTACCCCTCAACATAATCCTAACCCTAGGTCCAATCCTAACACTAACCGTCTCTCTAACCCTAGCCCTCAACATAACCCTAACCCTAGGTCCAATCCTAACACTAACTGTCTCTCTAACCCTAGCCCTCAACATAACTCTAACCCTAGGTCCAATCCTCACCCTAACCGTCTCTCTAACCCTAGCCCTCAACATAACCCTAACCCTAGGTCCAATCCTCACCCTAACCGTCTCTCTAACCCTAGCCCTCAACATAACCCTAACCCTAGGTCCAATCCTAACCCTAACCGTCTGTCTAACCCTAGCCCTCAACATAACCCTAACCCTAGGTCCTATCCTAACCCTAACCGTCCTTAAACCCTAGCCCTCAACATAACCCTAACCCTAAGTCGAATCCTAACACTAACCGTCTCTCTAACCCTCGCCCTCAACATAACCCTAACCCTAGCTCCAAACCTCACCCTAACCGTCTCTCTAACCCTAGGCCTCAACATAACCCTAACCCTAGGTCCAATCCTAACCCTAACCGTCTCTCTAATCCTAGCTCTCTACCTAACCCTAACCCTAGGTCCAATCCTAACCCTAACCGTCTGTCTAACCCTAGCCCTCAACATAACCCTAACCCTAGGTCCAATCCTAACCCTAACCGTCTCTCTAACCCTAGCCCTCAACATAACCCTAACCCTAGGTCCAATCCTCACCCTAACCGCCTCTCTAACCCTAGCCCTCAACATAACCCTAACCCTAGGTCCAATCCTAACCCTAACCGTCTCTCTAACCCTAGCCCTCAACATAACCCTAACCCTAGGTACAATCCTCACCCTAACCGTCTCTCTAACCCTAGCCCTCAACATAACCCTAACCCTAGGTCCAATCCTCACCCTAACCGTCTCTCTAACCATAGCCCTCAACATACCCCTAACCCTAGGTCCAATCCTCACCCTAACCGTCTGTCTAACCCTAGCCCTCAACATAACCCTAACCCTAGGTCCAATCCTCACCCTAAACGTCTCTCTAACCCTAGCCCTCAACATAACCCTAACCCTAGGTCCAATCCTCACCCTAACCGTCTCTCTAACCCTAGCCCTCAACATAACCCTAACCCTAGGTCCAATCCTAACACTAACCGTCTCTCTAACCCTAGCCCTCAACATAACCCTAACCCTAGGTCCAATCCTCACCCTAACCGTCTCTCTAACCCTAGCCCTCAACATAACCCTAACCCTAGGTCCAATCCTCACCCTAACCGTCTCTCTAAACCTAGCCCTCAACATAACCCTAACCCTAGGTCCAATCCTAACCCTAACCGTCTCTCTAACCCTAGCCCTCAACATAACCCTAACCCTAGGTCCAATCCTAACACTAACCGTCTCTCTAACCCTAGCCCTCAACATAACCCTAACCCTAGGTCCAACCCTATCCCTATCCGTCTCTCTAACCCTAGCCCTCAACATAGCCCTAACTCTAGGTCCAATCCTAACCCTAACCGTCTCTCTAACCCTAGCCCTCAACCTAACCCTAACCCCAGGTCCAATCCTAACCTTAACCGTCTCTCTAACCCCAGCCCTCTACCTAACCCTAACCCTAGGTCCAATCCTAACCCTAACCGTCTGTCTAACCCTAGCCCTCAACCTAACCTTAACCAGAGGTCCAATCCTAACCCTAACCGTCTGTCTAACTCTAGCCCTCAACATAACCCTAACCCTAGGTTCAATCCTAACCCTAACCGTCTCTCTGACACTAGCCATCAACATAAGCCTAATCCTAGCTCCAATCCTCACCCAAACCGTCTCTCTAACCCTAGCCCTCAACATAACCCTAACCCTAGGTCCAGTCCTCACCCTAACCGTCTCTCTAAACCTAGCCCTCAACATAACCCTAACCCTAGGTCCAATCCTAACCCAAAACGTCTCTCTAACCCTAGCCCTCAACATAACACTAACCCTAGGTCCAATCCTAACCCTAACCGTCTCTATAACCCTAGCCCTCAACATAACCCTAACCCTAGGTCCAATCCTAACCCTAACCGTCTCTCTAACCCTAGCCCTCAACATATCCCTAACCCTAGGTCCAATCCTCACCCTAACCGTCTCTCTAACCCTAGCCCTCAACATAACCCTAACCCTAGGTCCAATCCTCACCCTAACCGTCTCTCTAACCCTAGCCCTCAACATAACCCTAACCCTAGGTCCAATCCTAACACTAACCGTCTCTCTAACCCTAGCCCTCAACATAACCCTAACCCTAGGTCCAATCCTCACAATAACCGTCTCTATAACCCTAGCCCTCAACATAACCCTAACCCTAGGTCCAATCCTAACACTAACCGTCTGTCTAACCCTAGCCCTCAACATAACCCTAACCCTAGGTCCAATCCTCACCCTAACCGTCTCTCTAACCCTAGCCCTCAACATAACCCTAACCCTAGGTCCAATCCTAACCCTAACCGTCTGTCTAACCCTAGCCGTCAACATAACCCTAACCCTAGGTCCAATCCTAACCCTAAGCGTCCTTAAACCCTAGCCCTCAACATAACCCTAACCCTAGGTCCAATCCTAACACTAACCGTCTCTCTAACCCTAGCCCTCAACATAACCCTAACCCTAGGTCCAATCCTAACACTAACCGTCTCTCTAACCCTAGCCCCCAACATAACCCTAACACTAGGTCCAATCCTCACCCTAACCGTCTCTCTAACCCTTGCCCTCAACATAACCCTAACCCTAGGTCCAATCCTAACACTAACCGTCTCTCTAACCCTAGCCCTCAATATGACCCTAACCCTAGGTCCAATCCTCAGCCTAAACGTCTCTCTAACCCTAGCCGTCAACATAACCCTAACCCTAGGTCCAATCCTAACACTAACCGTCTCTCTAACCCTAGCCCTCAACATAACCCTAACCCTAGGTCCAATCCTCACCCTAAGAGTCTCTCTAACCCTAGCCCTCAACATAACCCTAACCCTAGGTCCAATCCTCACCCTAACCGTCTCTCTAACCCTAGCCCTCAACATAACCCTAACCCTAGTTCCAATTCTAACACTAACCGTGTCTCTAACCCTAGCCCTCAACATAACCCTAACTCTAGGTCCAATCCTCACCCTAACCGTCTCTCTAACCCTAGTCCTCAACATAACCCTAACCCTAGGTCCAATCCTAACCCTAACCGTCTCTTTAACCCTAGCCCTCAACATAACCCTAACCCTAGGTCCAATCCTAACACTAACCGTCTCTCTAACCCTAGCCCTCAACATAACCCTAACCCTAGGTCCAATCCTAACACTAACCGTCTCTCTAACCCTAGCCCTCAACATAACCCTAACCCTAGGTCCAATCCTAACACTAAGCGTCTCTCTAACCCTAGCCCTCAACATAACCCTAACCCTAGGTCCAATCCTAACACTAACCGTCTCTCTAACCCTAGCCCTCAACATAACCCTAACCCTAGGTCCAATCCTCACCCTAACCGTCTCTCTAACCCTTGCCCTCAACATAACCCTAACCCTAGGTCCAATCCTAACACTAACCGTCTCTCTAACCCTAGCCCTCAACATGACCCTAACCCTAGGTCCAATCCTCACCCTAACCGTCTCTCTAACCCTTGCCCTCAACATAACCCTAACCCTAGGTCCAATCCTAACACTAACCGTCTCTCTAACCCTAGCCCTCAACATAACCCTAACCCTAGGTCCAATCCTCACCCTAACCGTCTCTCTAACCCTTGCCCTCAACATAACCCTAACCCTAGGTCCAATCCTAACACTAACCGTCTGTCTAACCCTAGCCCTCAACATGACCCTAACCCTAGGTCCAATCCTCAGCCTAAACGTCTCTCTAACCCTAGCCGTCAACATAACCCTAACCCTAGGTCCCATCCTAACACTAACCGTCTCTCTAACCCTAGCCCTCAACATAACCCTAACCCTAGGTCCAATCCTCACCCTAACCGTCTCTCTAACCCTAGCCCTCAACATAACCCTAACCCTAGGTCCAATCCTCACCCTAACCGTCTCTCTAACCCTAGCCCTCAACATAACCCTAACCCTAGGTCCAATCCTAACCCTAACCGTCTCTATAACCCTAGCCCTCAACATAACACTAACCCTAGGTCCAATCCTAACACAAACCGTCTCTCTAACCCTACCGCTCAACATAACCCTAACCCTAGGTCCAATCCTAACACTAACCGTCTCTCTAACCCTAGCCCTCAACATAACCCTAACCCTAGGTCCAATCCTATCACTAACCGTCTCTCTAACCCTAGCCCTCAACATAACTCTAACCCTAGGTCCAATCCTCACCCTAACCGTCTCTCTAACCCTAGCCCTCAACATAACCCTAACCCTAGGTCCAATCCTCACCCTAACCGTCTCTCTAACCCTAGCCCTCAACATAACCCTAACCCTAGGTCCAATCCTCACCCTAACCGTCTCTCTAACCCTAGCCCTCAACATAACCCTAACCCTAGGTCCAATCCTCACCCTAACCGTCTCTCTAACCCTAGCCCTCAACATAACCCTAACCCTAGGTCCAATCCTAACCCTAACCGTCTGTCTAACCCTAGCCCTCAACATAACCCTAACCCTAGGTCCTATCCTAACCCTAACCGTCCTTAAACCCTAGCCCTCAACATAACCCTAACCCTAAGTCGAATCCTAACACTAACCGTCTCTCTAACCCTCGCCCTCAACATAACCCTAACCCTAGCTCCAAACCTCACCCTAACCGTCTCTCTAACCCTAGGCCTCAACATAACCCTAACCCTAGGTCCAATCCTAACCCTAACCGTCTCTCTAATCCTAGCTCTCTACCTAACCCTAACCCTAGGTCCAATCCTAACCCTAACCGTCTGTCTAACCCTAGCCCTCAACATAACCCTAACCCTAGGTCCAATCCTAACCCTAACCGTCTCTCTAACCCTAGCCCTCAACATAACCCTAACCCTAGGTCCAATCCTCACCCTAACCGTCTCTCTAACCCTAGCCCTCAATATAACCCTAACCCTAGGTCCAATCCTAACCCTAACCGTCTCTCTAACCCTAGCCCTCAACATAACCCTAACCCTAGGTACAATCCTCACCCTAACCGTCTCTCTAACCCTAGCCCTCAACATAACTCTAACCCTAGGTCCAATCCTCACCCTAACCGTCTCTCTAACCCTAGCCCTCAACATACCCCTAACCCTAGGTCCAATCCTCACCCTAACCGTCTGTCTAACCCTAGCCCTCAACATAACCCTAACCCTAGGTCCAATCCTCACCCTAAACGTCTCTCTAACCCTAGCCCTCAACATAACCCTAACCCTAGGTCCAATCCTCACCCTAACCGTCTCTCTAACCCTAGCCCTCAACATAACCCTAACCCTAGGTCCAATCCTAACACTAACCGTCTCTCTAACCCTAGCCCTCAACATAACCCTAACCCTAGGTCCAATCCTCACCCTAACCGTCTCTCTAACCCTAGCCCTCAACATAACCCTAACCCTAGGTCCAATCCTCACCCTAACCGTCTCTCTAAACCTAGCCCTCAACATAACCCTAACCCTAGGTCCAATCCTAACCCTAACCGTCTCTCTAACCCTAGCCCTCAACATAACCCTAACCCTAGGTCCAATCCTAACACTAACCGTCTCTCTAACCCTAGCCCTCAACATAACCCTAACCCTAGGTCCAACCCTATCCCTATCCGTCTCTCTAACCCTAGCCCTCAACATAGCCCTAACTCTAGGTCCAATCCTAACCCTAACCGTCTCTCTAACCCTAGCCCTCAACCTAACCCTAACCCTAGGTCCAATCCTAACCTTAACCGTCTCTCTAACCCCAGCCCTCTACCTAACCCTAACCCTAGGTCCAATCCTAACCCTAACCGTCTGTCTAACCCTAGCCCTCAACCTAACCTTAACCAGAGGTCCAATCCTAACCCTAACCGTCTGTCTAACTCTAGTCCTCAACATAACCCTAACCCTAGGTTCAATCCTAACCCTAACCGTCTCTCTGACACTAGCCATCAACATAACCCTAATCCTAGCTCCAATCCTCACCCTAACCGTCTCTCTAACCCTAGCCCTCAACATAACCCTAACCCTAGGTCCAATCCTCACCCTAACCGTCTCTCTAAACCTAGCCCTCAACATAACCCTAACCCTAGGTCCAATCCTAACCCAAAACGTCTCTCTAACCCTAGCCCTCAACATAACACTAACCCTAGGTCCAATCCTAACCCTAACCGTCTCTATAACCCTAGCCCTCAACATAACCCTAACCCTAGGTCCAATCCTAACCCTAACCGTCTCTCTAACCCTAGCCCTCAACATATCCCTAACCCTAGGTCCAATCCTCACCCTAACCGTCTCTCTAACCCTAGCCCTCAACATAACCCTAACCCTAGGTCCAATCCTCACCCTAACCGTCTCTCTAACCCTAGCCCTCAACATAACCCTAACCCTAGGTCCAATCCTAACACTAACCGTCTCTCTAACCCTGGCCCTCAACATAACCCTAACCCTAGGTCCAATCCTCACAATAACCGTCTCTCTAACCCTAGCCCTCAACATAACCCTAACCCTAGGTCCAATCCTAACACTAACCGTCTCTCTAACCCTAGCCCTCAACATAACCCTAACCCTAGGTCCTATCCTCACCCTAACCGTCTCTCTAACCCTAGCCCTCAACATAACCCTAACCCTAGGTCCAATCCTCACCCTAACCGTCTCTCTAACCCTAGCCCTCAACATAACCCTAACCCTAGGTCCAATCCTAACACTAACCGTCTCTCTAACCCTAGCCCTCAACATAACCCTAACCCTAGGTTCAATCCTAACACTAACCGTCTCTCTAACCCTAGCCCTCAACATAACCCTAACCCTGGGTCCAATCCTAACACTAACCGTCTCTCTAACCCTAGCCCTCAACATAACCCTAACCCTAGGTCCAATCCTCACCCTAACCGTCTCTCTAACCCTAGCCCTCAACATAACCCTAACCCTAGGTCCAATCCTAACACTAACCGTCTCTCTAACACCAGCCCTCAACATAACCCTAACCCTAGGTCCAATCCTAACACTAACCGTCTCTCTAACGCTAGCCCTCAACATTACCCTAACCCTAGGTCCAATCCTCAGCCTACCGTCTCTCTAACCCTAGCCCTCAACATAACCCAAACCCTAGGTCCAATCCTAACACTAACCGTCTCTCTAACCCTAGCCCTCATCATAACCCTAACCCTAGGTCCAATCCTCACCCTAACCGTCTCTCTAACCCTAGCCCTCAACATAACCCTAACCCTAGGTCCAATCCTAACACTAACCGTCTCTCTAACCCTAGCCCTCAACATAACCCTAACCCTAGGTCCAATCCTAACAATAACCGTCTCTCTAACCCTAGCCCTCAACATAACCCTAACCCTAGGTCCAATCCTCACCCTAACCGTCTCTCTAACCCTTGCCCTCAACATAACCCTAACCCTAGGTCCAATCCTAACACTAACCGTCTCTCTAACACTAGCCCTCAACATAACACTAACCCTAGGTCCAATCCTCAGCCTAACCGTCTCTCTAACCCTAGCCCTCAACATAACCCTAACCCTAGGTCCAATCCTAACACTAACCGTCCCTCTAACCCTAGCCCTCAACATAACCCTAACCCTAGGTCCAATCCTCACCCTAACCGTCTCTCTAACCCTAGCCCTCAACATAACCCTATCCCTAGGTCCAATCCTCACCCTAACCGTCTCTCTAACCCTAGCCCTCAACATAACCCTAACCCTAGGTCCAATCCTAACCCTAACCGTCTCTATAACCCTAGCCCTCAACATAACCCTAACCCTAGGTCCAATCCTAACACTAACCGTCTCTCTAACCCTAGCCCTCAACATAACCCTAACCCTAGGTCCAATCCTAACACTAACCGTCTCTCTAACCCTAGCCCTCAACATAACCCTAACGCTAATTCCAATCCTCACCCTAACCGTCTCTCTAACACTAGCCCTCAACATATCCCTAACCCTAGGTCCAATCCTAACCCTAACCGTCTCTCTAACCCTAGCCCTCAACATATCCCTAACCCTAGGTCCAATCCTAACCCTAACCGTCTTTCTAACCCTAGCCCTAAACATAACCCCAACCCTAGGTCCAATCCTAACACTAACCGTCTCTCTAACCCTAGCCCTCAACATAACCCTAATCTAGGTCCAATCCTCACCCTAACCGTCTCTCTAACCCTAGCCCTCAACATAACCCTAACCCTAGGTCCAATCCTCACCCTAACCGTCTCTCTAACCCTAGCCCTCCACATAACCCTAACCCTAGGTCCAATCCTCACCCTAACCGTCTCTATAAACCTAGCCCTCTACATAACCCTAACCCTAGGTCCAATCCTAACCCTAACCGTCTCTCTAACCCTAGCCCTCAACATAACCCTAACCCTAGGTCCAATCCTCACCCTAACCGTCTCTCTAACCCTAGCCCTCAACATAACCCTAACCCTAGGTCCAATCCTCACCCTAACCGTCTCTCTAACCCTAGCCCTCAACATAACCCCAACCCTAGGTCCAATCCTAACCCTAACCGTCTCTCTAAACCTAGCCCTCAACATAACCCTAACCCTAGGTCCAATCCTCACCCTAACCCTCTGTCTAACCCTAGCCCTCAACATAACCCTAACCCTAGGTCCAATCCTCAACCTAACCGTCTCTCTAACCCTAGCCCTCAACATAACCCTAACCCTAGGTCCAATCCTAACACTAACCGTCTCTCTAACCCTAGCCCTCAACATAACCCTAACTCTAGGTCCAATCCTCACCCTAACCGTCTCTCTAACCCTAGCCCTCAACATAACCCTAACCCTAGATCCAATCCTAACCTTAACCGTCTCTATAACCCTAGCCCTCAACATAACCCTAGACCTAGGTCCAATCCTCACCCTAACCGTCTCTCTAACCCTAGCCCTCAACATAACCCTAACCCTAGGTCCAATCCTAACACTAACCGTCTCTCTAACCCTAGCCCTCAACATAACCCTAACCCTGGGTCCAATCCTAACACTAACTGTCTCTCTAACCCTAGCCATCAACATAACCCTAACTCTAGGTCCAATCCTCACCCTAACCGTCTCTCTAACCCTAGCCCTCAACATAACCCTAACCCTAGGTCCAATCCTAACACTAACCGTCTCTCTAACCCTAGCCCTCAACATAACCCTAACCCTAGGTCCAATCCTAACACTAACCGTCTCTCTAACGCTAGCCCTCAACATAACCCTAACCCTAGGTCCAATCCTCAGCCTACCGTCTCTCTAACCCTAGCCCTCAACATAACCCAAACCCTAGGTCCAATCCTAACACTAACCGTCTCTCTAACCCTAGCCCTCATCATAACCCTAACCCTAGGTCCAATCCTAACACTAACCGTCTCTCTAACCCTAGCCCTCAACATAACCCTAACCCTAGGTCCAATCCTAACACTAACCGTCTCTCTAACCCTAGCCCTCAACATAACCCTAACCCTAGGTCCAATCCTAACCCTAACCGTCTCTCTAACCCTAGCCCTCAACATAACCCTAACCCTAGGTCCAATCCTCACCCTAACCGTCTCTCTAACCCTTGCCCTCAACATAACCCTAACCCTAGGTCCAATCCTAACACTAACCGTCTCTCTAACACCAGCCCTCAACATAACCCTAACCCTAGGTCCAATCCTAACACTAACCGTCTCTCTAACGCTAGCCCTCAACATAACCCTAACCCTAGGTCCAAACCTCAGCCTACCGTCTCTCTAACCCTAGCCCTCAACATAACCCAAACCCTAGGTCCAATCCTAACACTAACCGTCTCTCTAACCCTAGCCCTCATCATAACCCTAACCCTAGGTCCAATCCTCACCCTAACCGTCTCTCTAACCCTAGCCCTCAACATAACCCTAACCCTAGGTCCAATCCTAACACTAACCGTCTCTCTAACCCTAGCCCTCAACATAACCCTAACCCTAGGTCCAATCCTAACACTAACCGTCTCTCTAACCCTAGCCCTCAACATAACCCTAACCCTAGGTCCAATCCTAACAATAACCGTCTCTCTAACCCTAGCCCTCAACATAACCCTAACCCTAGGTCCAATCCTCACCCTAACCGTCTCTCTAACCCTTGCCCTCAACATAACCCTAACCCTAGGTCCAATCCTAACACTAACCGTCTCTCTAACACTAGCCCTCAACATAACCCTAACCCTAGGTCCAATACTCACCCTAACCGTCTCTCTAACCCTAGCCCTCAACATAACCCTAACCCTAGGTCCAATCCTAACACTAACCGTCTCTCTAACCCTAGCCCTCAACATAACCCTAACGCTAATTCCAATCCTCACCCTAACCGTCTCTCTAACACTAGCCCTCAACATAACTCTAACCCTAGGTCCAATCCTCACCCTAACCGTCTCTCTAACCCTAGCCCTCAACATAACCCTAACCCTAGGTCCAATCCTCACCCTAACCGTCTCTCTAACCCTAGCCCTCAACATAACCCTAACCCTAGGTCCAATCCTCACCCTAACCGTCTCTCTAACCCTAGCCCTCAACATAACCCTAACCCTAGGTCCAATCCTCACCCTAACCGTCTCTCTAACCCTAGCCCTCAACATAACCCTAACCCTAGGTCCAATCCTAACCCTAACCGTCTGTCTAACCCTAGCCCTCAACATAACCCTAACCCTAGGTCCTATCCTAACCCTAACCGTCCTTAAACCCTAGCCCTCAACATAACCCTAACCCTAAGTCGAATCCTAACACTAACCGTCTCTCTAACCCTCGCCCTCAACATAACCCTAACCCTAGCTCCAAACCTCACCCTAACCGTCTCTCTAACCCTAGGCCTCAACATAACCCTAACCCTAGGTCCAATCCTAACCCTAACCGTCTCTCTAATCCTAGCTCTCTACCTAACCCTAACCCTAGGTCCAATCCTAACCCTAACCGTCTGTCTAACCCTAGCCCTCAACATAACCCTAACCCTAGGTCCAATCCTAACCCTAACCGTCTCTCTAACCCTAGCCCTCAACATAACCCTAACCCTAGGTCCAATCCTCACCCTAACCGTCTCTCTAACCCTAGCCCTCAATATAACCCTAACCCTAGGTCCAATCCTAACCCTAACCGTCTCTCTAACCCTAGCCCTCAACATAACCCTAACCCTAGGTACAATCCTCACCCTAACCGTCTCTCTAACCCTAGCCCTCAACATAACTCTAACCCTAGGTCCAATCCTCACCCTAACCGTCTCTCTAACCCTCGCCCTCAACATACCCCTAACCCTAGGTCCAATCCTCACCCTAACCGTCTGTCTAACCCTAGCCCTCAACATAACCCTAACCCTAGGTCCAATCCTCACCCTAAACGTCTCTCTAACCCTAGCCCTCAACATAACCCTAACCCTAGGTCCAATCCTCACCCTAACCGTCTCTCTAACCCTAGCCCTCAACATAACCCTAACCCTAGGTCCAATCCTAACACTAACCGTCTCTCTAACCCTAGCCCTCAACATAACCCTAACCCTAGGTCCAATCCTCACCCTAACCGTCTCTCTAACCCTAGCCCTCAACATAACCCTAACCCTAGGTCCAATCCTCACCCTAACCGTCTCTCTAAACCTAGCCCTCAACATAACCCTAACCCTAGGTCCAATCCTAACCCTAACCGTCTCTCTAACCCTAGCCCTCAACATAACCCTAACCCTAGGTCCAATCCTAACACTAACCGTCTCTCTAACCCTAGCCCTCAACATAACCCTAACCCTAGGTCCAACCCTATCCCTATCCGTCTCTCTAACCCTAGCCCTCAACATAGCCCTAACTCTAGGTCCAATCCTAACCCTAACCGTCTCTCTAACCCTAGCCCTCAACCTAACCCTAACCCTAGGTCCAATCCTAACCTTAACCGTCTCTCTAACCCCAGCCCTCTACCTAACCCTAACCCTAGGTCCAATCCTAACCCTAACCGTCTGTCTAACCCTAGCCCTCAACCTAACCTTAACCAGAGGTCCAATCCTAACCCTAACCGTCTGTCTAACTCTAGTCCTCAACATAACCCTAACCCTAGGTTCAATCCTAACCCTAACCGTCTCTCTGACACTAGCCATCAACATAACCCTAATCCTAGCTCCAATCCTCACCCTAACCGTCTCTCTAACCCTAGCCCTCAACATAACCCTAACCCTAGGTCCAATCCTCACCCTAACCGTCTCTCTAAACCTAGCCCTCAACATAACCCTAACCCTAGGTCCAATCCTAACCCAAAACGTCTCTCTAACCCTAGCCCTCAACATAACACTAACCCTAGGTCCAATCCTAACCCTAACCGTCTCTATAACCCTAGCCCTCAACATAACCCTAACCCTAGGTCCAATCCTAACCCTAACCGTCTCTCTAACCCTAGCCCTCAACATATCCCTAACCCTAGGTCCAATCCTCACCCTAACCGTCTCTCTAACCCTAGCCCTCAACATAACCCTAACCCTAGGTCCAATCCTCACCCTAACCGTCTCTCTAACCCTAGCCCTCAACATAACCCTAACCCTAGGTCCAATCCTAACACTAACCGTCTCTCTAACCCTGGCCCTCAACATAACCCTAACCCTAGGTCCAATCCTCACAATAACCGTCTCTCTAACCCTAGCCCTCAACATAACCCTAACCCTAGGTCCAATCCTAACACTAACCGTCTCTCTAACCCTAGCCCTCAACATAACCCTAACCCTAGGTCCTATCCTCACCCTAACCGTCTCTCTAACCCTAGCCCTCAACATAACCCTAACCCTAGGTCCAATCCTCACCCTAACCGTCTCTCTAACCCTAGCCCTCAACATAACCCTAACCCTAGGTCCAATCCTAACACTAACCGTCTCTCTAACCCTAGCCCTCAACATAACCCTAACCCTAGGTTCAATCCTAACACTAACCGTCTCTCTAACCCTAGCCCTCAACATAACCCTAACCCTGGGTCCAATCCTAACACTAACCGTCTCTCTAACCCTAGCCCTCAACATAACCCTAACCCTAGGTCCAATCCTCACCCTAACCGTCTCTCTAACCCTAGCCCTCAACATAACCCTAACCCTAGGTCCAATCCTAACACTAACCGTCTCTCTAACACCAGCCCTCAACATAACCCTAACCCTAGGTCCAATCCTAACACTAACCGTCTCTCTAACGCTAGCCCTCAACATAACCCTAACCCTAGGTCCAATCCTCAGCCTACCGTCTCTCTAACCCTAGCCCTCAACATAACCCAAACCCTAGGTCCAATCCTAACACTAACCGTCTCTCTAACCCTAGCCCTCATCATAACCCTAACCCTAGGTCCAATCCTCACCCTAACCGTCTCTCTAACCCTAGCCCTCAACATAACTCTAACCCTAGGTCCAATCCTAACACTAACCGTCTCTCTAACCCTAGCCCTCAACATAACCCTAACCCTAGGTCCAATCCTAACAATAACCGTCTCTCTAACCCTAGCCCTCAACATAACCCTAACCCTAGGTCCAATCCTCACCCTAACCGTCTCTCTAACCCTTGCCCTCAACATAACCCTAACCCTAGGTCCAATCCTAACACTAACCGTCTCTCTAACACTAGCCCTCAACATAACACTAACCCTAGGTCCAATCCTCAGCCTAACCGTCTCTCTAACCCTAGCCCTCAACATAACCCTAACCCTAGGTCCAATCCTAACACTAACCGTCCCTCTAACCCTAGCCCTCAACATAACCCTAACCCTAGGTCCAATCCTCACCCTAACCGTCTCTCTAACCCTAGCCCTCAACATAACCCTATCCCTAGGTCCAATCCTCACCCTAACCGTCTCTCTAACCCTAGCCCTCAACATAACCCTAACCCTAGGTCCAATCCTAACCCTAACCGTCTCTATAACCCTAGCCCTCAACATAACCCTAACCCTAGGTCCAATCCTAACACTAACCGTCTCTCTAACCCTAGCCCTCAACATAACCCTAACCCTAGGTCCAATCCTAACACTAACCGTCTCTCTAACCCTAGCCCTCAACATAACCCTAACGCTAATTCCAATCCTCACCCTAACCGTCTCTCTAACACTAGCCCTCAACATATCCCTAACCCTAGGTCCAATCCTAACCCTAACCGTCTCTCTAACCCTAGCCCTCAACATATCCCTAACCCTAGGTCCAATCCTAACCCTAACCGTCTTTCTAACCCTAGCCCTAAACATAACCCCAACCCTAGGTCCAATCCTAACACTAACCGTCTCTCTAACCCTAGCCCTCAACATAACCCTAATCTAGGTCCAATCCTCACCCTAACCGTCTCTCTAACCCTAGCCCTCAACATAACCCTAACCCTAGGTCCAATCCTCACCCTAACCGTCTCTCTAACCCTAGCCCTCAACATAACCCTAACCCTAGGTCCAATCCTCACCCTAACCGTCTCTCTAACCCTAGCCCTCAACATAACCCCAACCCTAGGTCCAATCCTAACCCTAACCGTCTCTCTAAACCTAGCCCTCAACATAACCCTAACCCTAGGTCCAATCGTCACCCTAACCGTCTGTCTAACCCTAGCCCTCAACATAACCCTAACCCTAGGTCCAATCCTCAACCTAACCGTCTCTCTAACCCTAGCCCTCAACATAACCCTAACCCTAGGTCCAATCCTAACACTAACCGTCTCTCTAACCCTAGCCCTCAACATAACCCTAACTCTAGGTCCAATCCTCACCCTAACCGTCTCTCTAACCCTAGCCCTCAACATAACCCTAACCCTAGATCCAATCCTAACCTTAACCGTCTCTATAACCCTAGCCCTCAACATAACCCTAGACCTAGGTCCAATCCTCACCCTAACCGTCTCTCTAACCCTAGGCCTCAACATAACCCTAACCCTAGGTCCAATCCTAACACTAACCGTCTCTCTAACCCTAGCCCTCAACATAACCCTAACCCTGGGTCCAATCCTAACACTAACTGTCTCTCTAACCCTAGCCATCAACATAACCCTAACTCTAGGTCCAATCCTCACCCTAACCGTCTCTCTAACCCTAGCCCTCAACATAACCCTAACCCTAGGTCCAATCCTAACACTAACCGTCTCTCTAACCCTAGCCCTCAACATAACCCTAACCCTAGGTCCAATCCTCACCCTAACCGTCTCTCTAACCCTAGCCCTCAACATAACCCTAACCCTAGGTCCAATCCTCACCCTAACCGTCTCTCTAACCCTAGCCCTCAACATAACCCCAACCCTAGGTCCAATCCTAACCCTAACCGTCTCTCTAAACCTAGCCCTCAACATAACCCTAACCCTAGGTCCAATCGTCACCCTAACCGTCTGTCTAACCCTAGCCCTCAACATAACCCTAACCCTAGGTCCAATCCTCAACCTAACCGTCTCTCTAACCCTAGCCCTCAACATAACCCTAACCCTAGGTCCAATCCTAACACTAACCGTCTCTCTAACCCTAGCCCTCAACATAACCCTAACTCTAGGTCCAATCCTCACCCTAACCGTCTCTCTAACCCTAGCCCTCAACATAACCCTAACCCTAGATCCAATCCTAACCTTAACCGTCTCTATAACCCTAGCCCTCAACATAACCCTAGACCTAGGTCCAATCCTCACCCTAACCGTCTCTCTAACCCTAGGCCTCAACATAACCCTAACCCTAGGTCCAATCCTAACACTAACCGTCTCTCTAACCCTAGCCCTCAACATAACCCTAACCCTGGGTCCAATCCTAACACTAACTGTCTCTCTAACCCTAGCCATCAACATAACCCTAACTCTAGGTCCAATCCTCACCCTAACCGTCTCTCTAACCCTAGCCCTCAACATAACCCTAACCCTAGGTCCAATCCTAACACTAACCGTCTCTCTAACCCTAGCCCTCAACATAACCCTAACCCTAGGTCCAATCCTAACACTAACCGTCTCTCTAACGCTAGCCCTCAACATAACCCTAACCCTAGGTCCAATCCTCAGCCTACCGTCTCTCTAACCCTAGCCCTCAACATAACCCAAACCCTAGGTCCAATCCTAACACTAACCGTCTCTCTAACCCTAGCCCTCATCATAACCCTAACCCTAGGTCCAATCCTAACACTAACCGTCTCTCTAACCCTAGCCCTCAACATAACCCTAACCCTAGGTCCAATCCTAACACTAACCGTCTCTCTAACCCTAGCCCTCAACATAACCCTAACCCTAGGTCCAATCCTAACCCTAACCGTCTCTCTAACCCTAGCCCTCAACATAACCCTAACCCTAGGTCCAATCCTCACCCTAACCGTCTCTCTAACCCTTGCCCTCAACATAACCCTAACCCTAGGTCCAATCCTAACACTAACCGTCTCTCTAACACCAGCCCTCAACATAACCCTAACCCTAGGTCCAATCCTAACACTAACCGTCTCTCTAACGCTAGCCCTCAACATAACCCTAACCCTAGGTCCAAACCTCAGCCTACCGTCTCTCTAACCCTAGCCCTCAACATAACCCAAACCCTAGGTCCAATCCTAACACTAACCGTCTCTCTAACCCTAGCCCTCATCATAACCCTAACCCTAGGTCCAATCCTCACCCTAACCGTCTCTCTAACCCTAGCCCTCAACATAACCCTAACCCTAGGTCCAATCCTAACACTAACCGTCTCTCTAACCCTAGCCCTCAACATAACCCTAACCCTAGGTCCAATCCTAACACTAACCGTCTCTCTAACCCTAGCCCTCAACATAACCCTAACCCTAGGTCCAATCCTAACAATAACCGTCTCTCTAACCCTAGCCCTCAACATAACCCTAACCCTAGGTCCAATCCTCACCCTAACCGTCTCTCTAACCCTTGCCCTCAACATAACCCTAACCCTAGGTCCAATCCTAACACTAACCGTCTCTCTAACACTAGCCCTCAACATAACCCTAACCGTAGGTCCAATCCTCACCCTAACCGTCTCTCTAACCCTAGCCCTCAACATAACCCTAACCCTGGGTCCAATCCTAACACTAACCGTCTCTCTAACCCTAGCCCTCAACATAACCCTAACGCTAATTCCAATCCTCACCCTAACCGTCTCTCTAACACTAGCCCTCAACATAACCCTAACCCTAGGTCCAATCCTAACACTAACCGTCTCTCTAACCCTAGCCGACAACATAACCCTAACCCTAGGTCCAATTCTCACCCTAACCGTCTCTCTAACCCTAGCCCTCAACATAACCCTAACCCTAGGTCCAATCCTCACCCTAACCGTCTCTCTAACCCTAGCCCTCAACATAACCCTAACCCTAGGTCCAATCCTCACCCTAACCGTCTCTCTAACCCTAGCCCTCAACATAACCCTAACCCTAGGTCCAATCCTAACACTAACCGTCTCTCTAACCCTAGCCCTCAACATAACCCTAACCCTGGGTCCAATCCTAACACTAACTGTCTCTCTAACCCTAGCCCTCAACATAACCCTAACCCTAGGTCCAATCCTCACCCTAACCGTCTCTCTAACCCTAGCCCTCAACATAACCCTAACCCTAGGTCCAATCCTAACACTAACCGTCTCTCTAACCCTAGCCCTCAACATAACCCTAACCCTAGGTCCAATCCTAACACTAACCGTCTCTCTAACGCTAGCCCTCAACATAACCCTAACCCTAGGTCCAATCCTCAGCCTACCGTCTCTCTAACCCTAGCCCTCAACATAACCCAAACCCTAGGTCCAATCCTAACACTAACCGTCTCTCTAACCCTAGCCCTCATCATAACCCTAACCCTAGGTCCAATCCTAACACTAACCGTCTCTCTAACCCTAGCCCTCAACATAACCCTAACCCTAGGTCCAATCCTAACACTAACCGTCTCTCTAACCCTAGCCCTCAACATAACCCTAACCCTAGGTCCAATCCTAACACTAACCGTCTCTCTAACCCTAGCCCTCAACATAACCCTAACCCTAGGTCCAATCCTCACCCTAACCGTCTCTCTAACCCTTGCCCTCAACATAACCCTAACCCTAGGTCCAATCCTAACACTAACCGTCTCTCTAACACTAGCCCTCAACATAACCCTAACCCTAGGTCCAATACTCAGCCTAACCGTCTCTCTAACCCTAGCCCTCAACATAACCCTAACCCTAGGTCCAATCCTAACACTAACCGTCCCTCTAACCCTAGCCCTCAACATAACCCTAACCCTAGGTCCAATCATCACCCTAACCGTCTCTCTAACCCTAGCCCTCAACATAACCCTATCCCTAGGTCCAATCCTCACCCTAACCGTCTCTCTAACCCTAGCCCTCAACATAACCCTAACCCTAGGTCCAATCCTAACCCTAACCGTCTCTATAACCCTATCCCTCAACATAACCCTAACCCTAGGTCCAATCCTAACACTAACCGTCTCTCTAACCCTAGCCCTCAACATAACCCTAACCCTAGGTCCAATCCTAACACTAACCGTCTCTCTAACCGTAGCCCTCAACATAACCCTAACCCTAGGTCCAATCCTAACACTAACCGTCTCTCTAACCCTAGCCCTCAACATAACCCTAACGCTAATTCCAATCCTCACCCTAACCGTCTCTCTAACACTAGCCCTCAACATATCCCTAACCCTAAGTCCAATCCTAACCCTAACCGTCTTTCTAACCCTAGCCCTAAACATAACCCCAACCCTAGGTCCAATCCTAACACTAACCGTCTCTCTAACCCTAGCCCTCAACATAACCCTAATCTAGGTCCAATCCTCACCCTAACCGTCTCTCTAACCCTAGCCCTCAACATAACCCTAACCCTAGGTCCAATCCTCACCCTAACCGTCTCTCTAACCCTAGCCCTCCACATAACCCTAACCCTAGGTCCAATCCTCACCCTAACCGTCTCTATAAACCTAGCCCTCAACATAACCCTAACCCTAGGTCCAATCCTAACCCTAACCGTCTCTCTAACCCTAGCCCTCAACATAACCCTAACCCTAGGTCCAATCCTCACCCTAACCGTCTCTCTAACCCTAGCCCTCAACATAACCCTAACCCTAGGTCCAATCCTCACCATAACCGTCTCTCTAACCCTAGCCCTCAACATAACCCTAACCCTAGGTCCAATCCTAACACTAACCGTCTCTCTAACCCTAGCCCTCAACATAACCCTAACCCTAGGTCCAATCCTCACCCTAACCGTCTCTCTAACCCTAGCACTCAACATAACCCCAACCCTAGGTCCAATTCTCACCCTAACCGTCTCTCTAACCCTAGCCCTCAACATAACCCTAACCCTAGGTCCAATCCTCACCCTAACCGTCTGTCTAACCCTAGCCCTCAACATAACCCTAACCCTAGGTCCAATCCTCAACCTAACCGTCTCTCTAACCCTAGCCCTCAACATAACCCTAACCCTAGGTCCAATCCTAACACTAACCGTCTCTCTAACCCTAGCCCTCAACATAACCCTAACCCTAGGTCCAATCCTCACCCTAACCGTCTCTCTAACCCTAGCCCTCAACATAACCCTAACCCAAGATCCAATCCTAACCTTAACCGTCTCTATAACCCTAGCCCTCAACATAACCCTAAACCTAGGTCCAATCCTCACCCTAACCGTCTCTCTAACCCTAGCCCTCAACATAACCCTAACCCTAGGTCCAATCCTAACACTAACCGTCTCTCTAACCCTAGCCGAAAACATAACCCTAACCCTAGGTCCAATTCTCACCCTAACCGTCTCTCTAAACCTAGCCCTCAACATAACCCTAACCCTAGGTCCAATCCTCACCCTAACCGTCTCTCTAACCCTAGACCTCAACATAACCCTAACCCTAGGTCCAATCCTCACCCTAACCGTCTCTCTAACCCTAGCCCTCAACATAACCCTAACCGTAGGTCCAACCCTAAACCTATCCGTCTCTCTAACCCTAGCCCTCAACATAGACCTAACCCTAGGTCCAATCCTAACCCTAACCGTCTCTCTAACCCTAGCCCTCAACATAACCCTAACCCTAGGTCCAATCCTAACCCTAACCGTCTCTCTAACCCCAGCCCTCTACCTAACCCTAACCCTAGGTCCAATCCTAACCCTAACCGCCTGTCTAATCCTAGCCCTCAACCTAACCTTAACCAGCGGTCCAATCCTAACCCTAACCGTCTGTCTAACTCTAGCCCTCAACATAACCCTAACCCTAGGTCCAATCCTAACCCTAACCGTCTCTCTGACCCTAGCCCTCAACATAACCCTAACCCTAGCTCCAATCCTCACCCTAACCGTCTCTCACCCTAGCCCTCAACATAACCCTAACCCTAGGTCCAATCCTCACCCTAACTGTCTCTCTATACCTAGCCCTCAACATAACCCTAACCCTAGGTCCAATCCTAACCCAAAACGTCTCTCTAACCCTAGCCCTCAACATAACCCTAACCCTAGGTCCAATCCTAACCCTAACCGTCTCTATAACCCTAGCCCTCAGCATAACCCTAATCCAAGGTCCAATCCGAACCCTAACCGTCTCTCTAACCCTAGCCCTCAACATAACCCTAACCCTAGGTCCAATCCTCACCCTAACCGTCTCTCTAACCCTAGCCCTCAACATAACCCTAACCCTAGGTCCAATCCTCACCCTAACCGTCTCTCTAACTCTAACCCTCAACATAACCCTAACCCTAGGTCCAATCCTAACACTAACCGTCTCTCTAACCCTAGCCCTCAACATAACCCTAACCCTAGGTCCAATCCTCACCCTAACCGTCTCTCTAACCCTAGCCCTCAACATAACCCTAACCCTCGGTCCAATCCTAACACTAACCGTCTCTCTAACCCTAGCCCTCAACATAACCCTAACCCTAGGTCCTATCCTCACCCTAACCGTCTCTCTAACCCTAGCCCTCAACATAACCCTAACCCTAGGTCCAATCCTCACCCTAACCGTCTCTCTAACCCTAGCCCTCAACATAACCCTAACCCTAGGTCCAATCCTCACCCTAACCGTCTCTCTAACCCTAGCCCTCAACATAACCCTAACCCTCGGTCCAATCCTAACACTAACCGTCTCTCTAACCCTAGCCCTCAACATAACCCTAACCCTAGGTCCTATCCTCACCCTAACCGTCTCTCTAACCCTAGCCCTCAACATAACCCTAACCCTAGGTCCAATCCTCACCCTAACCGTCTCTCTAACCCTAGCCCTCAACATAACCCTAACCCTAGGTCCAATCCTAACACTAACCGTCTCTCTAACCCTAGCCCTCAACATAACCCTAACCCTAGGTCCAATCCTAACACTAACCGTCTCTCTAACCCTAGCCCTCAACATAACCCTAACCCTAGGTCCAATCCTAACACTAACCGTCTCTCTAACCCTAGCCCTCAACATAACCCTAACCCTAGGTCCAATCCTCACCCTAACCGTCTCTCGAACCCTTGCCCTCAACATAACCCTAACCCTAGGTCCAATCCTAACACTAACCGTCTCTCGAACCCTAGCCCTCAACATAACCCTAACCCTAGGTCCAATCCTAACACTAACCGTCTCTCTAACGCTAGCCCTCATCATAACCCTAACCCTAGGTCCAATCCTCACCCTAACCGTCTCTCTAACCCTAGCCCTCAACATAACCCTAACCCTAGGTCCAATCCTAACACTAACCGTCTCTCTAACCCTAGCCCTCAACATAACCCTAACCCTAGGTCCAATCCTAACACTAACCGTCTCTCTAACCCTAGCCCTCAACATAACCCTAACCCTAGGTCCAATCCTAACACTAACCGTCTCTCTAACCCTAGCTCTCAACATAACCCTAACCCTAGGTCCAATCCTAACACTAACCGTCTCTCTAACCCTAGCCCTCAACATAACCCTAACCCTAGGTCCAATCCTCACCCTAACCGTCTCTCTAACCCTTGCCCTCAACATAACCCTAACCCTAGGTCCAATCCTAACACTAACCGTCTCTCTAACCCTAGCCCTCAACATAACCCTAAACCTAGGTATAATCCTCACCCTAACAGTCTCTCTAACCCTAGCCCTCAACATAACCCTAACCCTAGGTCCAATCCTAACCCTAACCGTCTCTAACCCTAGCCCTCAACATAACCCTAACCCTAGGTCCAATCCTAACCCTAACCGTCTCTCTAACCCTAGCCCTCAACATAACCATAAACCTAGGTATAATCCTCACCCTAACAGTCTCTCTAACCCTAGCCCTCAACATAACCCTAACCCTAGCTCCAATCCTAACACTAACCGTCTCTCTAACGCTAGCCCTCAACATAACCCTAACCCTAGGTCCAATCCTCAGCCTACCGTCTCTCTAACCCTAGCCCTCAACATAACCCAAACCCTAGGTCCAATCCTAACACTAACCGTCTCTCTAACCCTAGCCCTCATCATAACCCTAACCCTAGGTCCAATCCTCACCCTAACCGTCTCTCTAACCCTAGCCCTCAACATATCCCTAACCCTAGGTCCAATCCTAACACTAACCGTCTCTCTAACCCTAGCCCTCAACATAACCCTAACCCTAGGTCCAATCCTGACACTAACCGTCTCTCTAACCCTAGGCGACAACATAACCCTAACCCTAGGTCCAAATCTCACCCTAACCGTCTCTCTAACCCTAGCCCTCAACATAACCCTAACCCTAGGTCCAATCCTCACCCTAACCGTCTCTCTAACCCTAGACCTCAACATAACCCTAACCCTAGGTCCAATCCTCACCCTAACCGTCTCTCTAACCCTAGCCCTCAACATAACCCTAACCCTAGGTCCAACCCTAACCCTATCCGTCTTTCTAACCCTAGCCCTCAACATAGCCCTAACCCTAGGTCCAATCCTAACCCTAACCGTCTCTCTAACCCTAGCCCTCAACATAACCCTAACCCTAGGTCCAATCCTCACCCTAACCGTCTCTCTAACCCCAGCCCTCTACCTAACCCTAACCCTAGGTCCAATCCTAACCCTAACCGTCTGTCTAACCCTAGCCCTCAACCGAACCTTAACCAGAGGTCCAATCCTAACCCTAACCGTCTGTCTAACTCTAGCCCTCAACATAACCCTAACCCTAGGTCCAATCCTAACCCTAACCGTCTCTCTAACCCTAGCCCTCAACATAACCCTAACCCTAGGTCCAATCCTCACCCTAACCGTCTCTCTAACCCCAGCCCTCTACCTAACCCTAACCCTAGGTCCAATCCTAACCCTAACCGTCTGTCTAACCCTAGCCCTCAACCTAACCTTAACCAGAGGTCCAATCCTCACCCTAACCGTCTCTCTAAACCTAGCCCTCAACATAACCCTAACCCTAGGTCCAATCCTAACCCAAAACGTCTCTCTAACCCTAGCCCTCAACTTAACTCTTACCCTAGGTATAATTCTCACCCTAACCGTCTCTCTAACCCTAGCCCTCAACATAACCCTAACCCTAGGTCCAATCCTAACACTAACCGTCTCTATAACCCTAGCCCTCAACATAACCCTAACCGTAGGTCCAATCCTAACCCTATCCGTCCATCTAACTCTAGCCCTCAACATAACTCTAACCCTAGGACCAATCCTAACCCTAACCGTCGCTCAAACCCTAGCCCTCAACATAAACCTAACCCTAGGTCCAATCCTAACCCTAACCGTCGCTCTAACCCTAGCCCTCAACATAACCCTAACCCTAGGTCCAATCCTAACCCTAACCGACTCTCTAACCCTAGCCCTCAACATAACCCTAACACTAGGTCCAATCCTCACCCTAACCGTCTGTCTAACCCTAGCACTCAATATAACCCTAACCCTAGGTCCAATCCTCACCCTAACCGTCTCTCTAACCCTAGCCCTCAACATAACCCAAACCCTAGGTCCAATACTCACCCTAACCGACTCTCTAACCCTAGCCCACAACATAACCTTAACCCTAGGTCCCATCCTAAAACTAACCGTCTCTCTAACCCTAGCCCTCAACATAACCCTAACCCTAGGTCCAATCCTAACCCTAACCGTCTCTCTAACCCTAACCCTCAACATAACCCTAACCCTAGGTCCAATCCTAACCCTAATCGTCTCTCTAACTGTAGCCCTCAACATAACCCTAACCCTAGGACCAATCCTAACCCTAACTGTCTCTCTAACCCTAGCCCTCAACATAACCCTAACCCTAGGTCCAATCCTAACACTAACCGTCTCTCTAACCCTAGCCCTCAACATAACCCTAACCCTAGGTCCAATCCTCACAATAACCGTCTCTCTAACCCTAGCCCTCAACATAACCCTAACCCTCGGTCCAATCCTAACACTAACCGTCTCTCTAACCCTAGCCCTCAACATAACCCTAACCCTAGGTCCTATCCTCACCCTAACTGTCTCTCTAACCCTAGCCCTCAACATAACCCTAACCCTAGGTCCAATCCTCACCCTAACCGTCTCTCTAACCCTAGCCCTCAACATAACCCTAACCCTAGGTCCAATCCTAACACTAACCGTCTCTCTAACCCTAGCCCTCAACATAACCCTAACCCTAGGTCCAATCCTAACACTAACCGTCTCTCTAACCCTAGCCCTCAACATAACCCTAACCCTAGGTCCAATCCTAACACTAACCGTCTCTCTAACCCTAGCCCTCAACATAACCCTAACCCTAGGTCCAATCCTCACCCTAACCGTCTCTCGAACCCTTGCCCTCAACATAACCCTAACCCTAGGTCCAATCCTAACACTAACCGTCTCTCGAACCCTAGCCCTCAACATAACCCTAACCCTAGGTCCAATCCTAACACTAACCGTCTCTCTAACGCTAGCCCTCAACTTAACCCTAACCCTAGGTCCAATCCTCAGCCTAACCGTCTCTCTAACCCTAGCCCTCAACAGAACCCAAACCCTAGGTCCAATCCTAACACTAACCGTCTCTCTAACCCTAGCCCTCATCATAACCCTAACCCTAGGTCCAATCCTCACCCTAACCGTCTCTCTAACCCTAGCCCTCAACATAACCCTAACCCTAGGTCCAATCCTAACACTAACCGTCTCTCTAACCCTAGCCCTCAACATAACCCTAACCCTAGGTCCAATCCTAACACTAACCGTCTCTCTAACCCTAGCCCTCAACATAACCCTAACCCTAGGTCCAATCCTAACACTAACCGTCTCTCTAACCCTAGCCCTCAACATAACCCTAACCCTAGGTCCAATCCTAACACTAACCGTCTCTCTAACCCTAGCCCTCAACATAACCCTAACCCTAGGTCCAATCCTCACCCTAACCGTCTCTCTAACCCTTGCCCTCAACATAACCCTAACCCTAGGTCCAATCCTAACACTAACCGTCTCTCTAACCCTAGCCCTCAACATAACCCTAAACCTAGGTATAATCCTCACCCTAACAGTCTCTCTAACCCTAGCCCTCAACATAACCCTAACCCTAGGTCCAATCCTAACCCTAACCGTCTCTCTAACCCTAGCCCTCAACATAACCCTAACCCTAGGTCCAATCCTAACCCTAACCGTCTCTCAAACCCTAGCCCTCAACATAACCATAAACCTAGGTATAATCCTCACCCTAACCGTCTCTCTCACCCTAGCCCTCAACATAACCCAAACCCTAGGTCCAATCCTAACACTAACCGTCTCTCTAACCCTAGCCCTCATCATAACCCTAACCCTAGGTCCAATCCTCACCCTAACCGTCTCTCTAACCCTAGCCCTCAACATAACCCTAACCCTAGGTCCAATCCTAACACTAACCGTCTCTCTAACCCTAGCCCTCAACATAACCCTAACCCTAGGTCCAATCCTAACAGTAACCGTCTCTCTAACCCTAGCCCTCAACATAACCCTAACCCTAGGTCCAATCCTAACACTAACCGTCTCTCTAACCCTAGCCCTCAACATAACCCTAACCCTAGGTCCAATCCTAACACTAACCGTCTCTCTAACCCTAGCCCTCAACATAACCCTAACCCTAGGTCCAATCCTCACCCTAACCGTCTCTCTAACCCTTGCCCTCAACATAACCCTAACCCTAGGTCCAATCCTAACACTAACCGTCTCTCTAACCCTAGCCCTCAACATAACCCTAAACCTAGGTATAATCCTCACCCTAACAGTCTCTCTAACCCTAGCCCTCAACATAACCCTAACCCTAGGTCCAATCCTAACCCTAACCGTCTCTCTAACCCTAGCCCTCAACATAACCCTAACCCTAGGTCCAATCCTAACCCTAACCGTCTCTCTAACCCTAGCCCTCAACATAACCATAAACCTAGGTATAATCCTCACCCTAACAGTCTCTCTAACCCTAGCCCTCAACATAACCCTAACCCTAGGTCCAATCCTAACACTAACCGTCTCTCTAACGCTAGCCCTCAACATAACCCTAACCCTAGGTCCAATCCTCAGCCTACCGTCTCTCTAACCCTAGCCCTCAACATAACCCAAACCCTAGGTCCAATCCTAACACTAACCGTCTCTCTAACCCTAGCCCTCATCATAACCCTAACCCTAGGTCCAATCCTCACCCTAACCGTCTCTCTAACCCTAGCCCTCAACATAACCCTAACCCTAGGTCCAATCCTAACACTAACCGTCTCTCTAACCCTAGCCCTCAACATAACCCTAACCCTAGGTCCAATCCTGACACTAACCGTCTCTCTAACCCTAGGCGACAACATAACCCTAACCCTAGGTCCAAATCTCACCCTAACCGTCTCTCTAACCCTAGCCCTCAACATAACCCTAACCCTAGGTCCAATCCTCACCCTAACCGTCTCTCTAACCCTAGACCTCAACATAACCCTAACCCTAGGTCCAATCCTCACCCTAACCGTCTCTCTAACCCTAGCCCTCAACATAACTCTAACCCTAGGTCCAACCCTAACCCTATCCGTCTCTCTAACCCTAGCCCTCAACATAGCCCTAACCCTAGGTCCAATCCTAACCCTAACCGTCTCTCTAACCCTAGCCCTCAACATAACCCTAACCCTAGGTCCAATCCTCACCCTAACCGTCTCTCTAACCCCAGCCCTCTACCTAACCCTAACCCTAGGTCCAATCCTAACCCTAACCGTCTGTCTAACCCTAGCCCTCAACCTAACCTTAACCAGAGGTCCAATCCTAACCCTAACCGTCTGTCTAACTCTAGCCCTCAACATAACCCTAACCCTAGGTCCAATCCTAACCCTAACCGTCTCTCTGACCATAGCCCTCAACATAACCCTAACCCTAGGTCCAATCCTCACCCTAACCGTCTCTCTAAACCTAGCCCTCAACATAACCCTAACCCTAGGTCCAATCCTCACCCTAACCGTCTCTCTAAACCTAGCCCTCAACATAACCCTAACCCTAGGTCCAATCCTAACCCAAAACGTCTCTCTAACCCTAGCCCTCAACATAACCCTAACCCTAGGACCAATCCTAACCCTAACCGTCTCTCTAACCCTAGCCCTCAACTTAACCCTAACCCTAGATATAATTCTCACCCTAACCGTCTCTCTAACCCTAGCCCTCAACATAACCCTAACCCTAGGTCCAATCCTAACACTAACCGTCTCTATAACCCTAGCCCTCAACATAACCCTAACCGTAGGTCCAATCCTAACCCTATCCGTCCATCTAACTCTAGCCCTCAACATAACTCTAACCCTAGGACCAATCCTAACCCTAACCGTCGCTCAAACCCTAGCCCTCAACATAACCCTAACCCTAGGTCCAATCCTAACCCTAACCGTCGCTCTAACCCTAGCCCTCAACATAACCCTAACCCTAGGTCCAATCCTAACCCTAACCGACTCTCTAACCCTAGCCCTCAACATAACCCTAACACTAGGTCCAATCCTCACCCTAACCGTCTGTCTAACCCTAGCACTCAATATAACCCTAACCCTAGGTCCAATCCTCACCCTAACTGTCTCTCTAACCCTAGCCCTCAACATAACCCTAACCCTAGGTCCAATCCTCACCCTAACCGTCTCTCTAACCCTAGCCCTCAACATAACCCAAACCCTAGGTCCAATACTCACCCTAACCGACTCTCTAACCCTAGCCCACAACATAACCTTAACCCTAGGTCCCATCCTAAAACTAACCGTCTCTCTAACCCTAGCCCTCAACATAACCCTAACCCTAGGTCCAATCCTAACCCTAACCGTCTCTCTAACTGTAGCCCTCAACATAACCCTAACCCTAGGACCAATCCTAACCCTAACTGTCTCTCTAACCCTAGCCCTCAACATAACCCTAACCCTAGGTCCAATCCTAACACTAACCGTCTCTCTAACCCTAGCCCTCAACATAACCCTAACCCTAGGTCCAATCCTCACAATAACCGTCTCTCTAACCCTAGCCCTCAACATAACCCTAACCCTCGGTCCAATCCTAACACTAACCGTCTCTCTAACCCTAGCCCTCAACATAACCCTAACCCTAGGTCCTATCCTCACCCTAACTGTCTCTCTAACCCTAGCCCTCAACATAAGCCTAACCCTAGGTCCAATCCTCACCCTAACCGTCTCTCTAACCCTAGCCCTCAACATAACCCTAACCCTAGGTCCAATCCTAACACTAACCGTCTCTCTAACCCTAGACCTCAACATAACCCTAACCCTAGGTCCAATCCTAACACTAACCGTCTCTCTAACCCTAGCCCTCAACATAACCTAACCCTAGGTCCAATCCTAACACTAACCGTCTCTCTAACCCTAGCCCTCAACATAACCCTAACCCTAGGTCCAATCCTCACCCTAACCGTCTCTCGAACCCTTGCCCTCAACATAACCCTAACCCTAGGTCCAATCCTAACACTAACCTTCTCTCGAACCCTAGCCCTCAACATAACCCTAACCCTAGGTCCAATCCTAACACTAACCGTCTCTCTAACGCTAGCCCTCAACTTAACCCTAACCCTAGGTCCAATCCTCAGCCTAACCGTCTCTCTAACCCTAGCCCTCAACAGAACCCAAACCCTAGGTCCAATCCTAACACTAACCGTCTCTCTAACCCTAGCCCTCATCATAACCCTAACCCTAGGTCCAATCCTCACCCTAACCGTCTCTCTAACCCTAGCCCTCAACATAACCCTAACCCTAGGTCCAATCCTAACACTAACCGTCTCTCTAACCCTAGCCCTCAACATAACCCTAACCCTAGGTCCAATCCTAACCCTAATCGTCTCTCTAACTGTAGCCCTCAACATAACCCTAACCCTAGGACCAATCCTAACCCTAACTGTCTCTCTAACCCTAGCCCTCAACATAACCCTAACCCTAGGTCCAATCCTAACACTAACCGTCTCTCTAACCCTAGCCCTCAACATAACCCTAACCCTAGGTCCAATCCTCACAATAACCGTCTCTCTAACCCTAGCCCTCAACATAACCCTAACCCTCGGTCCAATCCTAACACTAACCGTCTCTCTAACCCTAGCCCTCAACATAACCCTAACCCTAGGTCCTATCCTCACCCTAACTGTCTCTCTAACCCTAGCCCTCAACATAAGCCTAACCCTAGGTCCAATCCTCACCCTAACCGTCTCTCTAACCCTAGCCCTCAACATAACCCTAACCCTAGGTCCAATCCTAACACTAACCGTCTCTCTAACCCTAGACCTCAACATAACCCTAACCCTAGGTCCAATCCTAACACTAACCGTCTCTCTAACCCTAGCCCTCAACATAACCTAACCCTAGGTCCAATCCTAACACTAACCGTCTCTCTAACCCTAGCCCTCAACATAACCCTAACCCTAGGTCCAATCCTCACCCTAACCGTCTCTCGAACCCTTGCCCTCAACATAACCCTAACCCTAGGTCCAATCCTAACACTAACCGTCTCTCGAACCCTAGCCCTCAACATAACCCTAACCCTAGGTCCAATCCTAACACTAACCGTCTCTCTAACGCTAGCCCTCAACTTAACCCTAACCCTAGGTCCAATCCTCAGCCTAACCGTCTCTCTAACCCTAGCCCTCAACAGAACCCAAACCCTAGGTCCAATCCTAACACTAACCGTCTCTCTAACCCTAGCCCTCATCATAACCCTAACCCTAGGTCCAATCCTCACCCTAACCGTCTCTCTAACCCTAGCCCTCAACATAACCCTAACCCTAGGTCCAATCCTAACACTAACCGTCTCTCTAACCCTAGCCCTCAACATAACCCTAACCCTAGGTCCAATCCTAACACTAACCGTCTCTCTAACCCTAGCCCTCAACATAACCCTAACCCTAGGTCCAATCCTAACACTAACCGTCTCTCTAACCCTAGCCCTCAACATAACCCTAAACCTAGGTATAATCCTCACCCTAACAGTCTCTCTAACTCTAGCCCTCAACATAACCCTAACCCTAGGTCCAATCCTAACCCTAACCGTCTCTCTAACCCTAGCCCTCAACATAACCATAAACCTAGGTATAATCCTCACCCTAACAGTCTCTCTAACCCTAGACCTCAACATAACCCTAACCCTAGGTCCAATCCTAACCCTAACCGTCTCTCTAACACTAGCCCTCAACATAACCCTAACCCTAGGTCCAATCCTAAAACTAACCGTCTCTATAACCCTAGCCCTCAACATAACCCTAACCGTAGGTCCAATCCTAACCCTATCCGTCCATCTAAATCTAGGCCTCAACATAACTCTAACTCTAGGACCAATCCTAACCCTAACCGACTCTCTAACCCTAGCCCTCAACATAACCCTAACCCTAGGTCCAATCCTCACCCTAACCGACTCTCTAACCCTAGCCCACAACATAACCCTAACCCTAGGTCCAATCCTAACCCTAACCGTCTCTCTAACCCTAACCCTCAACATAACCCTAACCCTAGGTCCAATCCTAACCCTAATCGTCTCTTTAACCCTAGCCCTCAACATAACCCTAACCCTAGGTCCAATCCTAACCCTAATCGTCTCTCTAACTCTAGCCCTCAACATAACCCTAACCCTAGGACCAATCCTAACCCTAACCGTCTCTCTAACCCTAGCCCTCAACTTAACCCTAACCCTAGGTATAATTCTCACCCTAACCGTCTCTCTAACCCTAGCCCTCAACATAACCCTAACCCTAGGTCCAATCCTAACCCTAACCGTCACTCTAACCTTAGACCTCAACATAACCCTAACCCTACGTCATATCCTAACCCTAACCGTCTCTCTAACCCTAGCCCTCAACATAACCCGAACCCTAGGTCCAATCCTAACCCTAACCGTCTCTCTAACCTTAGCCCTCAACATAACCCTAACCCTACGTCCAATCCTAACCCTAACCGTCTCTAACCCTAGCCCTCAACATAACCCGAACCCTAGGTCCAATCCTAACCCTAACCGCCCTTCTAAACCTAGCCCTCAAAATAACCCTAACCCTAGGTCCAATCCTAACCTTAACCGTCTCTCTAACACTAGCCCTCAGGATAACCCTAACCCTAGGTCCAGTCCTAACCCTAACCGTCTCTCTAACACTAGCCCTCAACCTAACCCTAACCTTAGGTCCAATCCTAACACTAACCGTCTCTCTGACCCTAGCCCTCAGCATAACCCTAACCCTAGGTCCAATCCTAACCCTGTCTGTCTAACCCTAGCCCTCAACATAACCCTAACCCTAGGTCCAATCCTAAAGCTAACCGTCTCTCTAACGCTAGCCCTAAACATAATCCTAACCCTAGGCCCAATCCTCACCCTAACCGTCTCTATAACCCTAGCCCTCAACATAACCCTAACCCTAGGTCCAATCCTAACCCTAACCGTCTCTCTAACCTTAGCCCTCAACATAACCCTAACCCTACGTCCAATCCTAACCCTAACCGTCTCTAACCCTAGCCCTCAACATAACCCGAACCCTAGGTCCAATCCTAACCCTAACCGTCCTTCTAAACCTAGCCCTCAAAATAACCCTAACCCTAGGTCCAATCCTAACCTTAACCGTCTCTCTAACACTAGCCCTCAGGATAACCCTAACCCTAGGTCCAGTCCTAACCCTAACCGTCTCTCTAACACTAGCCCTCAACCTAACCCTAACCTTAGGTCCAATCCTAACACTAACCGTCTCTCTGACCCTAGCCCTCAGCATAACCCTAACCCTAGGTCCAATCCTAACCCTGTCTGTCTAACCCTAGCCCTCAACATAACCCTAACCCTAGGTCCAATCCTAAAGCTAACCGTCTCTCTAACGCTAGCCCTAAACATAATCCTTACCCTAGGCCCAATCCTCACCCTAACCGTCTCTATAACCCTAGCCCTCAACATAACCCTAACCCTAGGTCCAATCCTAACCCTAACCGTCTCTCTAAACATAGCCCTCAAAATAACCCTAACCCTAGGTCCAATCCTAACCCTAACCGTCTCTCTAACACTAGCCCTCAGCATAACCCTAAGCCTAGGTCCAGTCCTAACCCTAACCGTCTCTCTAACACTAGCCCTCAACCTAACCCTAACCTTAGGTCCAATCCTAACCCTAACCGTCTCTCTGACCCAGGCCTCAGCATAACCCTAACCCTAGGTCCAATCGTAACACTAACCGTCTCTCTAACCCTAGCCCTCAACGTAACCCTAACCCTAGGTCCAATCCTAACCCTAACCGTCTCTCTAACCCTAGCCCTCAACATAACCCTAAACCTAGGTATAATCCTCACCCTAACAGTCTCTCTAACCCTAGCCCTCATCATAACCCTAACCCTAGGTCCAATCTTAACCCTAACCGTCTCTCTAACCCTAGCCCTCAACATAACCCTAACCCTAGGTCCAATCGTAACACTAACCGTCTCTCTAATCCTAGCCCTCAACATAACCCTAACCCTAGGTCCAATCCTCACCCTAACCGTCTCTAACCCTAGCCCTCAACATGACCCCAAACCTAGGTCCAATCCTAACCCTAACCGTCTCTCTAAACCTAACCCTCAACATAACCCTAACCCTAGGTCCAATCCTCACCCTAACCGTCTCTCTAACCCTAGCCCTCAACATAACCCTAACCCTAGGTCCAATCCTCACCCTAACCGTCTCACTAACCCTAGCCCTCAACATAACACTAACCCTAGGTCCAATCCTAACACTAACCGTCTCTCTAACCCTAGCCCTCAACATAACCCTAACCCTAGGTCCAATCCTCACCCTAAGAGTCTCTCTAACCCTAGCCCTCAACATAACCCTAAATCTAGGTCCAATCCTAACACTAACCGTCTCTCTAATCCTAGCCCTCAACATAACCCTAACTCTAGGTCCAATCCTAACACTAACCGTCTCTCTAATCCTAGCCCTCTACATAACCCTAACCCTAGGTCCAATCCTCACCCTAACCGTCTCTAACCCTAGCCCTCAACATGACCCCAAACCTAGGTCCAATCCTAACCCTAACCGTCTCTCTAAACCTAACCCTCACCATAACCCTAACCCTAGGTCCAATCCTCACCCTAACCGTCTCTCTAACCCTAGCCCTCAACATAACCCTAACCCTAGGTCCAATCCTCACCCTAACCGTCTCACTAACCCTAGCCCTCAACATAACACTAACCCTAGGTCCAATCCTAACACTAACCGTCTCTCTAACCCTAGCCCTCAACATAACCCTAACCCTAGGTCCAATCCTCACCCTAAGAGTCTCTCTAACCCTAGCCCTCAACATAACCCTAACTCTAGGTCCAATCCTAACACTAACCGTCTCTCTAACCCTAGCCCTCAACATAACCCTTATCCTAGGTCCAATCCTCACCCTAACCGTCTCTCTAACCCTAGCCCTCAACATAACCATAACCCTAGATCCAATCCTAACCTTAACCGTCTCTATAACCCTAGCCCTTCAACATAACCCTAACCCTAGGACCAATCCTAACACTAACCGTCTCTCTAACCCTAGCCCTCAACATAACCCTAACCCTAGGTCCAATCCTAACCCAAACCGTCTCTCTAACCCTAGCCCTCAACATAACCCTAACCCTAGGTCCAATCCTCACCCTAACCATCTCTCTATCCCTAGCCCTCAACATAACCCTAACCCTAGGTCCAATCCTAACCCTAACCGACTCTCTAACCCTAGCCCTCAACATAACCCTAACCCTAGGTCCAATCCTCACCCTAAGAGTCTCTCTAACCCTAGCCCTCAACATAACCCTAACCCTAGGTACAATCCTCACGCTAACCGTTTCTCTAACCCTAGCCCTCAACATAACCCTAACCCTAGGTCCAATTCTAACACTAACCGTCTCTCTAACCCTAGCCCTCAACATAACCCTAACCCTAGGTCCAATCCTAACACTAACCGTCTCTCTAACCCTAGCCCTCAACATAACCCTAACCCTAGGTCCAATCCTCACCCTAACCGTCTCTCTAACCCTAGCCCTCAACATAACCCTAACCCTAGGTCCAATCCTCACCCTAACCGTCTCTCTGACCCTAGCCCTCAACATAACCCTAACCCTAGGTCCAATCCTAACGCTAACCGTCTCTCTAACCCTAGCCCTCAACATAACCCTAACCCTAGGTCCAATCCTCACCCTAACCGTGTCTCTAACCCTAGTCCTCAACATAACCCTAACCCTAGGTCCAATCCTCACCCTAACCGTCTCTGTAACCCTAGCCCTCAACATAACCCTAACCCTAGGTCCAATCCTAACCTTAACCCTCTCTCTGACCCTAGCCCTCAACATAACCCTAACCCTAGGTCCAATCTTAACCCTAACCGTCTCTCTAACACTAGACCTCAACCTAACCCTAACCTTAGGTCCAATCCTAACCCTAACATTCTCTCAGACCCTAGCCCTCAGCATAACCCTACCCCTAGGTCCAATCCTAACAATGTCTCTCTAAACCTAGCCCTCAACATAACCCTAACCCTAGGTCCAATCCTCACCCTAACCGTCTCACTAACCCTAGCCCTCAACATAACACTAACCCTAGGTCCAATCCTAACACTAACCGTCTCTCTAACCCTAGCCCTCAACATAACCCTAACCCTAGGTCCAATCCTAACACTAACCGTCTCTCTAACCCTAGCCCTCAACATAACCCTAACCCTAGGTCCAATCCTCACCCTAACCGTCTCTCTAACCCTTGCCCTCAACATAACTCTAACCCTAGGTCCAATCCTAACACTAACCGTCTCTCTAACCCTAGACCTCAACATAACCCTAACCCTAGGTCCAACCCTCAGCCTAACCGTCTCTCTAACCCTAGCCGTCAACATAACCCTAACCCTAGGTCCAATCCTAACACTAACCGTCTCTCTAACCCTAGCCCTCAACATAACCCTAACCCTATGTCCAATCCTCACCCTAACCGTCTCTCTAACCCTAGCCCTCAACATAACCCTAACCCTAGGTCCAATCCTCACCCTAACCGTCTCTCTAACCCTAGCCCTCAACATAACCCTAACCCTAGGTCCAATCCTAACCCTAACCGTCTGTCTAACCCTAGCCCTCAACATAACCCTAACCCTAGGTCCAATCCTAACCCTAAGCGTCCTTAAACCCTAGCCCTCAACATAACCCTAACCCTAGGTCCAATCCTAACACTAACCGTCTCTCTAACCCTAGCCCTCTACATAACCCTAACCCTAGGTCCAATCCTAACACTAACCGTCTCTCTAACCCTAGCCCTCAACATAACCCTAACCCTAGGTCCAATCCTCACCATAACCGTCTCTCTAACCCTTGCCCTCAACATAACCCTAACCCTAGGTCCAATCCTAACACTAACCGTCTCTCTAACCCTAGCCCTCAACATGACCCTAACCCTAGGTCCAATCCTAACCCTAACCGTCTCTATAACCCTAGCCCTCAACATAACCCTAACCCTAGGTCCAGTCCTCACCCTAACCGTCTCTCTAACCCTAGGCCTCCACATATCCCTAACCCTAGGTCCAATCCTAACCCTAACCGTCTCTATAACCCTAGCCCTCAACATAACCCTAACCCTAGGTCCAATCCTAACACTAACCGTCTCTCTAACCCTAGCCTTCAACATAACCCTAACCCTAGGTCCAATCCTCACCCTAACCGTCTCTATAACCCTAGGCCTCAACATAACCCTAACCCTAGGTCCAATCCTCACCCTAACCGTCTCTCTAACCCTAGGCCTCAACATAACCCTAACCCTAGGTCCAATCCTAACCCTAACCGTCTCTATAACCCTAGCCCTCAACATAACCCTAACCCTAGGTCCAATCCTCACCCTAACCGTCTCTATAACCCTAGCCCTCAACATAACCCTAACCCTAGGTCCAGTCCTCACCCTAACCGTCTCTCTAACCCTAGGCCTCAACATAACCCTAACCCTAGGTCCAATCCTAACCCTAACCGTCTCTCTAACCCTAGCCCTCAACATAACCCTAACCCTAGGTCCAATCCTAACACTAACCGTCTGTCTAACCCTAGCCCTCAACAATACCCTAACCCTAGGTCCAATCCTAACACTAACCGTTTCTCTAACCCTAGCCTTCAACATAAACCTAACCCTAGGTCCAATCCTCACCCTATCCGTCTCTCTAACCCTAGCCCTCAACATAACCCTAACCCTAGGTCCAATCCTCACCCTAACCGTCTCTCTAACCCTAGCCCTCAACATAACCCTAACCCTAGGTCCAATCCTCACCCTAACCGTCTCTCTAACCCTAGCCCTCAACATAACCCTAACCCTAGGTCCAATCCTAACCCTAACCGTCTCTCTAACCCTAGCCCTCAACATAACCCTAACCCTAGGTCCAATCCTAACACTAACCGTCTCTCTAACCCTAGCCCTCAACATAACCCTAACCCTAGGTCCAATCCTAACCCTAACCGTCTCTCTAACCCTAGCCCTCAACATAACCCTAACCCTAGGTCCAATCCTCACCATAACCGTCTCTCTAACCCTAGCCCTCAACATAACCCTACCCTAGGTCCAATCCTAACACTAACCGTCTCTCTAACCCTAGCCCTCAACATAACCCTAACCCTAGGTCCAATCCTCACCCTAACCGTCTCTCTAACCCTAGCCCTCAACATAACCCCAACCCTAGGTCCAATCCTAACCCTAACCGTCTCTCTAACCCTAGCCCTCAACATAACCCTAACCCTAGGTCCAGTCCTCACCCTAACCGTCTCTCTAACCCTAGCCCTCAACATAACCCTAACCCTAGGTCCAATCCTCACCCTAACCGTCTCTCTAACCCTAGCCCTCAACATAACCCTAACCCTAGGTCCAATCCTAACACTAACCGTCTCTCTAACCTTGCCTTCAACATAACCCTAACCCTAGGTCCAATCCTCACCCTAACCGTCTCTCTAACCCTAGCCCTCAACATAACCCTAACCCTAGATCCAATCCTAACCTTAACCGTCTCTATAACCCTAGCCGTCAACATAACCCTAAACCTAGGTCCAATCCTAACACTAACCGTCTCTCTAACCCTAGCCCTCAACATAACCCTAACCCTAGGTCCAATCCTAACACTAACCGTCTCTCTAAACCTAGCCGACAACATAACCCTAACCCTAGGTCCAATCCTCACCCTAACCGTCTCTCTAACCCTAGCCCTCAACATAACCCTCACCCTAGGTCCAATCCTCAACCTAACCGTCTCTCTAACCCTAGACCTCAACATAACCCTAACCCTAGGTCCAATCCTCACCCTAACCGTCTCTCTAACCCTAGCCCTCAACATAACCCTAACCCTAGGTCCAATCCTCACCCTAACCGTCTCTCTAACCCTAGCCCTCAACATAACCCTAACCCTAGGTCCAATACTCACCCTAACCGTCTCTCTAACCCTAGCCCTCAACATAACCCTAACCCTAGGTCCAATCCTAACCCTAACCGTCTCTCTAACCCTAGCCCTCAACATAACCCTAACCCTAGGTCCAATCCTCACCCTAAGAGTCTCTCTAACCCTAGCCCTCAACATAACCCTAACCCTAGGTCCAATCCTCACCCTAACCGTCTCTCTAACCCTAGCCCTCAACATAACCCTAACCCTAGTTCCAATTCTAACACTAACCGTGTCTCTAACCCTAGCCCTCAACATAACCCTAACTCTAGGTCCAATCCTCACCCTAACCGTCTCTCTAACCCTAGTCCTCAACATAACCCTAACCCTAGGTCCAATCCTAACCCTAACCGTCTCTTTAACCCTAGCCCTCAACATAACCCTAACCCTAGGTCCAATCCTAACACTAACCGTCTCTCTAACCCTAGCCCTCAACATAACCCTAACCCTAGGTCCAATCCTAACACTAACCGTCTCTCTAACCCTAGCCCTCAACATAACCCTAACCCTAGGTCCAATCCTAACACTAACCATCTCTCTAACCCTAGCCCTCAACATAACCCTAACCCTAGGTCCAATCCTCACCCTAACCGTCTCTCTAACCCTTGCCCTCAACATAACTCTAACCCTAGGTCCAATCCTAACACTAACCGTCTCTCTAACCCTAGCCCTCAACATAACCCTAACCCTAGGTCCAATCCTAACACTAACCGTCTCTCTAACCCTAGCCCTCAACATAACCCTAACACTAGGTCCAATCCTCACCCTAACCGTCTCTCTAACCCTTGCCCTCAACATTACCCTAACCCTAGGTCCAATCCTAACACTAACCGTCTCTCTAACCCTAGCCCTCAACATGCCCCTAACCCTAGGTCCAATCCTCAGCCTAAACGTCTCTCTAACCCTAGCCGTCAACATAACCCTAACCCTAGGTCCAATCCTAACACTAACCGTCTCTCTAACCCTAGCCCTCAACATAACCCTAACCCTAGGTCCAATCCTCACCCTAAGAGTGTCTCTAACCCTAGCCCTCAACATAACCCTAACCCAAGGTCCAATCCTCACCCTAACCGTCTCTCTAACCCTAGCCCTCAACATAACCCTAACCCTAGTTCCAATTCTAACACTAACCGTGTCTCTAACCCTAGCCCTCAACATAACCCTAACTCTAGGTCCAATCCTCACCCTAACCGTCTCTCTAACCCTAGTCCTCAACATAACCCTAACCCTAGGTCCAATCCTAACCCTAACCGTCTCTTTAACCCTAGCCCTCAACATAACCCTATCCCTAGGTCCAATCCTAACACTAACCGTCTCTCTAACCCTAGCCCTCTACATAACCCTAACCCTAGGTCCAATCCTAACACTAACCGTCTCTCTAACCCTATCCCTCAACATAACCCTAACCCTAGGTCCAATCCTAACACTAACCGTCTCTCTAACCCTAGCCCTCAACATAACCCTAACCCTAGGTCCAATCCTCACCCTAACCGTCTCTCTAACCCTTGCCCTCAACATAACTCTAACCCTAGGTCCAATCCTAACACTAACCGTCTCTCTAACCCTAGACCTCAACATAACCCTAACCCTAGGTCCAACCCTCAGCCTAACCGTCTCTCTAACCCTAGCCGTCAACATAACCCTAACCCTAGGTCCAATCCTAACACTAACCGTCTCTCTAACCCTAGCCCTCAACATAACCCTAACCCTATGTCCAATCCTCACCCTAACCGTCTCTCTAACCCTAGCCCTCAACATAACCCTAATCCTAGGTCCAATCCTCACCCTAACCGTCTCTCTAACCCTAGCCCTCAACATAACCCTAACCCTAGGTCCAATCCTAACCCTAACCGTCTGTCTAACCCTAGCCCTCAACATAACCCTAACCCTAGGTCCAATCCTAACCCTAAGCGTCCTTAAACCCTAGCCCTCAACATAACCCTAACCCTAGGTCCAATCCTAACACTAACCGTCTCTCTAACCCTAGCCCTCAACATAACCCTAACCCTAGGTCCAATCCTAACACTAACCGTCTCTCTAACCCTAGCCCTCAACATGACCCTAACCCTAGGTCCAATCCTCACCCTAACCGTCTCTCTAACCCTAGCCCTCAACATAACCCTAACCCTAGGTCCAATCCTAACCCTAACCGTCTCTATAACCCTAGCCCTCAACATAACCCTAACCCTAGGTCCAATCCTAACACTAACCGTCTCTCTAACCCTAGCCCTCAACATAACCCTAACCCTAGGTCCAATCCTAACACTAACCGTCTCTCTAACCCTAGCCCTCAACATAACCCTAACCCTAGGTCCAATCCTAACCCTAACCGTCTCTCTAACCCTAGCCCTCAACATAACCCTAACCCTAGGTCCAATCCTAACACTAACCGTCTCTCTAACCCTAGCCCTCCACATAACCCTAACCCTATGTCCAATCCTCACCCTAACCGTCTCTATAACCCTAGCCCTCAACATAACCCTAACCCTAGGTCCAATCCTAACCCTAACCGTCTCTCTAACCCTAGCCCTCAACATAACCCTAACCCTAGGTCCAGTCCTCACCCTAACCGTCTCTCTAACCCTAGCCCTCAACATAACCCTAACCCTAGGTCCAATCCTCACCATAACCGTCTCTCTAACCCTAGCCCTCAACATAACCCTAACCCTAGGTCCAATCCTAACACTAACCGTCTCTCTAACCCTAGCCCTCAACATAACCCTAACCCTAGGTCCAATCCTCACCCTAACCGTCTCTCTAACCCTAGCCCTCAACATAACCCCAACCCTAGGTCCAATCCTAACCCTAACCGTCTCTCTAACCCTAGCCCTCAACATAACCCTAACCCTAGGTCCAGTCCTCACCCTAACCGTCTCTCTAACCCTAGCCCTCAACATAACCCTAACCCTAGGTCCAATCCTCACCCTAACCGTCTCTCTAACCCTAGCCCTCAACATAACCCTAACCCTAGGTCCAATCCTAACACTAACCGTCTCTCTAACCTTGCCTTCAACATAACCCTAACCCTAGGTCCAATCCTCACCCTAACCGTCTCTCTAACCCTAGCCCTCAACATAACCCTAACCCTAGATCCAATCCTAACCTTAACCGTCTCTATAACCCTAGCCGTCAACATAACCCTAAACCTAGGTCCAATCCTAACACTAACCGTCTCTCTAACCCTAGCCCTCAACATAACCCTAACCCTAGGTCCAATCCTAACACTAACCGTCTCTCTAAACCTAGCCGACAACATAACCCTAACCCTAGGTCCAATCCTCACCCTAACCGTCTCTCTAACCCTAGCCCTCAACATAACCCTCACCCTAGGTCCAATCCTCAACCTAACCGTCTCTCTAACCCTAGACCTCAACATAACCCTAACCCTAGGTCCAGTCCTCACCCTAACCGTCTCTCTAACCCTAGCCCTCAACATAACCCTAACCCTAGGTCCAATCCTCACCCTAACCGTCTCTCTAACCCTAGCCCTCAACATAACCCTAACCCTAGGTCCAATACTCACCCTAACCGTCTCTCTAACCCTAGCCCTCAACATAACCCTAACCCTAGGTCCAATCCTAACCCTAACCGTCTCTCTAACCCTAGCCCTCAACATAACCCTAACCCTAGGTCCAATCCTCACCCTAAGAGTCTCTCTAACCCTAGCCCTCAACATAACCCTAACCCTAGGTCCAATCCTCACCCTAACCGTCTCTCTAACCCTAGCCCTCAACATAACCCTAACCCTAGTTCCAATTCTAACACTAACCGTGTCTCTAACCCTAGCCCTCAACATAACCCTAACTCTAGGTCCAATCCTCACCCTAACCGTCTCTCTAACCCTAGTCCTCAACATAACCCTAACCCTAGGTCCAATCCTAACCCTAACCGTCTCTTTAACCCTAGCCCTCAACATAACCCTAACCCTAGGTCCAATCCTAACACTAACCGTCTCTCTAACCCTAGCCCTCAACATAACCCTAACCCTAGGTCCAATCCTAACACTAACCGTCTCTCTAACCCTAGCCCTCAACATAACCCTAACCCTAGGTCCAATCCTAACACTAACCGTCTCTCTAACCCTAGCCCTCAACATAACCCTAACCCTAGGTCCAATCCTCACCCTAACCGTCTCTCTAACCCTTGCCCTCAACATAACTCTAACCCTAGGTCCAATCCTAACACTAACCGTCTCTCTAACCCTAGCCCTCAACATAACCCTAACCCTAGGTCCAATCCTAACACTAACCGTCTCTCTAACCCTAGCCCTCAACATAACCCTAACACTAGGTCCAATCCTCACCCTAACCGTCTCTCTAACCCTTGCCCTCAACATTACCCTAACCCTAGGTCCAATCCTAACACTAACCGTCTCTCTAACCCTAGCCCTCAACATGACCCTAACCCTAGGTCCAATCCTCAGCCTAAACGTCTCTCTAACCCTAGCCGTCAACATAACCCTAACCCTAGGTCCAATCCTAACACTAACCGTCTCTCTAACCCTAGCCCTCAACATAACCCTAACCCTAGGTCCAATCCTCACCCTAAGAGTGTCTCTAACCCTAGCCCTCAACATAACCCTAACCCAAGGTCCAATCCTCACCCTAACCGTCTCTCTAACCCTAGCCCTCAACATAACCCTAACCCTAGTTCCAATTCTAACACTAACCGTGTCTCTAACCCTAGCCCTCAACATAACCCTAACTCTAGGTCCAATCCTCACCCTAACCGTCTCTCTAACCCTAGTCCTCAACATAACCCTAACCCTAGGTCCAATCCTAACCCTAACCGTCTCTTTAACCCTAGCCCTCAACATAACCCTATCCCTAGGTCCAATCCTAACACTAACCGTCTCTCTAACCCTAGCCCTCTACATAACCCTAACCCTAGGTCCAATCCTAACACTAACCGTCTCTCTAACCCTATCCCTCAACATAACCCTAACCCTAGGTCCAATCCTAACACTAACCGTCTCTCTAACCCTAGCCCTCAACATAACCCTAACCCTAGGTCCAATCCTCACCCTAACCGTCTCTCTAACCCTTGCCCTCAACATAACTCTAACCCTAGGTCCAATCCTAACACTAACCGTCTCTCTAACCCTAGACCTCAACATAACCCTAACCCTAGGTCCAACCCTCAGCCTAACCGTCTCTCTAACCCTAGCCGTCAACATAACCCTAACCCTAGGTCCAATCCTAACACTAACCGTCTCTCTAACCCTAGCCCTCAACATAACCCTAACCCTATGTCCAATCCTCACCCTAACCGTCTCTCTAACCCTAGCCCTCAACATAACCCTAATCCTAGGTCCAATCCTCACCCTAACCGTCTCTCTAACCCTAGCCCTCAACATAACCCTAACCCTAGGTCCAATCCTAACCCTAACCGTATGTCTAACCCTAGCCCTCAACATAACCCTAACCCTAGGTCCAATCCTAACCCTAAGCGTCCTTAAACCCTAGCCCTCAACATAACCCTAACCCTAGGTCCAATCCTAACACTAACCGTCTCTCTAACCCTAGCCCTCAACATAACCCTAACCCTAGGTCCAATCCTAACACTAACCGTCTCTCTAACCCTAGCCCTCAACATGACCCTAACCCTAGGTCCAATCCTCACCCTAACCGTCTCTCTAACCCTAGCCCTCAACATAACCCTAACCCTAGGTCCAATCCTAACCCTACCGTCTCTATAACCCTAGCCCTCAACATAACACTAACCCTAGGTCCAATCCTAACACAAACCGTCTCTCTAACCCTACCCCTCAACATAACCCTAACCCTAGGTCCAATCCTAACACTAACCGTCTCTCTAACCCTAGCCCTCAACATAACCCTAACCCTAGGTCCAATCCTAACACTAACTGTCTCTCTAACCCTAGCCCTCAACATAACCCTAACCCTAGGTCCAATCCTAACCCTAACCGTCTGTCTAACCCTAGCCCTCAACATAACCCTAACCCTAGGTCCTATCCTAACCCTAACCGTCCTTAAACCCTAGCCCTCAACATAACCCTAACCCTAAGTCGAATCCTAACACTAACCGTCTCTCTAACCCTCGCCCTCAACATAACCCTAACCCTAGCTCCAAACCTCACCCTAACCGTCTCTCTAACCCTAGGCCTCAACATAACCCTAACCCTAGGTCCAATCCTAACCCTAACCGTCTCTCTAATCCTAGCTCTCTACCTAACCCTAACCCTAGGTCCAATCCTAACCCTAACCGTCTGTCTAACCCTAGCCCTCAACATAACCCTAACCCTAGGTCCAATCCTAACCCTAACCGTCTCTCTAACCCTAGCCCTCAACATAACCCTAACCCTAGGTCCAATCCTCACCCTAACCGTCTCTCTAACCCTAGCCCTCAACATAACCCTAACCCTAGGTCCAATCCTAACCCTAACCGTCTCTCTAACCCTAGCCCTCAACATAACCCTAACCCTAGGTACAATCCTCACCCTAACCGTCTCTCTAACCCTAGCCCTCAACATAACCCTAACCCTAGGTCCAATCCTCACCCTAACCGTCTCTCTAACCCTAGCCCTCAACATACCCCTAACCCTAGGTCCAATCCTCACCCTAACCGTCTGTCTAACCCTAGCCCTCAACATAACCCTAACCCTAGGTCCAATCCTCACCCTAAACGTCTCTCTAACCCTAGCCCTCAACATAACCCTAACCCTAGGTCCAATCCTCACCCTAACCGTCTCTCTAACCCTAGCCCTCAACATAACCCTATCCCTAGGTCCAATCGTAACACTAACCGTCTCTCTAACCCTAGCCCTCAACATAACCCTAACCCTAGGTCCAATCCTCACCCTAACCGTCTCTCTAACCCTAGCCATCAACATAACCCTAACCCTAGGTCCAATCCTCACCCTAACCGTCTCTCTAAACCTAGCCCTCAACATAACCCTAACCCTAGGTCCAATCCTAACCCTAACCGTCTCTCTAACCCTAGCCCTCAACATAACCCTAACCCTAGGTCCAATCCTAACACTAACCGTCTCTCTAACCCTAGCCCTCAACATAACCCTAACCCTAGGTCCAACCCTATCCCTATCCGTCTCTCTAACCCTAGCGCTCAACATAGCCCTAACTCTACGTCCAATCCTAACCCTAACCGTCTCTCTAACCCTAGCCCTCAACCTAACCCTAACCCTAGGTCCAATCCTAACCCTAACCGTCTCTCTAACCCCAGCCCTCTACCTAACCCTAACCCTAGGTCCAATCCTAACCCTAACCGTCTGTCTAACCCTAGCCCTCAACCTAACCTTAACCAGAGGTCCAATCCTAACCCTAACCGTATGTCTAACCCTAGCCCTCAACATAACCCTAACCCTAGGTCCAATCCTAACCCTAAGCGTCCTTAAACCCTAGCCCTCAACATAACCCTAACCCTAGGTCCAATCCTAACACTAACCGTCTCTCTAACCCTAGCCCTCAACATAACCCTAACCCTAGGTCCAATCCTAACACTAACCGTCTCTCTAACCCTAGCCCTCAACATGACCCTAACCCTAGGTCCAATCCTCACCCTAACCGTCTCTCTAACCCTAGCCCTCAACATAACCCTAACCCTAGGTCCAATCCTAACCCTACCGTCTCTATAACCCTAGCCCTCAACATAACACTAACCCTAGGTCCAATCCTAACACAAACCGTCTCTCTAACCCTACCCCTCAACATAACCCTAACCCTAGGTCCAATCCTAACACTAACCGTCTCTCTAACCCTAGCCCTCAACATAACCCTAACCCTAGGTCCAATCCTAACACTAACTGTCTCTCTAACCCTAGCCCTCAACATAACCCTAACCCTAGGTCCAATCCTAACCCTAACCGTCTGTCTAACCCTAGCCCTCAACATAACCCTAACCCTAGGTCCTATCCTAACCCTAACCGTCCTTAAACCCTAGCCCTCAACATAACCCTAACCCTAAGTCGAATCCTAACACTAACCGTCTCTCTAACCCTCGCCCTCAACATAACCCTAACCCTAGCTCCAAACCTCACCCTAACCGTCTCTCTAACCCTAGGCCTCAACATAACCCTAACCCTAGGTCCAATCCTAACCCTAACCGTCTCTCTAATCCTAGCTCTCTACCTAACCCTAACCCTAGGTCCAATCCTAACCCTAACCGTCTGTCTAACCCTAGCCCTCAACATAACCCTAACCCTAGGTCCAATCCTAACCCTAACCGTCTCTCTAACCCTAGCCCTCAACATAACCCTAACCCTAGGTCCAATCCTCACCCTAACCGTCTCTCTAACCCTAGCCCTCAACATAACCCTAACCCTAGGTCCAATCCTAACCCTAACCGTCTCTCTAACCCTAGCCCTCAACATAACCCTAACCCTAGTTCCAATTCTAACACTAACCGTGTCTCTAACCCTAGCCCTCAACATAACCCTAACTCTAGGTCCAATCCTCACCCTAACCGTCTCTCTAACCCTAGTCCTCAACATAACCCTAACCCTAGGTCCAATCCTAACCCTAACCGTCTCTTTAACCCTAGCCCTCAACATAACCCTATCCCTAGGTCCAATCCTAACACTAACCGTCTCTCTAACCCTAGCCCTCTACATAACCCTAACCCTAGGTCCAATCCTAACACTAACCGTCTCTCTAACCCTATCCCTCAACATAACCCTAACCCTAGGTCCAATCCTAACACTAACCGTCTCTCTAACCCTAGCCCTCAACATAACCCTAACCCTAGGTCCAATCCTCACCCTAACCGTCTCTCTAACCCTTGCCCTCAACATAACTCTAACCCTAGGTCCAATCCTAACACTAACCGTCTCTCTAACCCTAGACCTCAACATAACCCTAACCCTAGGTCCAACCCTCAGCCTAACCGTCTCTCTAACCCTAGCCGTCAACATAACCCTAACCCTAGGTCCAATCCTAACACTAACCGTCTCTCTAACCCTAGCCCTCAACATAACCCTAACCCTATGTCCAATCCTCACCCTAACCGTCTCTCTAACCCTAGCCCTCAACATAACCCTAATCCTAGGTCCAATCCTCACCCTAACCGTCTCTCTAACCCTAGCCCTCAACATAACCCTAACCCTAGGTCCAATCCTAACCCTAACCGTATGTCTAACCCTAGCCCTCAACATAACCCTAACCCTAGGTCCAATCCTAACCCTAAGCGTCCTTAAACCCTAGCCCTCAACATAACCCTAACCCTAGGTCCAATCCTAACACTAACCGTCTCTCTAACCCTAGCCCTCAACATAACCCTAACCCTAGGTCCAATCCTAACACTAACCGTCTCTCTAACCCTAGCCCTCAACATGACCCTAACCCTAGGTCCAATCCTCACCCTAACCGTCTCTCTAACCCTAGCCCTCAACATAACCCTAACCCTAGGTCCAATCCTAACCCTACCGTCTCTATAACCCTAGCCCTCAACATAACACTAACCCTAGGTCCAATCCTAACACAAACCGTCTCTCTAACCCTACCCCTCAACATAACCCTAACCCTAGGTCCAATCCTAACACTAACCGTCTCTCTAACCCTAGCCCTCAACATAACCCTAACCCTAGGTCCAATCCTAACACTAACTGTCTCTCTAACCCTAGCCCTCAACATAACCCTAACCCTAGGTCCAATCCTAACCCTAACCGTCTGTCTAACCCTAGCCCTCAACATAACCCTAACCCTAGGTCCTATCCTAACCCTAACCGTCCTTAAACCCTAGCCCTCAACATAACCCTAACCCTAAGTCGAATCCTAACACTAACCGTCTCTCTAACCCTCGCCCTCAACATAACCCTAACCCTAGCTCCAAACCTCACCCTAACCGTCTCTCTAACCCTAGGCCTCAACATAACCCTAACCCTAGGTCCAATCCTAACCCTAACCGTCTCTCTAATCCTAGCTCTCTACCTAACCCTAACCCTAGGTCCAATCCTAACCCTAACCGTCTGTCTAACCCTAGCCCTCAACATAACCCTAACCCTAGGTCCAATCCTAACCCTAACCGTCTCTCTAACCCTAGCCCTCAACATAACCCTAACCCTAGGTCCAATCCTCACCCTAACCGTCTCTCTAACCCTAGCCCTCAACATAACCCTAACCCTAGGTCCAATCCTAACCCTAACCGTCTCTCTAACCCTAGCCCTCAACATAACCCTAACCCTAGGTACAATCCTCACCCTAACCGTCTCTCTAACCCTAGCCCTCAACATAACCCTAACCCTAGGTCCAATCCTCACCCTAACCGTCTCTCTAACCCTAGCCCTCAACATACCCCTAACCCTAGGTCCAATCCTCACCCTAACCGTCTGTCTAACCCTAGCCCTCAACATAACCCTAACCCTAGGTCCAATCCTCACCCTAAACGTCTCTCTAACCCTAGCCCTCAACATAACCCTAACCCTAGGTCCAATCCTCACCCTAACCGTCTCTCTAACCCTAGCCCTCAACATAACCCTATCCCTAGGTCCAATCGTAACACTAACCGTCTCTCTAACCCTAGCCCTCAACATAACCCTAACCCTAGGTCCAATCCTCACCCTAACCGTCTCTCTAACCCTAGCCATCAACATAACCCTAACCCTAGGTCCAATCCTCACCCTAACCGTCTCTCTAAACCTAGCCCTCAACATAACCCTAACCCTAGGTCCAATCCTAACCCTAACCGTCTCTCTAACCCTAGCCCTCAACATAACCCTAACCCTAGGTCCAATCCTAACACTAACCGTCTCTCTAACCCTAGCCCTCAACATAACCCTAACCCTAGGTCCAACCCTATCCCTATCCGTCTCTCTAACCCTAGCGCTCAACATAGCCCTAACTCTACGTCCAATCCTAACCCTAACCGTCTCTCTAACCCTAGCCCTCAACCTAACCCTAACCCTAGGTCCAATCCTAACCCTAACCGTCTCTCTAACCCCAGCCCTCTACCTAACCCTAACCCTAGGTCCAATCCTAACCCTAACCGTCTGTCTAACCCTAGCCCTCAACCTAACCTTAACCAGAGGTCCAATCCTAACCCTAACCGTATGTCTAACCCTAGCCCTCAACATAACCCTAACCCTAGGTCCAATCCTAACCCTAAGCGTCCTTAAACCCTAGCCCTCAACATAACCCTAACCCTAGGTCCAATCCTAACACTAACCGTCTCTCTAACCCTAGCCCTCAACATAACCCTAACCCTAGGTCCAATCCTAACACTAACCGTCTCTCTAACCCTAGCCCTCAACATGACCCTAACCCTAGGTCCAATCCTCACCCTAACCGTCTCTCTAACCCTAGCCCTCAACATAACCCTAACCCTAGGTCCAATCCTAACCCTACCGTCTCTATAACCCTAGCCCTCAACATAACACTAACCCTAGGTCCAATCCTAACACAAACCGTCTCTCTAACCCTACCCCTCAACATAACCCTAACCCTAGGTCCAATCCTAACACTAACCGTCTCTCTAACCCTAGCCCTCAACATAACCCTAACCCTAGGTCCAATCCTAACACTAACTGTCTCTCTAACCCTAGCCCTCAACATAACCCTAACCCTAGGTCCAATCCTAACCCTAACCGTCTGTCTAACCCTAGCCCTCAACATAACCCTAACCCTAGGTCCTATCCTAACCCTAACCGTCCTTAAACCCTAGCCCTCAACATAACCCTAACCCTAAGTCGAATCCTAACACTAACCGTCTCTCTAACCCTCGCCCTCAACATAACCCTAACCCTAGCTCCAAACCTCACCCTAACCGTCTCTCTAACCCTAGGCCTCAACATAACCCTAACCCTAGGTCCAATCCTAACCCTAACCGTCTCTCTAATCCTAGCTCTCTACCTAACCCTAACCCTAGGTCCAATCCTAACCCTAACCGTCTGTCTAACCCTAGCCCTCAACATAACCCTAACCCTAGGTCCAATCCTAACCCTAACCGTCTCTCTAACCCTAGCCCTCAACATAACCCTAACCCTAGGTCCAATCCTCACCCTAACCGTCTCTCTAACCCTAGCCCTCAACATAACCCTAACCCTAGGTCCAATCCTAACCCTAACCGTCTCTCTAACCCTAGCCCTCAACATAACCCTAACCCTAGGTACAATCCTCACCCTAACCGTCTCTCTAACCCTAGCCCTCAACATAACCCTAACCCTAGGTCCAATCCTCACCCTAACCGTCTCTCTAACCCTAGCCCTCAACATACCCCTAACCCTAGGTCCAATCCTCACCCTAACCGTCTGTCTAACCCTAGCCCTCAACATAACCCTAACCCTAGGTCCAATCCTCACCCTAAACGTCTCTCTAACCCTAGCCCTCAACATAACCCTAACCCTAGGTCCAATCCTCACCCTAACCGTCTCTCTAACCCTAGCCCTCAACATAACCCTATCCCTAGGTCCAATCGTAACACTAACCGTCTCTCTAACCCTAGCCCTCAACATAACCCTAACCCTAGGTCCAATCCTCACCCTAACCGTCTCTCTAACCCTAGCCATCAACATAACCCTAACCCTAGGTCCAATCCTCACCCTAACCGTCTCTCTAAACCTAGCCCTCAACATAACCCTAACCCTAGGTCCAATCCTAACCCTAACCGTCTCTCTAACCCTAGCCCTCAACATAACCCTAACCCTAGGTCCAATCCTAACACTAACCGTCTCTCTAACCCTAGCCCTCAACATAACCCTAACCCTAGGTCCAACCCTATCCCTATCCGTCTCTCTAACCCTAGCGCTCAACATAGCCCTAACTCTACGTCCAATCCTAACCCTAACCGTCTCTCTAACCCTAGCCCTCAACCTAACCCTAACCCTAGGTCCAATCCTAACCCTAACCGTCTCTCTAACCCCAGCCCTCTACCTAACCCTAACCCTAGGTCCAATCCTAACCCTAACCGTCTGTCTAACCCTAGCCCTCAACCTAACCTTAACCAGAGGTCCAATCCTAACCCTAACCGTCTGTCTAACTCTAGCCCTCAACATAACCCTAACCCTAGGTTCAATCCTAACCCTAACCGTCTCTCTGACACTAGCCATCAACATAACCCTAATCCTAGCTCCAATCCTCACCCTAACCGTCTCTCTAACCCTAGCCCTCAACATAACCCTAACCCTAGGTCCAATCCTAACCCAAAACGTCTCTCTAACCCTAGCCCTCAACATAACACTAACCCTAGGTCCAATCCTAACCCTAACCGTCTCTATAACCCTAGCCCTCAACATAACCCTAACCCTAGGTCCAATCCTAACCCTAACCGTCTCTCTAACCCTAGCCCTCAACATAACCCTAACCCTAGGTCCAATCCTCACCCTAACCGTCTCTCTAACCCTAGCCCTCAACATAACCCTAACCCTAGGTCCAATCCTAACACTAACCGTCTCTCTAACCCTAGCCCTCAACATAACCCTAACCCTAGGTCCAATCCTCACAATAACCGTCTCTCTAACCCTAGCCCTCAACATAACCCTAACCCTAGGTCCAATCCTAACACTAACCGTCTCTCTAACCCTAGCCCTCAACATAACCCTAACCCTAGGTCCTATCCTCACCCTAACCGTCTCTCTAACCCTAGCCCTCAACATAACCCTAACCCTAGGTCCAATCCTCACCCTAACCGTCTCTCTAACCCTAGCCCTCAACATAACCCTAACCCTAGGTCCAATCCTAACACTAACCGTCTCTCTAACCCTAGCCCTCAACATAACCCTAACCCTAGATCCAATCCTAACACTAACCGTCTCTCTAACCCTAGCCCTCAACATAACCCTAACCCTGGGTCCAATCCTAACACTAACCGTCTCTCTAACCCTAGCCCTCAACATAACCCTAACCCTAGGTCCAATCCTCACCCTAACCGTCTCTCTAACCCTAGTCCTCAACATAACCCTAACCCTAGGTCCAATCCTAACACTAACCGTCTCTCTAACCCTAGCCCTCAACATAACCCTAACCCTAGGTCCAATCCTAACACTAACCGTCTCTCTAACGCTAGCCCTCAACATAACCCTAACCCTAGGTCCAATCCTCAGCCTACCGTCTCTCTAACCCTAGCCCTCAACATAACCCAAACCCTAGGTCCAATCCTAACACTAACCGTCTCTCTAACCCTAGCCCTCATCATAACCCTAACCCTAGGTCCAATCCTCACCCTAACCGTCTCTCTAACCCTAGCCCTCAACATAACCCTAACCCTAGGTCCAATCCTAACACTAACCGTCTCTCTAACCCTAGCCCTCAACATAACCCTAACCCTAGGTCCAATCCTAACACTAACCGTCTCTCTAACCCTAGCCCTCAACATAACCCTAACCCTAGGTCCAAACCTAACAATAACCGTCTCTCTAACCCTAGCCCTCAACATAACCCTAACCCTAGGTCCAATCCTCACCCTAACCGTCTCTCTAACCCTTGCCCTCAACATAACCCTAACCCTAGGTCCAATCCTAACACTAACCGTCTCTCTAACACTAGCCCTCAACATAACCCTAACCCTAGGTCCAATCCTCAGCCTAACCGTCTCTCTAACCCTAGCCCTCAACATAACCCTAACCCTAGGTCCAATCCTAACACTAACCGTCCCTCTAACCCTAGCCCTCAACATAACCCTAACCCTAGGTCCAATCCTCACCCTAACCGTCTCTCTAACCCTAGCCCTCAACATAACCCTATCCCTAGGTCCAATCCTCACCCTAACCGTCTCTCTAACCCTAGCCCTCAACATAACCCTAACCCTAGGTCCAATCCTAACCCTAACCGTCTCTATAACCCTAGCCCTCAACATAACCCTAACCCTAGGTCCAATCCTAACACTAACTGTCTCTCTAACCCTAGCCCTCAACATAACCCTAACCCTAGGTCCAATCCTAACACTAACCGTCTCTCTAACCCTAGCCCTCAACATAATCCTAACCCTAGGTCCAATCCTAACACTAACCGTCTCTCTAACCCTAGCCCTCAACATAACCCTAACGCTAATTCCAATCCTCACCCTAACCGTCTCTCTAACACTAGCCCTCAACATATCCCTAACCCTAGGTCCAATCCTAACCCTAACCGTCTCTCTAACCCTAGCCCTCAACATATCCCTAACCCTAGGTCCAATCCTAACCCTAACCGTCTTTCTAACCCTAGCCCTAAACATAACCCCAACCCTAGGTCCAATCCTAACACTAACCGTCTCTCTAACCCTAGCCCTCAACATAACCCTAATCTAGGTCCAATCCTCACCCTAACCGTCTCTCTAACCCTAGCCCTCAACATAACCCTAACCCTAGGTCCAATCCTCACCCTAACCGTCTCTCTAACCCTAGCCCTCCACATAACCCTAACCCTAGGTCCAATCCTCACCCTAACCGTCTCTATAAACCTAGCCCTCTACATAACCCTAACCCTAGGTCCAATCCTAACCCTAACCGTCTCTCTAACCCTAGTCCTCAACATAACCCTAACCCTAGGTCCAATCCTCACCCTAACCGTCTCTCTAACCCTAGCCCTCAACATAACCCTAACCCTAGGTCCAATCCTCACCCTAACCGTCTCTCTAACCCTAGCCCTCAACATAACCCCAACCCTAGGTCCAATCCTAACCCTAACCGTCTCTCTAAACCTAGCCCTCAACATAACCCTAACCCTAGGTCCAATCCTCACCCTAACCGTCTGTCTAACCCTAGCCCTCAACATAACCCTAACCCTAGGTCCAATCCTCAACCGAACCGTCTCTCTAACCCTAGCCCTCAACATAACCCTAACCCTAGGTCCAATCCTAACACTAACCGTCTCTCTAACCCTAGCCCTCAACATAACCCTAACCCTAGCTCCAATCCTCACCCTAACCGTCTCTCTAACCCTAGCCCTCAACATAACCCTAACCCTAGATCCAATCCTAACCTTAACCGTCTCTATAACCCTAGCCCTCAACATAACCCTAAACCTAGGTCCAATCCTCACCCTAACCGTCTCTCTAACCCTAGCCCTCAACATAACCCTAACCCTAGGTCCAATCCTAACACTAACCGTCTCTCTAACCCTAGCCGACAACATAACCCTAACCCTAGGTCCAATTCTCACCCTAACCGTCTCTCTAACCCTAGCCCTCAACATAACCCTAACCCTAGGTCCAATCCTCACCCTAACCGTCTCTCTAACCCTAGCCCTCAACATAACCCTAACCCTAGGTCCAATCCTCACCCTAACCGTCTCTCTAAACCTAGCCCTCAACATAACCCTAACCCTAGGTCCAATCCTAACACTAACCGTCTCTCTAACCCTAGCCCTCAACATAACCCTAACCCTGGGTCCAATCCTAACACTAACTGTCTCTCTAACCCTAGCCCTCAACATAACCCTAACCCTAGGTCCAATCCTCACCCTAACCGTCTCTCTAACCCTAGCCCTCAACATAACCCTAACCCTAGGTCCAATCCTAACACTAACCGTCTCTCTAACCCTAGCCCTCAACATAACCCTAACCCTAGGTCCAATCCTAACACTAACCGTCTCTCTAACGCTAGCCCTCAACATAACCCTAACCCTAGGTCCAATCCTCAGCCTACCGTCTCTCTAACCCTAGCCCTCAACATAACCCAGACCCTAGGTCCAATCCTAACACTAACCGTCTCTCTAACCCTAGCCCTCATCATAACCCTAACCCTAGGTCCAATCCTCACCCTAACCGTCTCTCTAACCCTAGCCCTCAACATAACCCTAACCCTAGGTCCAATCCTAACACTAATCGTCTCTCTAACCCTAGCCCTCAACATAACCCTAACCCTAGGTCCAATCCTAACACTAACCGTCTCTCTAACCCTAGCCCTCAACATAACCCTAACCCTAGGTCCAATCCTAACACTAACCGTCTCTCTAAACCTAGCCCTCAACATAACCCTAACCCTAGGTCCAATCCTAACACTAACCGTCTCTCTAACCCTAGCCCTCAACATAACCCTAACCCTAGGTCCAATCCTCACCCTAACCGTCTCTCTAACCCTTGCCCTCAACATAACCCTAACCCTAGGTCCAATCCTAACACTAACCGTCTCTCTAACACTAGCCCTCAACATAACCCTAACCCTAGGTCCAATCCTCAGCCTAACCGTCTCTCTAACCCTAGCCCTCAACATAACCCTACCCTAGGTCCAATCCTAACACTAACCGTCCCTCTAACCCTAGCCCTCAACATAACCCTAACCCTAGGTCCAATCGTCACCCTAACCGTCTCTCTAACCCTAGCCCTCAACATAACCCTACCCTAGGTCCAATCCTAACACTAACCGTCCCTCTAACCCTAGCCCTCAACATAACCCTAACCCTAGGTCCAATCCTAACCCTAACCGTCTCTATAACCCTAGCCCTCAACATAACCCTAACCCTAGGTCCAATCCTAACACTAACCGTCTCTCTAACCCTAGCCCTCAACATAACCCTAACCCTAGGTCCAATCCTAACACTAACCGTCTCTCTATCCCTAGCCCTCAACATAACCCTAACCCTAGGTCCAATCCAAACACTAACCGTCTCTCTAACCCTAGCCCTCAACATAACCCTAACGCTAATTCCAATCCTCACCCTAACCGTCTCTCTAACACTAGCCCTCAAAATATCCCTAACCCTAGGTCCAATCCTAACCCTAACCGTCTTTCTAACCCTAGCCCTAAACATAACCCCAACCCTAGGTCCAATCCTAACACTAACCGTCTCTCTAACCCTAGCCCTCAACATAACCCTAATCTAGGTCCAATCCTCACCCTAACCGTCTCTCTAACCCTAGCCCTCAACATAACCCTAACCCTAGGTCCAATCCTCACCCTAACCGTCTCTCTAACCCTAGCCCTCAACATAACCCTAACCCTAGGTCCAATCCTAACCCTAACCGTCTCTATAACCCTAGCCCTCAACATAACCCTAACCCTAGGTCCAATCCTAACACTAACCGTCTCTCTAACCCTAGCCCTCAACATAACCCTAACCCTAGGTCCAATCCTAACACTAACCGTCTCTCTAACCCTAGCCCTCAACATAACCCTAACCCTAGGTCCAATCCTAACCCTAACCGTCTCTCTAACCCTAGCCCTCAACATAACCCTAACCCTAGGTCCAATCCTAACACTAACCGTCTCTCTAACCCTAGCCCTCCACATAACCCTAACCCTATGTCCAATCCTCACCCTAACCGTCTCTATAACCCTAGCCCTCAACATAACCCTAACCCTAGGTCCAATCCTAACCCTAACCGTCTCTCTAACCCTAGCCCTCAACATAACCCTAACCCTAGGTCCAGTCCTCACCCTAACCGTCTCTCTAACCCTAGCCCTCAACATAACCCTAACCCTAGGTCCAATCCTCACCATAACCGTCTCTCTAACCCTAGCCCTCAACATAACCCTAACCCTAGGTCCAATCCTAACACTAACCGTCTCTCTAACCCTAGCCCTCAACATAACCCTAACCCTAGGTCCAATCCTCACCCTAACCGTCTCTCTAACCCTAGCCCTCAACATAACCCCAACCCTAGGTCCAATCCTAACCCTAACCGTCTCTCTAACCCTAGCCCTCAACATAACCCTAACCCTAGGTCCAGTCCTCACCCTAACCGTCTCTCTAACCCTAGCCCTCAACATAACCCTAACCCTAGGTCCAATCCTCACCCTAACCGTCTCTCTAACCCTAGCCCTCAACATAACCCTAACCCTAGGTCCAATCCTAACACTAACCGTCTCTCTAACCTTGCCTTCAACATAACCCTAACCCTAGGTCCAATCCTCACCCTAACCGTCTCTCTAACCCTAGCCCTCAACATAACCCTAACCCTAGATCCAATCCTAACCTTAACCGTCTCTATAACCCTAGCCGTCAACATAACCCTAAACCTAGGTCCAATCCTAACACTAACCGTCTCTCTAACCCTAGCCCTCAACATAACCCTAACCCTAGGTCCAATCCTAACACTAACCGTCTCTCTAAACCTAGCCGACAACATAACCCTAACCCTAGGTCCAATCCTCACCCTAACCGTCTCTCTAACCCTAGCCCTCAACATAACCCTCACCCTAGGTCCAATCCTCAACCTAACCGTCTCTCTAACCCTAGACCTCAACATAACCCTAACCCTAGGTCCAGTCCTCACCCTAACCGTCTCTCTAACCCTAGCCCTCAACATAACCCTAACCCTAGGTCCAATCCTCACCCTAACCGTCTCTCTAACCCTAGCCCTCAACATAACCCTAACCCTAGGTCCAATACTCACCCTAACCGTCTCTCTAACCCTAGCCCTCAACATAACCCTAACCCTAGGTCCAATCCTAACCCTAACCGTCTCTCTAACCCTAGCCCTCAACATAACCCTAACCCTAGGTCCAATCCTCACCCTAAGAGTCTCTCTAACCCTAGCCCTCAACATAACCCTAACCCTAGGTCCAATCCTCACCCTAACCGTCTCTCTAACCCTAGCCCTCAACATAACCCTAACCCTAGTTCCAATTCTAACACTAACCGTGTCTCTAACCCTAGCCCTCAACATAACCCTAACTCTAGGTCCAATCCTCACCCTAACCGTCTCTCTAACCCTAGTCCTCAACATAACCCTAACCCTAGGTCCAATCCTAACCCTAACCGTCTCTTTAACCCTAGCCCTCAACATAACCCTAACCCTAGGTCCAATCCTAACACTAACCGTCTCTCTAACCCTAGCCCTCAACATAACCCTAACCCTAGGTCCAATCCTAACACTAACCGTCTCTCTAACCCTAGCCCTCAACATAACCCTAACCCTAGGTCCAATCCTAACACTAACCGTCTCTCTAACCCTAGCCCTCAACATAACCCTAACCCTAGGTCCAATCCTCACCCTAACCGTCTCTCTAACCCTTGCCCTCAACATAACTCTAACCCTAGGTCCAATCCTAACACTAACCGTCTCTCTAACCCTAGCCCTCAACATAACCCTAACCCTAGGTCCAATCCTAACACTAACCGTCTCTCTAACCCTAGCCCTCAACATAACCCTAACACTAGGTCCAATCCTCACCCTAACCGTCTCTCTAACCCTTGCCCTCAACATTACCCTAACCCTAGGTCCAATCCTAACACTAACCGTCTCTCTAACCCTAGCCCTCAACATGACCCTAACCCTAGGTCCAATCCTCAGCCTAAACGTCTCTCTAACCCTAGCCGTCAACATAACCCTAACCCTAGGTCCAATCCTAACACTAACCGTCTCTCTAACCCTAGCCCTCAACATAACCCTAACCCTAGGTCCAATCCTCACCCTAAGAGTGTCTCTAACCCTAGCCCTCAACATAACCCTAACCCAAGGTCCAATCCTCACCCTAACCGTCTCTCTAACCCTAGCCCTCAACATAACCCTAACCCTAGTTCCAATTCTAACACTAACCGTGTCTCTAACCCTAGCCCTCAACATAACCCTAACTCTAGGTCCAATCCTCACCCTAACCGTCTCTCTAACCCTAGTCCTCAACATAACCCTAACCCTAGGTCCAATCCTAACCCTAACCGTCTCTTTAACCCTAGCCCTCAACATAACCCTATCCCTAGGTCCAATCCTAACACTAACCGTCTCTCTAACCCTAGCCCTCTACATAACCCTAACCCTAGGTCCAATCCTAACACTAACCGTCTCTCTAACCCTATCCCTCAACATAACCCTAACCCTAGGTCCAATCCTAACACTAACCGTCTCTCTAACCCTAGCCCTCAACATAACCCTAACCCTAGGTCCAATCCTCACCCTAACCGTCTCTCTAACCCTTGCCCTCAACATAACTCTAACCCTAGGTCCAATCCTAACACTAACCGTCTCTCTAACCCTAGACCTCAACATAACCCTAACCCTAGGTCCAACCCTCAGCCTAACCGTCTCTCTAACCCTAGCCGTCAACATAACCCTAACCCTAGGTCCAATCCTAACACTAACCGTCTCTCTAACCCTAGCCCTCAACATAACCCTAACCCTATGTCCAATCCTCACCCTAACCGTCTCTCTAACCCTAGCCCTCAACATAACCCTAATCCTAGGTCCAATCCTCACCCTAACCGTCTCTCTAACCCTAGCCCTCAACATAACCCTAACCCTAGGTCCAATCCTAACCCTAACCGTATGTCTAACCCTAGCCCTCAACATAACCCTAACCCTAGGTCCAATCCTAACCCTAAGCGTCCTTAAACCCTAGCCCTCAACATAACCCTAACCCTAGGTCCAATCCTAACACTAACCGTCTCTCTAACCCTAGCCCTCAACATAACCCTAACCCTAGGTCCAATCCTAACACTAACCGTCTCTCTAACCCTAGCCCTCAACATGACCCTAACCCTAGGTCCAATCCTCACCCTAACCGTCTCTCTAACCCTAGCCCTCAACATAACCCTAACCCTAGGTCCAATCCTAACCCTACCGTCTCTATAACCCTAGCCCTCAACATAACACTAACCCTAGGTCCAATCCTAACACAAACCGTCTCTCTAACCCTACCCCTCAACATAACCCTAACCCTAGGTCCAATCCTAACACTAACCGTCTCTCTAACCCTAGCCCTCAACATAACCCTAACCCTAGGTCCAATCCTAACACTAACTGTCTCTCTAACCCTAGCCCTCAACATAACCCTAACCCTAGGTCCAATCCTAACCCTAACCGTCTGTCTAACCCTAGCCCTCAACATAACCCTAACCCTAGGTCCTATCCTAACCCTAACCGTCCTTAAACCCTAGCCCTCAACATAACCCTAACCCTAAGTCGAATCCTAACACTAACCGTCTCTCTAACCCTCGCCCTCAACATAACCCTAACCCTAGCTCCAAACCTCACCCTAACCGTCTCTCTAACCCTAGGCCTCAACATAACCCTAACCCTAGGTCCAATCCTAACCCTAACCGTCTCTCTAATCCTAGCTCTCTACCTAACCCTAACCCTAGGTCCAATCCTAACCCTAACCGTCTGTCTAACCCTAGCCCTCAACATAACCCTAACCCTAGGTCCAATCCTAACCCTAACCGTCTCTCTAACCCTAGCCCTCAACATAACCCTAACCCTAGGTCCAATCCTCACCCTAACCGTCTCTCTAACCCTAGCCCTCAACATAACCCTAACCCTAGGTCCAATCCTAACCCTAACCGTCTCTCTAACCCTAGCCCTCAACATAACCCTAACCCTAGGTACAATCCTCACCCTAACCGTCTCTCTAACCCTAGCCCTCAACATAACCCTAACCCTAGGTCCAATCCTCACCCTAACCGTCTCTCTAACCCTAGCCCTCAACATACCCCTAACCCTAGGTCCAATCCTCACCCTAACCGTCTGTCTAACCCTAGCCCTCAACATAACCCTAACCCTAGGTCCAATCCTCACCCTAAACGTCTCTCTAACCCTAGCCCTCAACATAACCCTAACCCTAGGTCCAATCCTCACCCTAACCGTCTCTCTAACCCTAGCCCTCAACATAACCCTATCCCTAGGTCCAATCGTAACACTAACCGTCTCTCTAACCCTAGCCCTCAACATAACCCTAACCCTAGGTCCAATCCTCACCCTAACCGTCTCTCTAACCCTAGCCATCAACATAACCCTAACCCTAGGTCCAATCCTCACCCTAACCGTCTCTCTAAACCTAGCCCTCAACATAACCCTAACCCTAGGTCCAATCCTAACCCTAACCGTCTCTCTAACCCTAGCCCTCAACATAACCCTAACCCTAGGTCCAATCCTAACACTAACCGTCTCTCTAACCCTAGCCCTCAACATAACCCTAACCCTAGGTCCAACCCTATCCCTATCCGTCTCTCTAACCCTAGCGCTCAACATAGCCCTAACTCTACGTCCAATCCTAACCCTAACCGTCTCTCTAACCCTAGCCCTCAACCTAACCCTAACCCTAGGTCCAATCCTAACCCTAACCGTCTCTCTAACCCCAGCCCTCTACCTAACCCTAACCCTAGGTCCAATCCTAACCCTAACCGTCTGTCTAACCCTAGCCCTCAACCTAACCTTAACCAGAGGTCCAATCCTAACCCTAACCGTATGTCTAACCCTAGCCCTCAACATAACCCTAACCCTAGGTCCAATCCTAACCCTAAGCGTCCTTAAACCCTAGCCCTCAACATAACCCTAACCCTAGGTCCAATCCTAACACTAACCGTCTCTCTAACCCTAGCCCTCAACATAACCCTAACCCTAGGTCCAATCCTAACACTAACCGTCTCTCTAACCCTAGCCCTCAACATGACCCTAACCCTAGGTCCAATCCTCACCCTAACCGTCTCTCTAACCCTAGCCCTCAACATAACCCTAACCCTAGGTCCAATCCTAACCCTACCGTCTCTATAACCCTAGCCCTCAACATAACACTAACCCTAGGTCCAATCCTAACACAAACCGTCTCTCTAACCCTACCCCTCAACATAACCCTAACCCTAGGTCCAATCCTAACACTAACCGTCTCTCTAACCCTAGCCCTCAACATAACCCTAACCCTAGGTCCAATCCTAACACTAACTGTCTCTCTAACCCTAGCCCTCAACATAACCCTAACCCTAGGTCCAATCCTAACCCTAACCGTCTGTCTAACCCTAGCCCTCAACATAACCCTAACCCTAGGTCCTATCCTAACCCTAACCGTCCTTAAACCCTAGCCCTCAACATAACCCTAACCCTAAGTCGAATCCTAACACTAACCGTCTCTCTAACCCTCGCCCTCAACATAACCCTAACCCTAGCTCCAAACCTCACCCTAACCGTCTCTCTAACCCTAGGCCTCAACATAACCCTAACCCTAGGTCCAATCCTAACCCTAACCGTCTCTCTAATCCTAGCTCTCTACCTAACCCTAACCCTAGGTCCAATCCTAACCCTAACCGTCTGTCTAACCCTAGCCCTCAACATAACCCTAACCCTAGGTCCAATCCTAACCCTAACCGTCTCTCTAACCCTAGCCCTCAACATAACCCTAACCCTAGGTCCAATCCTCACCCTAACCGTCTCTCTAACCCTAGCCCTCAACATAACCCTAACCCTAGGTCCAATCCTAACCCTAACCGTCTCTCTAACCCTAGCCCTCAACATAACCCTAACCCTAGTTCCAATTCTAACACTAACCGTGTCTCTAACCCTAGCCCTCAACATAACCCTAACTCTAGGTCCAATCCTCACCCTAACCGTCTCTCTAACCCTAGTCCTCAACATAACCCTAACCCTAGGTCCAATCCTAACCCTAACCGTCTCTTTAACCCTAGCCCTCAACATAACCCTATCCCTAGGTCCAATCCTAACACTAACCGTCTCTCTAACCCTAGCCCTCTACATAACCCTAACCCTAGGTCCAATCCTAACACTAACCGTCTCTCTAACCCTATCCCTCAACATAACCCTAACCCTAGGTCCAATCCTAACACTAACCGTCTCTCTAACCCTAGCCCTCAACATAACCCTAACCCTAGGTCCAATCCTCACCCTAACCGTCTCTCTAACCCTTGCCCTCAACATAACTCTAACCCTAGGTCCAATCCTAACACTAACCGTCTCTCTAACCCTAGACCTCAACATAACCCTAACCCTAGGTCCAACCCTCAGCCTAACCGTCTCTCTAACCCTAGCCGTCAACATAACCCTAACCCTAGGTCCAATCCTAACACTAACCGTCTCTCTAACCCTAGCCCTCAACATAACCCTAACCCTATGTCCAATCCTCACCCTAACCGTCTCTCTAACCCTAGCCCTCAACATAACCCTAATCCTAGGTCCAATCCTCACCCTAACCGTCTCTCTAACCCTAGCCCTCAACATAACCCTAACCCTAGGTCCAATCCTAACCCTAACCGTATGTCTAACCCTAGCCCTCAACATAACCCTAACCCTAGGTCCAATCCTAACCCTAAGCGTCCTTAAACCCTAGCCCTCAACATAACCCTAACCCTAGGTCCAATCCTAACACTAACCGTCTCTCTAACCCTAGCCCTCAACATAACCCTAACCCTAGGTCCAATCCTAACACTAACCGTTTCTCTAACCCTAGCCCTCAACATGACCCTAACCCTAGGTCCAATCCTCACCCTAACCGTCTCTCTAACCCTAGCCCTCAACATAACCCTAACCCTAGGTCCAATCCTAACCCTACCGTCTCTATAACCCTAGCCCTCAACATAACACTAACCCTAGGTCCAATCCTAACACAAACCGTCTCTCTAACCCTACCCCTCAACATAACCCTAACCCTAGGTCCAATCCTAACACTAACCGTCTCTCTAACCCTAGCCCTCAACATAACCCTAACCCTAGGTCCAATCCTAACACTAACTGTCTCTCTAACCCTAGCCCTCAACATAACCCTAACCCTAGGTCCAATCCTAACCCTAACCGTCTGTCTAACCCTAGCCCTCAACATAACCCTAACCCTAGGTCCTATCCTAACCCTAACCGTCCTTAAACCCTAGCCCTCAACATAACCCTAACCCTAAGTCGAATCCTAACACTAACCGTCTCTCTAACCCTCGCCCTCAACATAACCCTAACCCTAGCTCCAAACCTCACCCTAACCGTCTCTCTAACCCTAGGCCTCAACATAACCCTAACCCTAGGTCCAATCCTAACCCTAACCGTCTCTCTAATCCTAGCTCTCTACCTAACCCTAACCCTAGGTCCAATCCTAACCCTAACCGTCTGTCTAACCCTAGCCCTCAACATAACCCTAACCCTAGGTCCAATCCTAACCCTAACCGTCTCTCTAACCCTAGCCCTCAACATAACCCTAACCCTAGGTCCAATCCTCACCCTAACCGTCTCTCTAACCCTAGCCCTCAACATAACCCTAACCCTAGGTCCAATCCTAACCCTAACCGTCTCTCTAACCCTAGCCCTCAACATAACCCTAACCCTAGGTACAATCCTCACCCTAACCGTCTCTCTAACCCTAGCCCTCAACATAACCCTAACCCTAGGTCCAATCCTCACCCTAACCGTCTCTCTAACCCTAGCCCTCAACATACCCCTAACCCTAGGTCCAATCCTCACCCTAACCGTCTGTCTAACCCTAGCCCTCAACATAACCCTAACCCTAGGTCCAATCCTCACCCTAAACGTCTCTCTAACCCTAGCCCTCAACATAACCCTAACCCTAGGTCCAATCCTCACCCTAACCGTCTCTCTAACCCTAGCCCTCAACATAACCCTATCCCTAGGTCCAATCGTAACACTAACCGTCTCTCTAACCCTAGCCCTCAACATAACCCTAACCCTAGGTCCAATCCTCACCCTAACCGTCTCTCTAACCCTAGCCATCAACATAACCCTAACCCTAGGTCCAATCCTCACCCTAACCGTCTCTCTAAACCTAGCCCTCAACATAACCCTAACCCTAGGTCCAATCCTAACCCTAACCGTCTCTCTAACCCTAGCCCTCAACATAACCCTAACCCTAGGTCCAATCCTAACACTAACCGTCTCTCTAACCCTAGCCCTCAACATAACCCTAACCCTAGGTCCAACCCTATCCCTATCCGTCTCTCTAACCCTAGCGCTCAACATAGCCCTAACTCTACGTCCAATCCTAACCCTAACCGTCTCTCTAACCCTAGCCCTCAACCTAACCCTAACCCTAGGTCCAATCCTAACCCTAACCGTCTCTCTAACCCCAGCCCTCTACCTAACCCTAACCCTAGGTCCAATCCTAACCCTAACCGTCTGTCTAACCCTAGCCCTCAACCTAACCTTAACCAGAGGTCCAATCCTAACCCTAACCGTATGTCTAACCCTAGCCCTCAACATAACCCTAACCCTAGGTCCAATCCTAACCCTAAGCGTCCTTAAACCCTAGCCCTCAACATAACCCTAACCCTAGGTCCAATCCTAACACTAACCGTCTCTCTAACCCTAGCCCTCAACATAACCCTAACCCTAGGTCCAATCCTAACACTAACCGTCTCTCTAACCCTAGCCCTCAACATGACCCTAACCCTAGGTCCAATCCTCACCCTAACCGTCTCTCTAACCCTAGCCCTCAACATAACCCTAACCCTAGGTCCAATCCTAACCCTACCGTCTCTATAACCCTAGCCCTCAACATAACACTAACCCTAGGTCCAATCCTAACACAAACCGTCTCTCTAACCCTACCCCTCAACATAACCCTAACCCTAGGTCCAATCCTAACACTAACCGTCTCTCTAACCCTAGCCCTCAACATAACCCTAACCCTAGGTCCAATCCTAACACTAACTGTCTCTCTAACCCTAGCCCTCAACATAACCCTAACCCTAGGTCCAATCCTAACCCTAACCGTCTGTCTAACCCTAGCCCTCAACATAACCCTAACCCTAGGTCCTATCCTAACCCTAACCGTCCTTAAACCCTAGCCCTCAACATAACCCTAACCCTAAGTCGAATCCTAACACTAACCGTCTCTCTAACCCTCGCCCTCAACATAACCCTAACCCTAGCTCCAAACCTCACCCTAACCGTCTCTCTAACCCTAGGCCTCAACATAACCCTAACCCTAGGTCCAATCCTAACCCTAACCGTCTCTCTAATCCTAGCTCTCTACCTAACCCTAACCCTAGGTCCAATCCTAACCCTAACCGTCTGTCTAACCCTAGCCCTCAACATAACCCTAACCCTAGGTCCAATCCTAACCCTAACCGTCTCTCTAACCCTAGCCCTCAACATAACCCTAACCCTAGGTCCAATCCTCACCCTAACCGTCTCTCTAACCCTAGCCCTCAACATAACCCTAACCCTAGGTCCAATCCTAACCCTAACCGTCTCTCTAACCCTAGCCCTCAACATAACCCTAACCCTAGGTACAATCCTCACCCTAACCGTCTCTCTAACCCTAGCCCTCAACATAACCCTAACCCTAGGTCCAATCCTCACCCTAACCGTCTCTCTAACCCTAGCCCTCAACATACCCCTAACCCTAGGTCCAATCCTCACCCTAACCGTCTGTCTAACCCTAGCCCTCAACATAACCCTAACCCTAGGTCCAATCCTCACCCTAAACGTCTCTCTAACCCTAGCCCTCAACATAACCCTAACCCTAGGTCCAATCCTCACCCTAACCGTCTCTCTAACCCTAGCCCTCAACATAACCCTATCCCTAGGTCCAATCGTAACACTAACCGTCTCTCTAACCCTAGCCCTCAACATAACCCTAACCCTAGGTCCAATCCTCACCCTAACCGTCTCTCTAACCCTAGCCATCAACATAACCCTAACCCTAGGTCCAATCCTCACCCTAACCGTCTCTCTAAACCTAGCCCTCAACATAACCCTAACCCTAGGTCCAATCCTAACCCTAACCGTCTCTCTAACCCTAGCCCTCAACATAACCCTAACCCTAGGTCCAATCCTAACACTAACCGTCTCTCTAACCCTAGCCCTCAACATAACCCTAACCCTAGGTCCAACCCTATCCCTATCCGTCTCTCTAACCCTAGCGCTCAACATAGCCCTAACTCTACGTCCAATCCTAACCCTAACCGTCTCTCTAACCCTAGCCCTCAACCTAACCCTAACCCTAGGTCCAATCCTAACCCTAACCGTCTCTCTAACCCCAGCCCTCTACCTAACCCTAACCCTAGGTCCAATCCTAACCCTAACCGTCTGTCTAACCCTAGCCCTCAACCTAACCTTAACCAGAGGTCCAATCCTAACCCTAACCGTCTGTCTAACTCTAGCCCTCAACATAACCCTAACCCTAGGTTCAATCCTAACCCTAACCGTCTCTCTGACACTAGCCATCAACATAACCCTAATCCTAGCTCCAATCCTCACCCTAACCGTCTCTCTAACCCTAGCCCTCAACATAACCCTAACCCTAGGTCCAATCCTAACCCAAAACGTCTCTCTAACCCTAGCCCTCAACATAACACTAACCCTAGGTCCAATCCTAACCCTAACCGTCTCTATAACCCTAGCCCTCAACATAACCCTAACCCTAGGTCCAATCCTAACCCTAACCGTCTCTCTAACCCTAGCCCTCAACATAACCCTAACCCTAGGTCCAATCCTCACCCTAACCGTCTCTCTAACCCTAGCCCTCAACATAACCCTAACCCTAGGTCCAATCCTAACACTAACCGTCTCTCTAACCCTAGCCCTCAACATAACCCTAACCCTAGGTCCAATCCTCACAATAACCGTCTCTCTAACCCTAGCCCTCAACATAACCCTAACCCTAGGTCCAATCCTAACACTAACCGTCTCTCTAACCCTAGCCCTCAACATAACCCTAACCCTAGGTCCTATCCTCACCCTAACCGTCTCTCTAACCCTAGCCCTCAACATAACCCTAACCCTAGGTCCAATCCTCACCCTAACCGTCTCTCTAACCCTAGCCCTCAACATAACCCTAACCCTAGGTCCAATCCTAACACTAACCGTCTCTCTAACCCTAGCCCTCAACATAACCCTAACCCTAGATCCAATCCTAACACTAACCGTCTCTCTAACCCTAGCCCTCAACATAACCCTAACCCTGGGTCCAATCCTAACACTAACCGTCTCTCTAACCCTAGCCCTCAACATAACCCTAACCCTAGGTCCAATCCTCACCCTAACCGTCTCTCTAACCCTAGTCCTCAACATAACCCTAACCCTAGGTCCAATCCTAACACTAACCGTCTCTCTAACCCTAGCCCTCAACATAACCCTAACCCTAGGTCCAATCCTAACACTAACCGTCTCTCTAACGCTAGCCCTCAACATAACCCTAACCCTAGGTCCAATCCTCAGCCTACCGTCTCTCTAACCCTAGCCCTCAACATAACCCAAACCCTAGGTCCAATCCTAACACTAACCGTCTCTCTAACCCTAGCCCTCATCATAACCCTAACCCTAGGTCCAATCCTCACCCTAACCGTCTCTCTAACCCTAGCCCTCAACATAACCCTAACCCTAGGTCCAATCCTAACACTAACCGTCTCTCTAACCCTAGCCCTCAACATAACCCTAACCCTAGGTCCAATCCTAACACTAACCGTCTCTCTAACCCTAGCCCTCAACATAACCCTAACCCTAGGTCCAAACCTAACAATAACCGTCTCTCTAACCCTAGCCCTCAACATAACCCTAACCCTAGGTCCAATCCTCACCCTAACCGTCTCTCTAACCCTTGCCCTCAACATAACCCTAACCCTAGGTCCAATCCTAACACTAACCGTCTCTCTAACACTAGCCCTCAACATAACCCTAACCCTAGGTCCAATCCTCAGCCTAACCGTCTCTCTAACCCTAGCCCTCAACATAACCCTAACCCTAGGTCCAATCCTAACACTAACCGTCCCTCTAACCCTAGCCCTCAACATAACCCTAACCCTAGGTCCAATCCTCACCCTAACCGTCTCTCTAACCCTAGCCCTCAACATAACCCTATCCCTAGGTCCAATCCTCACCCTAACCGTCTCTCTAACCCTAGCCCTCAACATAACCCTAACCCTAGGTCCAATCCTCACCCTAACCGTCTCTCTAACCCTAGCCCTCCACATAACCCTAACCCTAGGTCCAATCCTCACCCTAACCGTCTCTATAAACCTAGCCCTCTACATAACCCTAACCCTAGGTCCAATCCTAACCCTAACCGTCTCTCTAACCCTAGTCCTCAACATAACCCTAACCCTAGGTCCAATCCTCACCCTAACCGTCTCTCTAACCCTAGCCCTCAACATAACCCTAACCCTAGGTCCAATCCTCACCCTAACCGTCTCTCTAACCCTAGCCCTCAACATAACCCCAACCCTAGGTCCAATCCTAACCCTAACCGTCTCTCTAAACCTAGCCCTCAACATAACCCTAACCCTAGGTCCAATCCTCACCCTAACCGTCTGTCTAACCCTAGCCCTCAACATAACCCTAACCCTAGGTCCAATCCTCAACCGAACCGTCTCTCTAACCCTAGCCCTCAACATAACCCTAACCCTAGGTCCAATCCTAACACTAACCGTCTCTCTAACCCTAGCCCTCAACATAACCCTAACCCTAGCTCCAATCCTCACCCTAACCGTCTCTCTAACCCTAGCCCTCAACATAACCCTAACCCTAGATCCAATCCTAACCTTAACCGTCTCTATAACCCTAGCCCTCAACATAACCCTAAACCTAGGTCCAATCCTCACCCTAACCGTCTCTCTAACCCTAGCCCTCAACATAACCCTAACCCTAGGTCCAATCCTAACACTAACCGTCTCTCTAACCCTAGCCGACAACATAACCCTAACCCTAGGTCCAATTCTCACCCTAACCGTCTCTCTAACCCTAGCCCTCAACATAACCCTAACCCTAGGTCCAATCCTCACCCTAACCGTCTCTCTAACCCTAGCCCTCAACATAACCCTAACCCTAGGTCCAATCCTCACCCTAACCGTCTCTCTAAACCTAGCCCTCAACATAACCCTAACCCTAGGTCCAATCCTAACACTAACCGTCTCTCTAACCCTAGCCCTCAACATAACCCTAACCCTGGGTCCAATCCTAACACTAACTGTCTCTCTAACCCTAGCCCTCAACATAACCCTAACCCTAGGTCCAATCCTCACCCTAACCGTCTCTCTAACCCTAGCCCTCAACATAACCCTAACCCTAGGTCCAATCCTAACACTAACCGTCTCTCTAACCCTAGCCCTCAACATAACCCTAACCCTAGGTCCAATCCTAACACTAACCGTCTCTCTAACGCTAGCCCTCAACATAACCCTAACCCTAGGTCCAATCCTCAGCCTACCGTCTCTCTAACCCTAGCCCTCAACATAACCCAGACCCTAGGTCCAATCCTAACACTAACCGTCTCTCTAACCCTAGCCCTCATCATAACCCTAACCCTAGGTCCAATCCTCACCCTAACCGTCTCTCTAACCCTAGCCCTCAACATAACCCTAACCCTAGGTCCAATCCTAACACTAATCGTCTCTCTAACCCTAGCCCTCAACATAACCCTAACCCTAGGTCCAATCCTAACACTAACCGTCTCTCTAACCCTAGCCCTCAACATAACCCTAACCCTAGGTCCAATCCTAACACTAACCGTCTCTCTAAACCTAGCCCTCAACATAACCCTAACCCTAGGTCCAATCCTAACACTAACCGTCTCTCTAACCCTAGCCCTCAACATAACCCTAACCCTAGGTCCAATCCTCACCCTAACCGTCTCTCTAACCCTTGCCCTCAACATAACCCTAACCCTAGGTCCAATCCTAACACTAACCGTCTCTCTAACACTAGCCCTCAACATAACCCTAACCCTAGGTCCAATCCTCAGCCTAACCGTCTCTCTAACCCTAGCCCTCAACATAACCCTACCCTAGGTCCAATCCTAACACTAACCGTCCCTCTAACCCTAGCCCTCAACATAACCCTAACCCTAGGTCCAATCGTCACCCTAACCGTCTCTCTAACCCTAGCCCTCAACATAACCCTACCCTAGGTCCAATCCTAACACTAACCGTCCCTCTAACCCTAGCCCTCAACATAACCCTAACCCTAGGTCCAATCCTAACCCTAACCGTCTCTATAACCCTAGCCCTCAACATAACCCTAACCCTAGGTCCAATCCTAACACTAACCGTCTCTCTAACCCTAGCCCTCAACATAACCCTAACCCTAGGTCCAATCCTAACACTAACCGTCTCTCTATCCCTAGCCCTCAACAAAACCCTAACCCTAGGTCCAATCCAAACACTAACCGTCTCTCTAACCCTAGCCCTCAACATAACCCTAACGCTAATTCCAATCCTCACCCTAACCGTCTCTCTAACACTAGCCCTCAAAATATCCCTAACCCTAGGTCCAATCCTAACCCTAACCGTCTTTCTAACCCTAGCCCTAAACATAACCCCAACCCTAGGTCCAATCCTAACACTAACCGTCTCTCTAACCCTAGCCCTCAACATAACCCTAATCTAGGTCCAATCCTCACCCTAACCGTCTCTCTAACCCTAGCCCTCAACATAACCCTAACCCTAGGTCCAATCCTCACCCTAACCGTCTCTCTAACCCTATCCCTCCACATAACCCTAACCCTAGGTCCAATCCTCACCCTAACCGTCTCTATAAACCTAGCCCTCAACATAACCCTAACCCTAGGTCCAATCCTAACCCTAAGCGTCTCTCTAACCCTAGCCCTCAACATAACCCTAACCCTAGGTCCAATCCTCACCCTAACCGTCTCTCTAACCCTAGCCCTCAACATAACCCTAACCCTAGGTCCAATCCTCACCATAACCGTTTCTCTAACCCTAGCCCTCAACATAACCCTAACCCTAGGTCCAATCCTAACACTAACCGTCTCTCTAACCCTAGCCCTCAACATAACCCTAATCTAGGTCCAATCCTCACCCTAACCGTCTCTCTAACCCTAGCCCTCAACATAACCCTAACCCTAGGTCCAATCCTCACCCTAACCGTCTCTCTAACCCTAGCCCTCAACATAACCCTAACCCTAGGTCCAATCCTAACACTAACCGTCTCTCTAACCCTAGCCCTCAACATAACCCTAACCCTAGATCCAATCCTAACACTAACCGTCTCTCTAACCCTAGCCCTCAACATAACCCTAACCCTGGGTCCAATCCTAACACTAACCGTCTCTCTAACCCTAGCCCTCAACATAACCCTAACCCTAGGTCCAATCCTCACCCTAACCGTCTCTCTAACCCTAGTCCTCAACATAACCCTAACCCTAGGTCCAATCCTAACACTAACCGTCTCTCTAACCCTAGCCCTCAACATAACCCTAACCCTAGGTCCAATCCTAACACTAACCGTCTCTCTAACGCTAGCCCTCAACATAACCCTAACCCTAGGTCCAATCCTCAGCCTACCGTCTCTCTAACCCTAGCCCTCAACATAACCCAAACCCTAGGTCCAATCCTAACACTAACCGTCTCTCTAACCCTAGCCCTCATCATAACCCTAACCCTAGGTCCAATCCTCACCCTAACCGTCTCTCTAACCCTAGCCCTCAACATAACCCTAACCCTAGGTCCAATCCTAACACTAACCGTCTCTCTAACCCTAGCCCTCAACATAACCCTAACCCTAGGTCCAATCCTAACACTAACCGTCTCTCTAACCCTAGCCCTCAACATAACCCTAACCCTAGGTCCAAACCTAACAATAACCGTCTCTCTAACCCTAGCCCTCAACATAACCCTAACCCTAGGTCCAATCCTCACCCTAACCGTCTCTCTAACCCTTGCCCTCAACATAACCCTAACCCTAGGTCCAATCCTAACACTAACCGTCTCTCTAACACTAGCCCTCAACATAACCCTAACCCTAGGTCCAATCCTCAGCCTAACCGTCTCTCTAACCCTAGCCCTCAACATAACCCTAACCCTAGGTCCAATCCTAACACTAACCGTCCCTCTAACCCTAGCCCTCAACATAACCCTAACCCTAGGTCCAATCCTCACCCTAACCGTCTCTCTAACCCTAGCCCTCAACATAACCCTATCCCTAGGTCCAATCCTCACCCTAACCGTCTCTCTAACCCTAGCCCTCAACATAACCCTAACCCTAGGTCCAATCCTAACCCTAACCGTCTCTATAACCCTAGCCCTCAACATAACCCTAACCCTAGGTCCAATCCTAACACTAACTGTCTCTCTAACCCTAGCCCTCAACATAACCCTAACCCTAGGTCCAATCCTAACACTAACCGTCTCTCTAACCCTAGCCCTCAACATAATCCTAACCCTAGGTCCAATCCTAACACTAACCGTCTCTCTAACCCTAGCCCTCAACATAACCCTAACGCTAATTCCAATCCTCACCCTAACCGTCTCTCTAACACTAGCCCTCAACATATCCCTAACCCTAGGTCCAATCCTAACCCTAACCGTCTCTCTAACCCTAGCCCTCAACATATCCCTAACCCTAGGTCCAATCCTAACCCTAACCGTCTTTCTAACCCTAGCCCTAAACATAACCCCAACCCTAGGTCCAATCCTAACACTAACCGTCTCTCTAACCCTAGCCCTCAACATAACCCTAATCTAGGTCCAATCCTCACCCTAACCGTCTCTCTAACCCTAGCCCTCAACATAACCCTAACCCTAGGTCCAATCCTCACCCTAACCGTCTCTCTAACCCTAGCCCTCCACATAACCCTAACCCTAGGTCCAATCCTCACCCTAACCGTCTCTATAAACCTAGCCCTCTACATAACCCTAACCCTAGGTCCAATCCTAACCCTAACCGTCTCTCTAACCCTAGTCCTCAACATAACCCTAACCCTAGGTCCAATCCTCACCCTAACCGTCTCTCTAACCCTAGCCCTCAACATAACCCTAACCCTAGGTCCAATCCTCACCCTAACCGTCTCTCTAACCCTAGCCCTCAACATAACCCCAACCCTAGGTCCAATCCTAACCCTAACCGTCTCTCTAAACCTAGCCCTCAACATAACCCTAACCCTAGGTCCAATCCTCACCCTAACCGTCTGTCTAACCCTAGCCCTCAACATAACCCTAACCCTAGGTCCAATCCTCAACCGAACCGTCTCTCTAACCCTAGCCCTCAACATAACCCTAACCCTAGGTCCAATCCTAACACTAACCGTCTCTCTAACCCTAGCCCTCAACATAACCCTAACCCTAGCTCCAATCCTCACCCTAACCGTCTCTCTAACCCTAGCCCTCAACATAACCCTAACCCTAGATCCAATCCTAACCTTAACCGTCTCTATAACCCTAGCCCTCAACATAACCCTAAACCTAGGTCCAATCCTCACCCTAACCGTCTCTCTAACCCTAGCCCTCAACATAACCCTAACCCTAGGTCCAATCCTAACACTAACCGTCTCTCTAACCCTAGCCGACAACATAACCCTAACCCTAGGTCCAATTCTCACCCTAACCGTCTCTCTAACCCTAGCCCTCAACATAACCCTAACCCTAGGTCCAATCCTCACCCTAACCGTCTCTCTAACCCTAGCCCTCAACATAACCCTAACCCTAGGTCCAATCCTCACCCTAACCGTCTCTCTAAACCTAGCCCTCAACATAACCCTAACCCTAGGTCCAATCCTAACACTAACCGTCTCTCTAACCCTAGCCCTCAACATAACCCTAACCCTGGGTCCAATCCTAACACTAACTGTCTCTCTAACCCTAGCCCTCAACATAACCCTAACCCTAGGTCCAATCCTCACCCTAACCGTCTCTCTAACCCTAGCCCTCAACATAACCCTAACCCTAGGTCCAATCCTAACACTAACCGTCTCTCTAACCCTAGCCCTCAACATAACCCTAACCCTAGGTCCAATCCTAACACTAACCGTCTCTCTAACGCTAGCCCTCAACATAACCCTAACCCTAGGTCCAATCCTCAGCCTACCGTCTCTCTAACCCTAGCCCTCAACATAACCCAGACCCTAGGTCCAATCCTAACACTAACCGTCTCTCTAACCCTAGCCCTCATCATAACCCTAACCCTAGGTCCAATCCTCACCCTAACCGTCTCTCTAACCCTAGCCCTCAACATAACCCTAACCCTAGGTCCAATCCTAACACTAATCGTCTCTCTAACCCTAGCCCTCAACATAACCCTAACCCTAGGTCCAATCCTAACACTAACCGTCTCTCTAACCCTAGCCCTCAACATAACCCTAACCCTAGGTCCAATCCTAACACTAACCGTCTCTCTAAACCTAGCCCTCAACATAACCCTAACCCTAGGTCCAATCCTAACACTAACCGTCTCTCTAACCCTAGCCCTCAACATAACCCTAACCCTAGGTCCAATCCTCACCCTAACCGTCTCTCTAACCCTTGCCCTCAACATAACCCTAACCCTAGGTCCAATCCTAACACTAACCGTCTCTCTAACACTAGCCCTCAACATAACCCTAACCCTAGGTCCAATCCTCAGCCTAACCGTCTCTCTAACCCTAGCCCTCAACATAACCCTACCCTAGGTCCAGTCCTAACACTAACCGTCCCTCTAACCCTAGCCCTCAACATAACCCTAACCCTAGGTCCAATCGTCACCCTAACCGTCTCTCTAACCCTAGCCCTCAACATAACCCTACCCTAGGTCCAATCCTAACACTAACCGTCCCTCTAACCCTAGCCCTCAACATAACCCTAACCCTAGGTCCAATCCTAACCCTAACCGTCTCTATAACCCTAGCCCTCAACATAACCCTAACCCTAGGTCCAATCCTAACACTAACCGTCTCTCTAACCCTAGCCCTCAACATAACCCTAACCCTAGGTCCAATCCTAACACTAACCGTCTCTCTATCCCTAGCCCTCAACATAACCCTAACCCTAGGTCCAATCCAAACACTAACCGTCTCTCTAACCCTAGCCCTCAACATAACCCTAACGCTAATTCCAATCCTCACCCTAACCGTCTCTCTAACACTAGCCCTCAAAATATCCCTAACCCTAGGTCCAATCCTAACCCTAACCGTCTTTCTAACCCTAGCCCTAAACATAACCCCAACCCTAGGTCCAATCCTAACACTAACCGTCTCTCTAACCCTAGCCCTCAACATAACCCTAATCTAGGTCCAATCCTCACCCTAACCGTCTCTCTAACCCTAGCCCTCAACATAACCCTAACCCTAGGTCCAATCCTCACCCTAACCGTCTCTCTAACCCTATCCCTCCACATAACCCTAACCCTAGGTCCAATCCTCACCCTAACCGTCTCTATAAACCTAGCCCTCAACATAACCCTAACCCTAGGTCCAATCCTAACCCTAAGCGTCTCTCTAACCCTAGCCCTCAACATAACCCTAACCCTAGGTCCAATCCTCACCCTAACCGTCTCTCTAACCCTAGCCCTCAACATAACCCTAACCCTAGGTCCAATCCTCACCATAACCGTTTCTCTAACCCTAGCCCTCAACATAACCCTAACCCTAGGTCCAATCCTAACACTAACCGTCTCTCTAACCCTAGCCCTCAACATAACCCTAACCCTAGGTCCAATCCTCACCCTAACCGTCTCTCTAACCCTAGCCCTCAACATAACCCCAACCCTTGGTCCAATCCTCACCCTAACCGTCTCTCTAACCCTAGCCCTCAACATAACACTAACCCTAGGTCCAATCCTCACCCTAACCGTCTGTCTAACCCTAGCCCTCAACATAACCCTAACCCTAGGTCCAATCCTCAACCTAACCGTCTCTCTAACCCTAGCCCTCAACATAACCCTAACCCTAGGTCCAATCCTAACACTAACCGTCCCTCTAACCCTAGCCCTCAACATAACCCTAACCCTAGGTCCAATCCTCACCCTAACCGTCTCTCTAACCCTAGCCCTCAACATAACCCTAACCCTAGATCCAATCCTAACCTTAACCGTCTCTATAACCCTAGCCCTCAACATAACCCTAAACCTAGGTCCAATCCTCACCCTAACCGTCTCTCTAACCCTAGCCCTCAACATAACCCTAACCCTAGGTCCAATCCTAACACTAACCGTCTCTCTAACCCTAGCCGACAACATAACCCTAACCCTAGGTCCAAATCTCACCCTAACCGTCTCTCTAACCCTAGCCCTCAACATAACCCTAACCCTAGGTCCAATCCTCACCCTAACCGTCTCTCTAACCCTAGACCTCAACATAACCCTAACCCTAGGTCCAATCCTCACCCTAACCATCTCTCTAACCCTAGCCCTCAACATAACCCTAACCGTAGGTCCAACCCTAAACCTATCCGTCTCTCTAACCCTAGCCCTCAACATAGACCTAACCCTAGGTCCAATCCTAACCCTAACCGTCTCTCTAACCCTAGCCCTCAACATAACCCTAACCCTAGGTCCAATCCTAACCCTAACCGTCTCTCTAACCCCAGCCCTCTACCTAACCCTAACCCTAGGTCCAATCCTAACCCTAACCGTCTGTCTAATCCTAGCCCTCAACCTAACCTTAACCAGCGGTCCAATCCTAACCCTAACCGTCTGTCTAACTCTAGCCCTCAACATAACCCTAACCCTAGGTCCAATCCTAACCCTAACCGTCTCTCTGACCCTAGCCCTCAACATAAGCCTAACCCTAGCTCCAATCCTCACCCTAACCGTCTCTCACCCTAGCCCTCAACATAACCCTAACCCTAGGTCCAATCCTCACCCTAACCGTCTCTCTATACCTAGCCCTCAACATAACCCTAACCCTAGGTCCAATCCTAACCCAAAACGTCTCTCTAACCCTAGCCCTCAACATAACCCTAACCCTAGGTCCAATCCTAACCCTAACCGTCTCTATAACCCTAGCCCTCAACATAACCCTAACCCTAGGTCCAATCCTAACCCTAACCGTCTCTCTAACCCTAGCCCTCAACATAACCCTAACCCTAGGTCCAATCCTCACCCTAACCGTCTCTCTAACCCTAGCCCTCAACATAACCCTAACCCTAGGTCCAATCCTCACCCTAACCGTCTCTCTAACCCTAGCCCTCAACATAACCCTAACCCTAGGTCCAATCCTAACACTAACCGTCTCTCTAACCCTAGCCCTCAACATAACCCTAACCCTAGGTCCAATCCTCACCCTAACCGTCTCTCTAAACCTAGCCCTCAACATAACCCTAACCCTCGGTCCAATCCTAACACTAACCGTCTCTCTAACCCTAGCCCTCAACATAACCCTAACCCTAGGTCCTATCCTCACCCTAACCGTCTCTCTAACCCTAGCCCTCAACATAACCCTAACCCTAGGTCCAATCCTCACCCTAACCGTCTCTCTAACCCTAGCCCTCAACATAACCCTAACCCTAGGTCCAATCCTAACACTAACCGTCTCTCTAACCCTAGCCCTCAACATAACCCTAAGCCTAGGTCCAATCCTAACACTAACCGTCTCTCTAACCCTAGCCCTCAACATAACCCTAACCCTAGGTCCAATCCTAACACTAACCGTCTCTCTAACCCTAGCCCTCAACATAACCCTAACCCTAGGTCCAATCCTCACCCTAACCGTCTCTCGAACCCTTGCCCTCAACATAACCCTAACCCTAGGTCCAATCCTAACCCTAACCGTCTCTCGAACCCTAGCCCTCAACATAACCCTAACCCTAGGTCCAATCCTAACACTAACCGTCTCTCTAACGCCAGCCCTCAACATAACCCTAACCCTAGGTCCAATCCTCAGCCTAACCGTCTCTCTAACCCTAGCCCTCAACATAACCCAAACCCTAGGTCCAATCCTAACACTAACCGTCTCTCTAACCCTAGCCCTCATCATAACCCTAACCCTCGGTCCAATCCTCACCCTAACCGTCTCTCTAACCCTAGCCCTCAACATAACCCTAACCCTAGGTCCAATCCTAACACTAACCGTCTCTCTAACCCTAGCCCTCAACATAACCCTAACCCTAGGTCCAATCCTAACACTAACCGTCTCTCTAACCCTAGCCCTCAACATAACCCTAACCCTAGGTCCAATCCTAACACTAACCGTCTCTCTAACCCTAGCCCTCAACATAACCCTAACCCTAGGTCCAATCCTCACCCTAACCGTCTCTCTAACCCTTGCCCTCAACATAACCCTAACCCTAGGTCCAATCCTAACACTAACCGTCTCTCTAACCCTAGCCCTCAACATAACCCTAAACCTAGGTATAATCCTCACCCTAACAGTCTCTCTAACCCTAGCCCTTCACATAACCCTAACCCTAGGTCCAATCCTAACCCTAACCGTCTCTCTAACCCTAGCCCTCAACATAACCCTAACCCTAGGTCCAATCCTAACCCTAACCGTCTCTCTACCCCTAGCCCTCAACATAACCATAAACCTAGGTATAATCCTCACCCTAACAGTCTCTCTAACCCTAGCCCTCAACATAACCCTAACCCTAGGTCCAATCCTAACACTAACCGTCTCTCTAACGCTAGCCCTCAACATAACCCTAACCCTAGGTCCAATCCTCAGCCTACCGTCTCTCTAACCCTAGCCCTCAACATAACCCAAACCCTAGGTCCAATCCTAACACTAACCGTCTCTCTAACCCTAGCCCTCATCATAACCCTAACCATAGGTCCAATCCTCACCCTAACCGTCTCTCTAACCCTAGCCCTCAACATAACCCTAACCCTAGGTCCAATCCTAACACTAACCGTCTCTCTAACCCTAGCCCTCAACATAACCCTAACCCTAGGTCCAATCCTGACACTAACCGTCTCTCTAACCCTAGGCGACAACATAACCCTAACCCTAGGTCCAAATCTCACCCTAACCGTCTCTCTAACCCTAGCCCTCAACATAACCCTAACCCTAGGTCCAATCCTCACCCTAACCGTCTCTCTAACCCTAGACCTCAACATAACCCTAACCCTAGGTCCAATCCTCACCCTAACCGTCTCTCTAACCCTAGCCCTCAACATAACCCTAACCCTAGGTCCAACCCTAACCCTATCCGTCTCTCTAACCCTAGCCCTCAACATAGCCCTAACCCTACGTCCAATCCTAACCCTAACCGTCTCTCTAACCCTAGCCCTCAACATAATCCTAACCCTAGGTCCAATCCTCACCCTAACCGTCTCTCTAACCCCAGCCCTCTACCTAACCCTAACCCTAGGTCCAATCCTAACCCTAACCGTCTGTCTAACCCTAGCCCTCAACCTAACATTAACCAGAGGTCCAATCCTAACCCTAACCGTCTGTCTAACTCTAGCCCTCAACATAACCCTAACCCTAGGTCCAATCCTAACCCTAACCGTCTCTCTGACCATAGCCCTCAACATAACCCTAACCCTAGGTCCAATCCTCACCCTAACCGTCTCTCTAAACCTAGCCCTCAACATAACCCTAACCCTAGGTCCAATCCTCACCCTAACCGTCTCTCTAAACCTAGCCCTCAACCTAACCCTAACCCTAGGTCCAATCCTAACCCAAAACGTCTCTCTAACCCTAGCCCTCAACATAACCCTAACCCTAGGACCAATCCTAACCCTAACCTTCTCTCTAACCCTAGCCCTCAACTTAACCCTAACCCTAGGTATAATTCTCACCCTAACCGTCTCTCTAACCCTAGCCCTCAACATAACCCTAACCCTAGGTCCAATCCTAACACTAACCGTCTCTATAACCCTAGCCCTCAACATAACCCTAACCGTAGGTCCAATCCTAACCCTATCCGTCCATCTAACTCTAGCCCTCAACATAACTCTAACCCTAGGACCAATCCTAACCCTAACCGTCGCTCAAACCCTAGCCCTCAACATAACCCTAACCCTAGGTCCAATCCTAACCCTAACCGTCGCTCTAACCCTAGCCCTCAACATAACCCTAACCCTAGGTCCAATCCTAACCCTAACCGACTCTCTAACCCTAGCCCTCAACATAACCCTAACACTAGGTCCAATCCTCACCCTAACCGTCTGTCTAACCCTAGCACTCAATATAACCCTAACCCTAGGTCCAATCCTCACCCTAACCGTCTCTCTAACCCTAGCCCTCAACATAACCCTAACCCTAGGTCCAATCCTCACCCTAACCGTCTCTCTAACCCTAGCCCTGAACATAACCCAAACCCTAGGTCCAATACTCACCCTAACCGACTCTCTAACCCTAACCCACAACATAACCTTAACCCTAGGTCCCATCCTAAAACTAACCGTCTCTCTAACCCTAGCCCTCAACATAACCCTAACCCTAGGTCCAATCCTAACCCTAACCGTCTCTCTAACCCTAACCCTCAACATAACCCTAACCCTAGGTCCAATCCTAACCCTAATCGTCTCTCTAACTGTAGCCCTCAACATTACCCTAACCCTAGGACCAATCCTAACCCTAACTGTCTCTCTAACCCTAGCCCTCAACATAACCCTAACCCTAGGTCCAATCCTAACACTAACCGTCTCTCTAACCCTAGCCCTCAACATAACCCTAACCCTAGGTCCAATCCTCACAATAACCGTCTCTCTAACCCTAGCCCTCAACATAACCCTAACCCTCGGTCCAATCCTAACACTAACCGTCTCTCTAACCCTAGCCCTCCACATAACCCTAACCCTAGGTCCTATCCTCACCCTAACCGTCTCTCTAACCCTAACCCTCAACATAACCCTAACCCTAGGTCCAATCCTCACCCTAACCGTCTCTCTAACCCTAGCCCTCAACATAACCCTAACCCTAGGTCCAATCCTAACACTAACCGTCTCTCTAACCCTAGCCCTCAACATAACCCTAACCCTAGGTCCAATCCTAACACTAACCGTCTCTCTAACCCTAGCCCTCAACATAACCCTAACCCTAGGTCCAATCCTCACCCTAACCATCTCTCGAACCCTTGCCCTCAACATAACCCTAACCCTAGGTCCAATCCTAACACTAACCGTCTCTCGAACCCTAGCCCTCAACATAACCCTAACCCTAGGTCCAATCCTAACACTAACCGTCTCTCTAACGCTAGCCCTCAACTTAACCCTAACCCTAGGTCCAATCCTCAGCCTAACCGTCTCTCTAACCCTAGCCCTCAACAGAACCCAAACCCTAGGTCCAATCCTAACACTAACCGTCTCTCTAACCCTAGCCCTCATCATAACCCTAACCCTAGGTCCAATCCTCACCCTAACCGTCTCTCTAACCCTAGCCCTCAACATAACCCTAACCCTAGGTCCAATCCTAACACTAACCGTCTCTCTAACCCTAGCCCTCAACATAACCCTAACCTTAGGTCCAATCCTAACACTAACCGTCTCTCTAACCCTAGCCCTCAACATAACCCTAACCCTAGGTCCAATCCTAACACTAACCGTCTCTCTAACCCTAGCCCTCAACATAACCCTAACCCTAGGTCCAATCCTAACACTAACCGTCTCTCTAACCCTAGCCCTCAACATAACCCTAACCCTAGGTCCAATCCTCACCCTAACCGTCTCTCTAACCCTTGCCCTCAACATAACCCTAACCCTAGGTCCAATCCTAACACTAACCGTCTCTCTAACCCTAGCCCTCAACATAACCCTAAACCTAGGTATAATCCTCACCCTAACAGTCTCTCTAACCCTAGCCCTCAACATAACCCTAACCCTAGGTCCAATCCTAACCCTAACCGTCTCTCTAACCCTAGCCCTCAACATAACCCTAACCCTAGGTCCAATCCTAACCCTAACCGTCTCTCTAACCCCAGCCCTCTACCTAACCCTAACCCTAGGTCCAATCCTAACCCTAACCGTCTGTCTAATCCTAGCCCTCAACCTAACCTTAACCAGCGGTCCAATCCTAACCCTAACCGTCTGTCTAACTCTAGCCCTCAACATAACCCTAACCCTAGGTCCAATCCTAACCCTAACCGTCTCTCTGACCCTAGCCCTCAACATAACCCTAACCCTAGCTCCAATCCTCACCCTAACCGTCTCTCACCCTAGCCCTCAACATAACCCTAACCCTAGGTCCAATCCTCACCCTAACCGTCTCTCTATACCTAGCCCTCAACATAACCCTAACCCTAGGTCCAATCCTAACCCAAAACGTCTCTCTAACCCTAGCCCTCAACATAACCCTAACCCTAGGTCCAATCCTAACCCTAACCGTCTCTATAACCCTAGCCCTCAACATAACCCTAACCCTAGGTCCAATCCTAACCCTAACCGTCTCTCTAACCCTAGCCCTCAACATAACCCTAACCCTAGGTCCAATCCTCACCCTAACCGTCTCTCTAACCCTAGCCCTCAACATAACCCTAACCCTAGGTCCAATCCTCACCCTAACCGTCTCTCTAACCCTAGCCCTCAACATAACCCTAACCCTAGGTCCAATCCTAACACTAACCGTCTCTCTAACCCTAGCCCTCAACATAACCCTAACCCTAGGTCCAATCCTCACCCTAACCGTCTCTCTAAACCTAGCCCTCAACATAACCCTAACCCTCGGTCCAATCCTAACACTAACCGTCTCTCTAACCCTAGCCCTCAACATAACCCTAACCCTAGGTCCTATCCTCACCCTAACCGTCTCTCTAACCCTAGCCCTCAACATAACCCTAACCCTAGGTCCAATCCTCACCCTAACCGTCTCTCTAACCCTAGCCCTCAACATAACCCTAACCCTAGGTCCAATCCTAACACTAACCGTCTCTCTAACCCTAGCCCTCAACATAACCCTAAGCCTAGGTCCAATCCTAACACTAACCGTCTCTCTAACCCTAGCCCTCAACATAACCCTAACCCTAGGTCCAATCCTAACACTAACCGTCTCTCTAACCCTAGCCCTCAACATAACCCTAACCCTAGGTCCAATCCTCACCCTAACCGTCTCTCGAACCCTTGCCCTCAACATAACCCTAACCCTAGGTCCAATCCTAACCCTAACCGTCTCTCGAACCCTAGCCCTCAACATAACCCTAACCCTAGGTCCAATCCTAACACTAACCGTCTCTCTAACGCCAGCCCTCAACATAACCCTAACCCTAGGTCCAATCCTCAGCCTAACCGTCTCTCTAACCCTAGCCCTCAACATAACCCAAACCCTAGGTCCAATCCTAACACTAACCGTCTCTCTAACCCTAGCCCTCATCATAACCCTAACCCTCGGTCCAATCCTCACCCTAACCGTCTCTCTAACCCTAGCCCTCAACATAACCCTAACCCTAGGTCCAATCCTAACACTAACCGTCTCTCTAACCCTAGCCCTCAACATAACCCTAACCCTAGGTCCAATCCTAACACTAACCGTCTCTCTAACCCTAGCCCTCAACATAACCCTAACCCTAGGTCCAATCCTAACACTAACCGTCTCTCTAACCCTAGCCCTCAACATAACCCTAACCCTAGGTCCAATCCTCACCCTAACCGTCTCTCTAACCCTTGCCCTCAACATAACCCTAACCCTAGGTCCAATCCTAACACTAACCGTCTCTCTAACCCTAGCCCTCAACATAACCCTAAACCTAGGTATAATCCTCACCCTAACAGTCTCTCTAACCCTAGCCCTCAACATAACCCTAACCCTAGGTCCAATCCTAACCCTAACCGTCTCTCTAACCCTAGCCCTCAACATAACCCTAACCCTAGGTCCAATCCTAACCCTAACCGTCTCTCTACCCCTAGCCCTCAACATAACCATAAACCTAGGTATAATCCTCACCCTAACAGTCTCTCTAACCCTAGCCCTCAACATAACCCTAACCCTAGGTCCAATCCTAACACTAACCGTCTCTCTAACGCTAGCCCTCAACATAACCCTAACCCTAGGTCCAATCCTCAGCCTACCGTCTCTCTAACCCTAGCCCTCAACATAACCCAAACCCTAGGTCCAATCCTAACACTAACCGTCTCTCTAACCCTAGCCCTCATCATAACCCTAACCATAGGTCCAATCCTCACCCTAACCGTCTCTCTAACCCTAGCCCTCAACATAACCCTAACCCTAGGTCCAATCCTAACACTAACCGTCTCTCTAACCCTAGCCCTCAACATAACCCTAACCCTAGGTCCAATCCTGACACTAACCGTCTCTCTAACCCTAGGCGACAACATAACCCTAACCCTAGGTCCAAATCTCACCCTAACCGTCTCTCTAACCCTAGCCCTCAACATAACCCTAACCCTAGGTCCAATCCTCACCCTAACCGTCTCTCTAACCCTAGACCTCAACATAACCCTAACCCTAGGTCCAATCCTCACCCTAACCGTCTCTCTAAACCTAGCCCTCAACATAACCCTAACCCTCGGTCCAATCCTAACACTAACCGTCTCTCTAACCCTAGCCCTCAACATAACCCTAACCCTAGGTCCTATCCTCACCCTAACCGTCTCTCTAACCCTAGCCCTCAACATAACCCTAACCCTAGGTCCAATCCTCACCCTAACCGTCTCTCTAACCCTAGCCCTCAACATAACCCTAACCCTAGGTCCAATCCTAACACTAACCGTCTCTCTAACCCTAGCCCTCAACATAACCCTAAGCCTAGGTCCAATCCTAACACTAACCGTCTCTCTAACCCTAGCCCTCAACATAACCCTAACCCTAGGTCCAATCCTAACACTAACCGTCTCTCTAACCCTAGCCCTCAACATAACCCTAACCCTAGGTCCAATCCTCACCCTAACCGTCTCTCGAACCCTTGCCCTCAACATAACCCTAACCCTAGGTCCAATCCTAACCCTAACCGTCTCTCGAACCCTAGCCCTCAACATAACCCTAACCCTAGGTCCAATCCTAACACTAACCGTCTCTCTAACGCCAGCCCTCAACATAACCCTAACCCTAGGTCCAATCCTCAGCCTAACCGTCTCTCTAACCCTAGCCCTCAACATAACCCAAACCCTAGGTCCAATCCTAACACTAACCGTCTCTCTAACCCTAGCCCTCATCATAACCCTAACCCTCGGTCCAATCCTCACCCTAACCGTCTCTCTAACCCTAGCCCTCAACATAACCCTAACCCTAGGTCCAATCCTAACACTAACCGTCTCTCTAACCCTAGCCCTCAACATAACCCTAACCCTAGGTCCAATCCTAACACTAACCGTCTCTCTAACCCTAGC